>NC_084996.1:26434557-26652057 GCF_963854185.1 Sardina pilchardus
ACACACACACACAGACACACATATGAATTAGCCTGCCTTGTGCCCATGGTAATGAAAGACTACCACACCATGCCAGTTCACACGTAGAAACCAGCCTTTTCATTAGAAACGCTGACGACTGGCTCACCCACTTCTGCCAGCATTCTTACCTCGTCACCTTTACATCTCACACAATGTGGCTTTCACGCGCACAAGTGAAATTAAAATAAAAATCTGCAGTAGGGGCTCTCTTTTGATTTCTTATTGTTGCCTTAAAATAAACCAGTAGTCTACCTTGCAGACTTGTCAAGATACTTCAGAAGCGAAAGTAAAAAAAATTGCCACTGAAATAGCCTTATAATGCACGCTTGTGTTATTTCAGACATCTCCTGTGGCGTCTGTACTGTAGGTGTGCTTTCGTTTCGTGACCAAAATCGCTCCGCTGTGCATACAGGTTGTGTGAAATTAATGAACCATGTAAACACCGATATCTGATATCGGCCCTTTGGAACAGATGTAAATAGGCAGTTCAAAATGAACAAATCTCTCTCTCTCTCTCTCTCTCTCTCTGTCTCTCTCTGTCTCTCTCTCCCTCTCTCTCTCTCTCTCTGTCTCTCGCTCTCTCTCTGCATTGTAGCTTAAATATTATTCCTCATTTTGTGAGTGACTTTGGATAAAAATGTCTGCTAAATGAATAAGTCTAAATGTGTGTGCTCTGTTCTCTGGTCAAACAGGCGGTGTGTTGTCCTGACATGAAGAACTGTTGCCCCATGGGATACACCTGCAACGCCGAGATCCAGGGCTGCACCAAGGGCTCCACGCTCACCTGGTGGGACAACACGCTCTAGGAACCACCTAGAGACTAAGCAGCTGCACTACAATACACACACACACACACACACACACACACACTAGACAAACTGACACACGCTTGCACAGAATAGTCTTTAAAAAAAAAAACAGTCTGTGAAAAAATCCAAACACTGGTAAAATACACACACACACCCACACACACACACTTTCTTCTCAGACATTGTGCTGAACTGACACACACTCCAGTCCAGTGCTGTTGGGTCTGGACCTCTGGAACAGAAGGGACCTCTCTCTCTCTCCTAGTCCCTCTCCTAGTCTTCTAAAATCAGCCATCTACTCAAACACTCATTTCAAGTCTTTTCTCTTCAGACTAGCTGCCACAAACGCACCAAGTGAGAGATGTTTTCATGTTTCAACAGCCTGCACACCGGCACATCACCGCTTCTGGTCTCTTCCGCTCATATGTAGGAACTGTCTAGCTCGTCTCTGTTCTCTCACAGTGGCTGATTATCTTTCATGTCATTCATTCAACTAATCAACTAATGCTGAGATGGGCAACGAGAGGTTTTTTTATTTGAATTATTGTTTTAGTCCCAGCGTTTAGAGATGGCAGTCAGAGGGACATGAATGTAACCGAAGTCCCTCTGCTTTGAAGGAGGGGATGTGGGCTGTGGCTGTGATGAACTTGTCACCTGGGTAACCGAATATTCTTTGATGTGGGCCGTCAGTTTGGTAAACTGGTCTCCCCCGGTTACCAGAGTTTCCATGGATACAGGATGTTGATGTGGTAAACCGGCTATCGGGTTAGCAGGAACACCTGGGCTTCACCAGTTCCAGACTCGTCCCTAGTCCCTAGTCCCCAGTCCCTAGTCCCTAGACCCCGTGTAATGGAGCTCAGACTGAGAGAAACACCATCAGTGTTTTTGCCTCTGGGGCATAGCTGACTCATAAGGAAAGTGAAGAACATTGATTGGATGTATGATTTGATTCCACCTCTTTCTAAGGAGTTTTAGAGATTTGTTTTTAGTAACCTCTGTGACTATCCATTAGAGAGGCATAAAGCCTGTGACTTCAGGGTGACCCCATGACTTTGATGTTTTTGAAGGCTTCCTGGTTGAATACGCCCAGCAGTCCAGTTTTCTGTCTGAGTCTCAGACGCAGTGTCTGCCCCTAGGATCGAAGTGCTCCTCCTCACTTCCTGTGTACATCGTCATGGTAACACATCAAACCTGCATCACCGATACATGCTGCTGTTGTCTACCGGTCAGCTGCTTCCACTTTTAGTGTTACTGACGCTTTTTTAATTCAGATTTTTTCCCCTTTGAATCAAATCAGTATTGGCACCACTTTTAATTATGTTTTAGCTCATGCACTTAAGAGTGACTTCCGGTTAAATGGGGTGTGCCTTATCGACCTAGGACTTCAGCTAGCTGCTTGCCCAAATGTTAGATCAACCCTGAAGGTGTCCTGGCCCTGACACAGTGTTTAAGTTAGCTGTTAGCTGTTAGCTGCTAGCTCCTTCTCCGCTCTGTTTGAAGGGCCTCACTCTACTAGGAGCAGAGAAGCATGATCCTCGGGGTGGGGTTCCTGCTGCACTCATGGGTCGTGTGTGTCCAGTGAGGATGATCTACAGCTAGTCTGAACCATCTGATTCAAATTTGTTTTAAAAAAGGAAGCAAACATGGATATTTTTGAGTGTGTCTCTTTTATGGTCAGAGTCAGAACAACTGCCTGACTTTTAGGACATTTTTAACATGGCGGAAAGCGACAGATTGTGTTTGGACAATGAATAAAGAGCTGGCTTTACTCTGGATCTTTGTTTTTTTTTTTTTATTTGACTATAAAGTGATTTTTGATTATTACTTTGTTTGAAGTGGATTGGGTGTCTTTTGTTTATAATTATACAAGTGAAGAATTCAGATCAAAAATAAAAAAAAGAAAAGAAAACAGTGTCTTCTTCCCTTTCATCATCTGTCTGTCTGTTCTCTTGAGTCCACTTCTTTACAAAGCCTCTTTACAAAGACTGGTGTTGTGTGGATGTAGGCGGCTCTTCTCAACGTCTCTCTTCGATCCTCGGCCCTCCGGCTCGTTTCCACTGATCTATAAGGAACACTGGATAGACTCTCCCATTGTTGCCGCCCCATCATTCATATATAGATCAGTGGGAAGGAGCCGGAGGACCGAGGAGAGACGATGTGAAGTCTTTAGTGGATCACAGTTCACACTCTTATTAGCCCAGCTCTCTGCTGCCACCTATAGGAGGATCAGTCCTCAAGTGTTTCAGTAGCCATGGTAATCCAATGCTAAGTCCTCATGAGATAATCATTGGATAAGTGTTTAATCTTGGAATAATACCAAAGGCTTCTGGGGACGCAGGGTATTTGGTTTTGGCTGATGTTGGATATTCCGATATTTTTGTAAGTAGGCCAAATATACGCAATTATATTTTCCCACAAATACGTGTTCTGACTGTCTACGTCCGGCGCTTCGATGAGGTTGAATTGGACTGTAAAAATGTCTGAGAAGTTAGATGGCAAAGTTATTAGGAATTCACCAAGTTAATCTGACTCCATAGATATATTGTACCTCTAATAAATTACCAAATAACTTGTTTGTTTAACTATGGTAGAGAATGGAATGGCACACTAAACTTTTAGAGATATGCAAACTGAGCGAGGAGAATTAACCATTTATTAGGCCTTGAGCATTAGGTAAGAGTAAAAGTATCAGTAATTATCCTTAAACAAAGGAACAAAGGATAAAGTGATCTTAACTTCAAAACAAACAATAAACTTGGACTTAAACCTTAACAAGTTACCAAGTTACAATGCTACATACACCAGATAAAACAATATATCAAATAATGAAAATAACAAACCCCATAAAGAAATCAAAAGATAGATAGATAGATAGATAGAGAGGGAGAGAGAGACAGAAAAGGCAGAGAGAGAGAGAGAGAGAGAGAGAGAGAGAGAGAGAGAAAGCAAGAGGGGACCAAAGATCAGAGTGACCTCCTTGCCCAGAGCTGAGATAGAGAGAAGAGAAGCGAAAGGTGAGAAACATCTCAACTTTAACTGTCATGCAGGTCACCCCCCAACCCTGTGGGTGGGTCCACCACCTGAAGTTCTCCCGTGCAGTTCTTACTCTACAATTATGTATACATACATTAGATTGCAATGAAAGCATGATCAGGCTGTTGCCCACATTACAAGTAATTCAAGACCAAACATGGATGTATTATCATTTGTCATGAAACAGATACATTTCAGTTTTCAGCATTAATCCTGAGATATGTGGAGAGGGAAAATGTAGGTGTGTCCGAGGGCCTTTTAACAAATGGCCTGCCACACACACAATGGGAACAGTTCAAATGCAAATAGATCACCTGGACACAAAGGAGTCTAGCTGTGAGGTCGTCTCCCCCGTTCTGAACTTTAGAGATGTTTCCCGGATGGAAATTTACCAGCTTTACATTTTCAAATTCATCCCAGCTGATACAATTCACATCTTTTTTGTGTGTCCTCAAGTGCTACAATTAAACTATTGATCTTGTGATGACCTACTTATTGTAGATGCAGGCATAACACTTCCATGCTCATTCATTTTACCCCAAATGTATACTTTTAAGTAGCCTAATGTAGACATTCACTCAAGAACATTTTCTTCCACTCATGTTCACCCAATTTCTTGACCACATTATCTGGTGTCTGTACAGTTAGCCCTCCTGACCAGCATCGTCTAGATATACAGCAGGGAAATAAGGATTTGAGCGCCAACATTTATTTCTGTAAGTATACATCCAGTGAGGCTATTCACATGAAATTGTCATTAATATTGACTGAGGTAATCCAGTCATAAACAATCAAAACATCGAAGTCCATATGTACAGTTGTACTGTGTGCAATAAAGTGGAATTACACAGGAAAAAAGAATTGAACACGCTAAGAAAAAGTAATACACCAAGGCAAGGAACGATATGGAATCTGTAAGTATTTAGAATGATCCCTCCTATCTGTGCACATTATGCACTATATATCCTAATATAAGGTTAGTACAGTGATGATGGGCTATAAAAAGGGTTTTCGTTACCAAGGTGTCACACAAGAAATATTTCATGATGTGTAAAAGCAAAGAGCTCTTCCAACACCTTCCCAACCTTAGTGTTGCAAAGCATCAGGTGGAAGTGGTTACAGATGCATTTAAAAACTTCAGAATATTCCCATAAGCAGCACTTGGGCCATTTGAGTACTTCAGTCAGAAGAGCAGCCCAAGAGCCGAGGAACACAAGAAGAAAGCCCCAGAAAGACTTGGAGGCAGCACGTACAATTGTAACAGAGAAAAGCATAGGTATATACAACTCACCCCACATGACTCCACTGAGGAAAATCATGCTACACAACATTTAGACAAGCCTGTACATCAGGCTGAAAAAACATACCAACAGTGAGTTTTGGAGTTTTTAATCCAATTAAATAGAATGAACTAAAGATCATTATTCACAAGAGGGACCCCTGGAATCTTTAAGATATGTTTAGGAGAATGGACCAAAATCACACCTGAATACTGTGACTGATTGGTCATACAGGGAATGTCTTGAAGTTGTCATTACAAACAAGGCTTGTCCACAAAGTGTTTAAGAAATGTTGCGTGTTCAATAATTTTTTCCTGAGTCATTCTACTTAGCCATATGTCAGTTATATATTACATTATGTAAATGTGTTAATGTATGACATTGCATAGTGCCATGTGATGGAGAGTGTGGCTTCTGTGGTAGCTACTGCCGGACATATGGGCCGTCTCCTTAGCAGAGGGCGTGCCATCACGGGTGGACCATGTTGTGGGCGCAGTGGCACGAAACCGGACTCCTACTAATGGGTAACACAATGCCAGTGGCCAGAATTAAACAGCAGATTGGAATGGATTGATGGGCTCAGGAGATGGAGAGGGTAACGGGAGGAGAGGAGAGGAGAGGAGGAGTGTAGAGGAGAGGAAAGGAGAGGAGGGGAGTGGATAGGAGAGATGGGGAGTGTGGAGGAGAGGAGAGGGGGGAAGTCCCCTGTCCCCTTGCCCTGCCTGACTACTGTGACGTTTGGGTGTGCTGGTGACGCAGGTGTTTGGTGGGAGGAATGCCTCTATAATGTATATAAATAACATAATCCACACAGCTGCTCAGCCCTGTAACATCCCTGCTCGTTAAGCCTCAGTGGAATTGCACTGTTATGAATGGAGTCTCTCTCTCTCTCTCTCTCTCAAATTAAAATTCAAAATGCTTTATAAGTATGACAAGATCACTTGTATTGCCAAAGGTTTTATTATTACAATGTGTATACAATTATTGTATATAGTATAGAGTGAGAGAGAGAGAGAGAGAGACACACATATATATACTGTATATAGAGGATATATGTGTATATATACAGTATATATATATATATGTGTGTGTGTGTGTGTGTGTGTGTGTATATATAATCTGACAATCTATATGTATACATATACAGTGTATATATAGAGAGGATATATATATGTGTATGTATTTATGTATAATTAGTACATTTTAAAATACACATACTGTATACATCTCTCTCTCTCTCTCTCTCTCATTTTGTGTGTGTGTGTGTGTGTGTGTGTGTTTGTGTGTGTCTGTGTATAAGACAGATGGAGAGACAGTGAGAGAAAGTGAGAGCATGACATTTGTATCTCCATGAGTGAGTAAAGTGAGTGTGTCGGAGTGTTTTTGTTTGTGTGTGTCTGTGTCCAAGCGTGGGCGGTTTTCGGGAAAGGGGGTCCGATCTTGGCATACTTGTCACCTCTGCCAGCCAATCAGAACCCACCGACACACATTCCCTGGCTTGCTGTGTTCCAGAGGGGTAATGTTACACAGTGCGAGTGTGTGTATCTTTCTCTGTGTGTGAGTGGGTGTGGGTGTGTGTGTGTGTGTGTGTGTGTGTGTGTGTGTGTGTGTGTGTGCAAGTATCTGTGTGTGCATTTTTGTGAGTGGGTGGATGGATGGATTTGTGTGTGTGTGTGTGTGTGTGTGTGGATATGGGTGGGTGGGGGATGTTCAGCACTAACACACACACACACACACACACAAACACACACATTTATTTTCAAATAATCCAAGCTGTCGTCAGTCCTACATCATGAGATTCAACCCAATGATTTATTTCAAATGTAATATTAATATTAAGTGAAGTTTGATATCCAAAAGAGCCTGATACATTTGTCCCTCAGTGTAGGGGAAGCGAGGTTGTCAGATATCCATGACACAGCACAGTGACTTGAGTGGCAGGGCCTTTGTTGTAGGAAGTGTGGGGTAAAAATAACGCACAAGTCTTGGAGAAGTCTGGCTGCCAAGCGAAGCGACCTTCCACTAATCCGGCAGCCTTTGTCTCCTCCCAGCCTCCACAGCAGCAGGTAAGAAAAACAAGCCTCAAACATCTTCAACTTCAACTCACCCCACATTTCTCGTTGAATATTTTCACATTTTCTATTCTAAATTTGTTTTTATAATGTAGCTCTGGGAGCAGTAAGCATTGCATAATCTGTATGACACTTTATAGTGTTAATGCTGTGCTTGTGCCTGATGCATCTATGGATGCTCATTCATTTGTTATCAGTAATATACTGTAAGATGGTGGATGTGCGTGTGTGTGTGTGTGTGTGTGTGTGTGTGAGCAGCATTAACTAATACATGATTGGCATCTGCCCTATACTCAAACATTGCAAGTCCTTTTATCCATTGGATAAAAAAGAGTCTCTTTACTAAATTGTACTAGTGCAGAGCGCGTAGATGTGCCATTTTTTGTTCGTATAACATGAAATTTGGCACTGCACACACTCGTGCCATTAGGATGACACCCACCAAATGGGAGCAGTCGGATGAGTGGTTCGAGAGTTTTGCGTGGAACAGACAGACTGACACACAGACAGACGTTCCTTGCATTAATAGATAGATCTTCTGTCACTGTAATATTTTAGATGAATTACTTAATTATTGGTGTTGCATTACTAAACTACACTTGATAACGATGGATATTCTTTGTCAGAACTTCATTGAGAGTGACAGAGAGTACAGTCTGTGGTTGAAGGTTTCAGTTATTGCATAGCCAAACCACTTACTGTTCTCTGGTGCTGTCTATGATTATGTTTACCTTAATATAGGCCTGTGCTTTCAACCAAAGATGTAGTGAGTGCTCTAGAATCTTAGCTTTCAAAGTCTATTTGTGTGCTTGGCGACCCAATTCTTTCTCTGCGGAGACCATAAAATGGCAACAAATGAATTTAAAAACACTTATTAGTACTTCTTGTCTCATTTTGTTAAGTAGCCCCATAGTAATATATAAGACACATGACCTCAACAACACTACATCAGTTCTTTAATGACACATACTGTAAGTCCCAGCTGTAGTGTTGAGCGGTGGTCAATACAACACTATCCCATGCTGGCCTACATGCCCAGGGCCCACACACACACACACACACACACACACACACACACACACACACACACACAGTGTTGTGAGGCTTCAGACGGCTGAGAGAGGTTCATGTGAAAGGTGAAGAGTAATTCCTGCGGGCTTTAGAGGTATTTAAGGAAAGGGGGTCATCGAGGTCGCCAGTCTTATTAAAACGATCCTGGAGGAGCCGCTACTGCCGGACCTCGGCTGGCTCAGGGACCTGAGGACAGATTGTGTGGCTGCTTGGCTCTCGCTAGGGAAAGGGGACGAGAGAGAAAGGGAGGGAAAGGAGGACTGGTAGACTACAGGAGGGAGAGAGGGAGGGAGGGGAAGAGGAAGTAAGGGGGCAGTGGGTGTGTGTGTGTGTGTGTGTGTGTTGGCCAGGAGAGGCATGTTGGAAAGAGAGAGAGCGAGAGCGAGAGAGATAGGGAGAGAAAGAGAATGAGAGTGTGTGTGGGTATGTTGGCCAGGATAGGCATGTTGGAGTGAGAGAGGGGGGGGGGGAAGGAGTGGGTGTTTATGTATTTCAGAGGGGAGGAGTGGAATGCCATCTATGTGTGTGTAGGTATGGGTAGGTACAGTATGTGTGTGTGTGTGTGTGTGTGTGTGTGTGTGTGTGTGTGTGTGTGTGTGTGTGTGTGTGTGTGTGTGTGTGTGTGTGTGTGTGTGTGTGAATGTGTGTGTGTGTGTGTGTGTGTGTGTGTGTGTGTGTGTGTGAATGTGTGTGTGTGTGTGTGTGTGTGTGTGTGTGTGTGTGATAGAGGAGGCCATAGGGCATGTGTTTGAATGTGACTGGAGAGATAGAGAGAGGGAGAGAGAGAGAGAGAGAGAGAGAGAGAGAGAGAGAGGGAGGGAGAGAGACTGTGACAGCTGAACAGATAGCTGAGAGCAGGAGGCCGCTAGCATGCCTGCTCATACGTGCCAAATCTCCGCTGGCTATTTATAACGGCCTCCTCCTCCTCAGGTCCCTCACACCAGCCAGCCTGGCACTCAGCACACTCACTCACACTCACACCCGGCAACACCACCAACTGCATGGAAAAAGGTGCGTGCTGTGTATGTGTATGTATGTGTAGGTGTGTGTGTGTGTGTGTGTGTGTGTGTGTGTGCGCGTGTGTGTGTGTACGTCCACGTTTCCATTTACCTGAGTCTCGCTCCACCTGTAGCGTTCGCTGCCTGTGGCTGTTTACCTGTGGCTCTCTACCTGTCAGTGAGAGAGGCAGTGCTAGAATGAGGAGGAGGAAATGGAGCAGTTTTACAACAGGAACTACATGTAGTACTACAGAAATGATCAGTTGTTGGAGGAAACAGGAACTACATGTAGTACTACAGAAATGATCAGTTGTTGGAGGGAACAGGAACTACATGTAGTACTACAGAAATGATCAGTTGTTGGAGGGAACTCAGTGGAATAGTTTGAATTCATTCTGATTTAATGTTTAGAGATCAAACAAACAAACAAACCAGCTTTTCTATATCTGAGCAGGCAAAAGGGATTGTAGGGATTTATTGACCGCATGTAAGTACTGTATATAATACTGTATATAATGTTAACAAGACTGTATGATGTGTTTTAGTGCAAATCAGCGTCAATGTGTAGACTATAGAAAAGGTGTATTGCCTGGTCAAGTCATCTTGTTATTTTGACTGAGTTGAGTTATGTAAATGTCTAGTGTAAAGTTTATTATGTGAATGTGTATTTAACGTTTTCTTGAACGTTTATTAAAGGTTTATTGCATACGGACCTCATATTGACATAACTGATTTCAGTCAAAGCAAGAACATGACTAGTGTTATGTTCAATACATCTAATGAATGTGGTATAGATGTCTATGTGAAACTGAGACCTTCATGTCTGGGGTATGGCTTGTGTGAGATACTTCGAACACTCCGGTCAGATGTTTGAGTTTGGCCACAGTGTGTTCATCGTATACTGTACATTTTCAACATTTGAACCCCTTCATCTGTTCAATAGACAATGAGCTTTTAAGTTGTTGTTTCTGGTTCTTTGTTGAATGAGAACAAACTATGATATCAATATTTTATATCATAGTTGTATCATAACATATTGTATCAAATAGATAAAAAAAATTCTTAATATATGATAGAATACTTGTTAAAGTCTTTCGTGTTGCATTTATGTTATGGTATCTGTGACAATATGTTATGTTATGGTATCTGTGACAATATGTTATATTGTGGTATCTGTGACAATATGCAAGGCAAGTATCCCTCAGATGAGAGGTGCAGTACCACAGTAGCATATCTCTTTGCTGAATGAGAACAAACTGTTCCATCAGTATTATAGTACTTATGAAATACATTTGAAACACTGAGACTGGTTTGTTCAGTGCTGCATTTGTGTTGTGGTTTATTATGTGACAATACCTGAAATGATTGTTAGCCTAAACTGACAGAGCTGTAAGTGATGATAAGTGACTGTGTCTCCTGTTGTGGTGCCCAGCCAGTGGAATGGCCATACCCACCATGTTTAATTGCAGTACCAGGATCCTGGTGGGCAGGGGAGGCTCCATACTGTGCTCCCCCAAGGAGGAGGCTCACGTCCGGGCCACGGAGAAGGACCAAGTGCCCCTGGTGCCACCTGGAGCTGCGCTACCTGGCATGGACGAGCCTGGCACCGAGGAGGAGCCGCGCTGCGCCTCCATCATCGCCCAGGAGGAGGGTAAGAGAGCAGACGGACGGGCATACGTGTGGGTACGGCAGGGCAAGAGGGCATAGGTGTGGGCACAGGAGGGGTAAGAAAGCATATGTGTCGGCACAGGTGGGAGTTTTCACATCAATGGGAAGCTGAGTGGGAGTTTCTACTGAGATCAGGCAGTACCATAGCAACTGGTGGGCTTATGGGGGCATATCTGGGGGAGCTTCTACTGAGATCAGGCAGTACCGTAGGAACTGATTTTTTGTGTATATTTTGTCTCAGGCGACGAGTCAGAGGAATTCAGTCCAAACTGCATGGATTTCTACCTGAGCAAAGCCTCTCACACCACCAGGTGAGCACTCTTGCAGACGTCACTGGATGAGATTTGGATAAAACAGAACAGTTTGCTTGTCATGACACTTACATACATACGCACAGAGAATCTAGTAAAAACAGTTAGAGAATCTTTGATGAAAGTGTTGGTTTTGGTACTGAATTTCTATTTGTATCTTTTCCATACATGTAAGTAACATAAACCCCCTCTGGTTGTGTGTTGTGGGGATTGGCAGGCCCTTTGGGGTGTGCTTGGGCAAGGCAGAGGACCTCTCGGAGTCCCAGGACGATGACGGTGTCTGGACCCCCAGCCGCTGCCAGAAGAGGAGGAAGAGGCAGAGGAAGAAGATGGAGCCCACCAGGGACCGCTGGAGCGAGAGATGGAGGGATGGAGGGAGAGAGGGATGGAGGGAGGGAGGGAGAGAGGGGTGGAGGGAGGGAGGGAGAGAGGGATGGAGAGAGGGAGGGAAAGAGACGCAGCAGAGTGGCCGAGCGAGGGGCGACACGAGAGAGAGGAGGAGCCGGAGAGTCCTGTCCGAGCCCAGCGAGCCGGCCAGCAGCAGCGATGAATGCCCACACACCTACACTACCCACCACAGGTGGACCCCCAAGCCATGGCACCCCAGCCCAGGGAGGAGGCACCGATTCCAGCCGCACAGACTCAGTCCACCCCCCGCATTTGCTGACCGCAAGGCTCCGCTCTGGGAATCCCCCAGCCTGGACAGCCTGGGCAGCGTCCTCTCCCAGAGTCCAGCTGGCCGAGACTGCAGCACGGACGCCTCCAGCACACACACTCCAGGGCACGAGGCCTCACACACACACCACACCACACACACGCCGGGGCACGAGGACTCACACACTCACCACAGCACACACACTCCAGGGCACGAGGCCTCACACACACACCACAGCACACACACGCCGGGGCACGAGGACTCACACACACACCACAGCACTCAGGTCCAGCTGGGCTCCTGCTCCTCCTGCTTCCCGTCTGAGGGCAGTCCCAGCACGTCCCACTCCAACACGCCGGACTCTGCTCAGAGCTACAGCCTGTCGGAGCGCAGCTCTGACTCACTCACGCCGGACCGTGACTCACCGCCGCGCTGTTTGTGTCCAGGGTTCCCCGGCAACGCATTTTCCGCTTCCTCCACCTGGAGCTTAGATCAGAGGAGCGTCACGACCGTGTCATCGTCGCGCTCGAACGGTCCCTCGGATTCTAGACTCTTCCGTGCCAAGCTGGACGGACGCCTCAGCCGCGTGCGTGTCGGGGGCACTGTCCCGTACACCAACAGCAGCACGGGCACTTGGACGGCGTCCACCTCCTGTTGCACGCTGACCAGAAGCTCTGAGGCTGTGGGCAGCATCTCGGCCCTGTCCTGTCTGTGCGGACGGAGGCAGAGGACGGGCAGGATGAAGGACTACGGCGCGGAGACGTCGTCGTCTTTATCTCTCTACAGCAGCACGGACGCCACCTGCACGTCCACCTCTTCTGCCCACACCTGCACGTCCACCTCTTCTGCCTACACGGTGACGCGGAGCTTTGACTCGCTGTGTGCCGAGGACATGGACTCCTACGCTGTAGTGGGGGCAGACTCTTCTGAACACTGCTCTGACTCTCACTCTCACACAAACTCCAGCAGCACTCTCAAACCGAGGAGAGGATTTGACTCCTCAGCAGTGAAGGGCAGTTGTGACTCCCTCTGCACGAACAACGACTCGGACTCCTCGTATGTGTGTATGGACAGGAGAAGGGGCCCGTGCTTGGGCGTTGAGACTAAGTCGGACTCGCGGTGCAGTAGCAGCGAGACGGTCTTCCGCTCCGACTCGTCCTGCAACACGGTGCGGCGGAGCTTCGACTCGCTGTGCGTGACCGATGACTCGGAGGCCGTGTACGTGTGCATGGACGGACGAGGAGGCTCCGACGCGTCCTACAGCAGCGCAGACACGGCCAGGGACTCGGACTCGTCGCTGTACAGCGTGGAGAGAAGTCTGGACTCGCCCTATCTGAGCGAGAGGGCTGTGGCTCTCTGTACGTGTCCTCTGGAGACGGAGGCCTCTCAGGCTAGCACAGAGAGAAGCGTTGACTCTCTCTATCTGAGTGATAACACTACTGCCCTGTGTACCTGTCCTACTGAGATGAAGTCCTCTCAGGCTAGCACGGAGAGGAGCTCTGACTCTCTCTATCTCAGTGAGAAGACTACCGCTCTCTGTACCTATCCTGTTAAGACTGAGCCCTGTCCGACTAGCACGGAGAGAAGCACTGACTCTCTCTATCTGAGTCACAACACCACCGCTCTGTGCACCTGTCCCGTTGAGCTGGAGGCCTCCCAGAGTAGTGTGGAAGTGTACCCTAACCTCTACTGCAGCGAGACGGACAACGGGGCGACCTCTGTGGTGACCTCTGCGGTGACCTCTGACCCCTCCGTGTGTGACTCGTCGTACGGGGTCGACTCCGACTCGCTCAGCACCTCGGCCGTGGCGGAGTGGGGCTCGGTGGTCTCCCTTGACAACAGCGAGAGGAGCGTTTCGGAATCCACTCCCGGTCACCGCGGCAACTCGTCAGACTCTCTGTACCAGGCGGCGGCGGACACGCCCGCGTCGTCGCCCGGTAACGGCGCGGAGAGGGACGCCGCGGACGCTCTGGCTCGGACGCTGGAGGCGGGGATGCAGCTGGACTCGCCGGCACACCTGGCCAGCCACCTGGAGCGCGTTCTGAAGGACCTCCGCGGCGCGGTCACCCAGGCGGACCGGCGCCTGGTGTCGCCCTTCTTCAGGGAGCTGGTGAGGGAGACGGGCGACGACCGGGACCAGAAGACCAGCACCAACGAGGGCTTCCTGTTCCACCCACAGAAGGTAATAACACACACCCCCCCAGAAGGTAATAAAACACACACACACAGAAGGTACTACACACTGGAAAATAAAACACACACCCCCAGAAGGTACTACACACTAGAGAATAAAACACACACCCCCAGAAGGTACTACACAATAGAGAATAAAACACACACCCCCAGAAGGTAACACACTAGAGAATAACCCCCCCACCCAGAAGGTAACACACTAGAGAATAAAACACACACCCCCAGAAGGTACTACACAATAGAGAATAAAACACACACCCCCAGAAGGTACTACACACGAGAGAATAAAACACACACCCCCAGAAGGTACTACACACGAGAGAATAAAACACACACCCCCAGAAGGTACTACACACGAGAGAATAAAACACACACACACCCAGAAGGTACTACACAATAGAGAATAAAACACACACCCCCAGAAGGTACTACACAATAGAGAGTAAAACACACCCAGAAGGTACTACACACTAGAGAATAAAACACACACACCCAGAAGGTACTACACACTAGAGAATAAAACACACACCCCTAGAAGGTACTACAATAGAGAAGAAAACATCCATCTAACCCTTATTTCTACCGAAGATAAACATTGATGAAACGTCAATCAGGCCAATTTTTGGCTCACTGGAGTCTATATGCTAAATAATAACAATTATATTGCCTGATGCGGACAAAATAATCGAACTGGTGGTGTGAAAGTGCCCTTAGTTATCTTTTTCTGCTGTGCATGAATCAGAAATAACAAGCATAAACATGTACACAGTATATTCTGCCTGTTGGTACCTTTTATCGTGACTTCTCCTATGTGTTGTGTGTCCTTCTATCAGCTCCTGCAGCCCAGACACCTGGCGTATCGTGAGGGTCAGCAGTACTCGCTGCTGCAGCACATTCAGAACGGATCTTACGGGGACGTCTTCAGCGCTGTGGACCTCACCACAGGATTCAAGTGCGCGGCCAAAAAGGTACCGTGAGCATGCAAGTCATACAGTAGCAACATGGCTGGCGTTTATCATTGTTACACACGTTATACTTGTTGCACATGTTACTGTGTCAATGTACTATATTTAATGCTGGGTAACAAAGGGTAACAGGACACAGGTTTTATGAGGGAGTACTCAGGTTATGTGTTTTGTCTGTTTGACAAAGAGGCTTGAACTGAAGTCGATTTTGATAAGCTCAAACTTTGAGAACTGAATAGGACTTTTCTCCCCATTTCTTTTTTTTATGTTGTCTCTATAAACTACATTTCCCATGAGTCTCTGCATTCATGAGATGATTTTCTGTGTTGTGTTCTGTCCCCTTCAGGTGCCGCTGTGTAGTTTCAGCTGGGAGGAGGTGGGCACGTGGAGTGGCCTGAGCTCTCCTCGCGTCCTCCAGCTGTTTGGAGCCGTGAGGGAAGGACCCAACATCGTCCTGTTCATGGACCTCAAGACCGGTACACTCTCACTGATGCGCTCTACTGGGGGAGGGAGGAAGAGTGGAGAGGAGAGGATGAGGAGGGGAAGAGGAGAGGAGGGGAGAGGAAGAGGGGAGAGGAGTGGAGAGGATGAGGAGAGGAAGAGGAGAGGAGAGGAGGGGAGGGGATGAGAAGGGGAAGAGGAGAGGAGAGGATGAGGAGGGGAGGGGATGAGGAGAGGAGTGGATGAGGAGGGGAAGAGGAGAGGAAGAGGAGTGGAGAGGAGAGGAAAATGAGAGGAGAGGAAGAGGAGGGGTAGAGGAAGAGGAGGAGAGAGGAGGAGAGGAGGGGAGAGGAAGAGGAGGAGAGAGGAGGAGAAGAGGGGAGAGGAGTGGATGAGGAGAGGAAGAGGAGGGGTAGAGGAAGAGGAGGAGAGAGGAGGAGAGGAGAGGAGAGGAGAGGAGAGATGAGGAGAGGAGAGGGGACATGGGGAGAGATGAGGAGAGGCAAGAGGAGGAGAGGAAGAGGATGGGAGAGCAGAGAAGAAGAGGGATGAGGAGAGATGAGGAGAAGGGAGGAGAGGAAGAAGAGGGGAGAGATGTTGAAGTGGAGGAGCTACGAGACTAGAGGAGAGTTGAGAAGGGTAGGGGACAAATAAAGCAAAGGTGTCAGGTTGTCTTCCTATCTCTATGCAATATCAGCCCTGCATGTGCTCACAGTGTCCCCAGCCTGGATCTCAGTCTGCCATCTGCGCTGTCTCAGTTTCATGTCAGGATCGTCCTTCTCATCTTCTTCATTGATTTCCCCTCTTGTACCCTCCATTTGCTCCGTTATCTACTGCATTATTATTCTCTCATTCTTGTCTGACCCTCTCTCTCTCTCTCCCTTTCTCATGGACACACTCCCTCTCTCTTTCTCTCTCTCTCCCCCCCTTTCTCAAGAGAACCCTCTCTTTCTCTCTCACTTGCTTTGTCTCTCTCTCTCTCTGTTTCCCCCCTCTCATGGGAATGCTCTGTCTGTCCTCTCTCTCTCTCTCTCTCCTCTCTCTTTCTCTCTCTCTCTCTTTCTCTCCCCCTCTCCCCCTCTCTCTCCCCCCCCCCCCCCCCCCCCAGGCTCGCTGGCTCAGCTGCTGAGGTGTCGGGGGCGGCTCCCTGAGGACCTGAGTCTGCATTACCACGTCCAGGTGCTGGAGGCCCTGGAGCACCTGCACAGGAGACGTGTGCTGCACCTGGACGTCAAAGGTGAGCAGAGCACACACTCTCAAAACACAGATGCGTTGGAAACAAACACACTCTATTATTATTATTAATGTTTATTTGGTATGGACATAGCAATTACATTGGACAAACCAGATGCATTGATTTGAGTGTTTTAGCACAGGTGCTGTCGTCCCTATCTCTGTCTCCCTATCTAAAAACAACAGAAATTGGGTTATTTTCAACACAGGTTGTGTTATTTTCAACACAGGTTGTGTTATTTTCAACACATATTGTGGAACAAATAAGAAAAGCAATGTGTTGGAAACAACACAAACTGTGTTGTCACTATCTGGACACAGAGATGTGTTGTTTTCAACACATTCATTTTAAGAGCCCCCCCCCCCCCCCCCCCCCCCCCTCCACCCTCACCTCCCAGGGACACCAGCGCATGCGGGTCTGGCGGCTCCTCTGTCCACCCCGACTGTCTGGTGCGGGCAGCCGTGGCACTGAAGTGCTGTCTGAGTCTCATGATGTCTGTCTGGTTTTCTAAGTTCAGATGTGCTTGATGCTTAGAACATGCCAGAGTCAGAGTGTTTTTCCATTTGTGAATATCTTGTCCTTAAATTACTCAAATTGGCTATAATTTCAGATGTGGGCATTCAGATTCACTTGTTTGATTGATTCACTGTTGGCAACATGCTTCATTTGTTTGCAGATGTAAATACTGTATATATTCTTATAGCCTTACTGCCCTTAATTCTATTCTTACTGTTCTGTATTTTTATTTTTATTCTTTATACGTTATTGTTGAGTGTTGAGTTGAGTGTTGAGTCAAATTCCTTGTTTGTTTACGCAAACCTGGCCAATAAACAAGATTCTGATTCCTGATCAAGGGTGTAGTGTGATTGGCTTTTTCTCTGATGCTGGATCTGTGATTGGCTGTTTGTGTGTAGTGGACAATGTGCTGCTGTCTGAGGATGGGAGAGACTGCTTCCTGTGCGACTTCGGACTCTCAGAGATGCTGGACACCAACGGACAGGCACCTAGAGCATTCCGGGGTGAGTCACACACACTTACACACACATAGATACACACATAGATACACACACATAAATGTCTGTATGATTTCATGACATATGAAGCTGCGGAGTCAGCTGGATAGGTGAGTGCGGAAGGCTTGGGTGCCTTACAGGGCTCCTCTATCACGAGGGCTAAATTTAGCGGCGCTAAAACGGGCCGTGTGTTGTGTGTTGTGTGTTGTGTTGTGCTGCGTCTCCAAGGCTACGGGCTGCGGGGGACGGAGACCCACATGGCTCCGGAGGTGGCGAGGGGGGACGTGCGCGGGGCCAAGGCCGACGTGTGGAGCAGCTGCTGCATGCTACTGCACATGCTCAATGGCTGCCACCCCTGGACCCGCTACTACGCTCACCCACTCTGCCTCACGGTGAGTCCAGAACATAGAACATAGAACTCAGAACACACAGAACATGTAGAACACATAGAACTCAGAACTCATAGAACCAGGACCCGCTACTACGCACAGGCTCTGCCTAACGGTGAGTCAAGAACATAAGACACGGAACATAGAACATGTACAACTCAAAGAACCTGGACCCAGTACTACGCATAGAACACATGGACCTACTACTACACTCAGTGCCTCTGGTTCACAGTGAATCAAGGCCACAGACACGGAATGTAGAACACATAGAGCTCACAGAACTCAGAACTCCTAGACACTGGTGTGCTTCTGCTCTGTGTGTGGCTGCAGATCGTGAGTGAGGAGGCGCCGCTGAGGGAGGTGCCCAGCTCCTGCCGCCCGCTCACGGTGCAGGTGTTCAGGGCCGGCCTGGTGAAGGACCCCGGGGAGAGGGCCTCCGCCATGGAGCTCAAGGAGAGGAGCAGGGACGCCCTCAGGGCAGGTACACCTCCACACACCTGGGCCAGGTGTTCTCTTGTCACGAGTGTGTGCTTATTAAGGTGTTATAACTAGTGATAGTTCTGGATAACAAATATATGTGTTTATTGAAACGTGTTATTAGTAGTGTTACTTATGGATTTGACATATGTAACCCTCCACGCACCTGTACCAGGTGTTCTCTTGTCATGAGTGTGTGTTTATTAATGTGTTATTAGTTAGTGGTGGATGATGAACATATGTGTTTATTAAGGTGTTATTACTAGTGTTAGGGATGATGAACATAATGTGTAATCCTCCTCACACCTTTGCTAGGGTACCACAGGTGTTTTTGTCCTTCATTTGTGTGCCTATTAAGATGTTATTAATAGTGTTAGTTATGGTGCTAGTTATGGTCCATTGGAGTGCAGGTGTTCAGCTGTTTATGTCATGTAATGGCAAAGTGAGGGGAAATATGGCCTGATCTGTGAATCATTTCATGAAAATGTGGCTGTTTATTTGCTGGGCTTTTGATGACGGCAAAATAACATATTATGTAGATTGTGAAATCAGTTTTTAGGCTTCAGAATCTCAGTGGATATTAACATTAACTTCTTTTCTCTCCTTCCCTTGTGCGTGTGTGTGTGTGTGTGTGTGTGTGTGTGTGTGTGTGTGTGTGTGTGTGTGTGTGTGTGTGTGTGTGTGTGTCTGTGTGTGTGTGTGTGTGTGTGTGTGTGTGTGTGTGTGTGTGTGTGTGTGTGTGTGTGTGTGTCTGTGTGTGTCTGTGTGTGTGTGTGTGTGTGTGTGTGTGTGTGTGTGTGTGTCTGCTGCAGTGGGTGGAGTATCCAGCACCATAACTCACCCACCAACTCACCCACCTGTGGAACCCTCTGCTGAGACAAAAAGCACTCCAGCCCCAGAACGTCCGTCTGGAACCCCCCAGGAAGCCCCTCCTCCACCACCGCGAGGCTATGACATCGCTTCCTGTTGCGGCGACAGCCCCCAGCCCCTGGTGCACTGGCTCAGCACCTGGAGAGAGAGAGCCCAGGAGGAGGAGGGGAGTGAGAGCGAGGGCGGAGAGAGGCACTCCGAGGAGGAGGAGGAGGAGTGGAGTGAGGCGGAGGGGAGGAGAGAGAAGTGGGAGGAAGAGGAGAGCGAGGAGGAGGAAGATGGGAGCGACCTGGAGAGCCTGCGGGGGAAGGCCAGCGACTGGATGGAGGAGGAGGAGGAGTGGGAGCCCTTCCACCGCCTGCAGATACTCTACGGGCCCAAACATCACACACACTCACACACACACTCACACGCGCACTCACACTCGCACACGGACCAGACCGAGTCAGAGGAGGAAGCACCCATGAAAGGTGTGTGTGTGTGTGTGTGTGTGAGAGAGAGAATGTGTGTGAGTGTATGGTCAGTGCGTCAGTGTTCTTGTGTGTTTAGCCACTAACTGGTGAGTATTGATTGTGGTGGAAGGCTGGTGTGAAGAGAGGAGAAATGGGTCTCTATCTGTAATAACATCACAGTAGACATGATTGGTTGGATGATTGATTGATTGATTGATTGATTGATTGATTGGTTGGTTGGATGATTGATTGATTAATTGATTGATTGATTGTAATGTGTTCTGTAGGACCCAGTTTGAACAGTGTGTCTCTGCCACGGCCTCCTCGATCACAGAACCGTGCCTTAATCCCACGCAACACATCAGAACACCAGTATGACTCTTCAGAAAAGGTGACATTTTTCCACATGCACACTTCTATTGACTTCTATTCTGTTGACTCCTATTACATTCCATTCTATTGACTAAATAATGAAGAGTGGCTGATGTCTCTGTGTACTCATGGCATACTTCCTGTTCTACCTCTAGGAGTCTGATGATTGGTCAGATGACCTCAGCTCAGGGGTGTTCTCATCCTATAACAGCCAGACTGACAGAGAGAGCTTCAGTGTTGATTGGCTGGTTTCCACCAATCAGCCGCCCTCCTGTTGCATTGAAGGTTTGTGTGTGTGTATACCGAGAGGGGTACAGTAGTTCTCCCCTTATTAGACATTCTCTGATAGTACACACTAGCGTCCCTTCACTCCTCCAGGAGCTCAATAAGTAGTTGCTGTAACCGGATTATAAAATTGGCCTAATTAAATGTGGTGACACACAGATAGAGTGCATTAATTTAATTAAAGCAGCACTAAAGAATATTTGCTCTTGGGCTCCCCCTTCAGGTGAGAAGCGCAATGATCAATGAACTTGGTAATGTAATAAATGTGCATATTTGTAACAAGTTATAAACGTAACTGGGATACACTACAGAGGGACTGCATGAACAGCAGTGTGTAAAAGGAGAGCTCTGAATAGCTGTTCACCCCATTTAAGAGTTTATGTGCCATCAAAAATGATTTTGGAAACGTATTTTTAGGCAAAAAAGCCTTTAGGGCTACTTTAAGATGTGATAATCTGCAATTGTCAGTTTTTGCTGGCTAGTCCAAGTATTGCTTTTAGAAGGCCCCTGATCTGTTGTCTGTCATCTCCAGGTTTAGGGGTGGACATCTGGATCGAGGACTTCAGTGGAGAGCGCTTCAGGATCCGAGAGAAACCACAGGTGAAGGTGGGCCACGTTGCCATGGGGATCAGTGACCAGGTGAGTTTCGTGATATTAGATATATTCTATGCTCCTTTGCTCTCTCACACACACACACACACACACACACATACAGTACACACTATCTATCGATCTATCTTTGGATCTATCTATCTATCTGCCTGCGTATTTGAGATCAGTGACCAGGGGCCTCATTTATAAAAGTATCGCGTAGAAACCATTGTTCATTTGATCTTAGATCATTTCTGATATGATCGTACGTGTGATTCAGAGAAACGAACGTACGCACAAAAAAACGTGCGTACGCCACTCTTGCAGATGTGGCCATTATAAATCGCAAATGAACGTGAATTTGTGCGCAGCCGGGTGATTTTAGGTCTCCGCCTTGTACACGCCCCCTCATCAATATCATTAGCATAGGCTTTAATGCAATCAATGGCTGAGTTGTACCTAAATACATATATTGAAAACTGTAAAGGCCTAGCCTATGCCATCTGATGTTAACCTATGTTTATGCGCTGTTAGTTCGAATAATTAATTATAATTTTCCAAGCAGCGCTTTCTGGAAAGAAATATGCATCCATGTCCATTGTCCTCTGCTTGCTTTTATTCCTTCTGCTTGCAGTAATGTAGTAGGCAATGTGTGGCAAATGTAGTAGGTTTACTTTGGTAATAGAACATAGTAGGCTACCTTATGACGGAAATACCTACAGTACATCATACTAATTTAGGCCTATACGGTTATGGTACAGTATGGCGTTTCCAATATGACCCAGGGTTAGATACTGCCCATGTAGCCTACGGCGGACTACATTATAAGCGAGATACTGTATGTCATGTAGACCGAACGTTTAAGGATAGGCTATGTTTTTACTGTATAGCGAATAGTATAAGTAGTTCACCGGTCATTCTTCATTCATTCTGCGCGTCGGGATTCAAGCAATATCGATGTCAGCGACTGTTTACTTTCAAGAATGTCCAGTGACCTTTAGGCCTACCTTTATATATTTTTATATTTTAGCCTGCATTATCCTAATTGTTATTATCCACGTATTGCCATCTGGTCTTGGGCACTGCCATCAGACACAGGCTATGCAACCAGACGCGTGCTATAACTCATTGCAACTCGGCCGCAATTATGAAGATGCAAAACTCTGCTTTTCAGAGGATAGATTATGTCTATTTACCTTCATATATTTTTATATAAAGTGGGTAACCCATGAATTCTGTGATCACGGTAATGCGCCTGTGCGTGCGTTTGATAAAGGCAACAATGCAATTACCGTGAGAATGGAATGTTAACACCAAATTCTTGAATTTCCCCTTGGGGATCAATAAAATATCTACAGTATCTATCTATCTATAGATTATGTCTATTTGTGATGTAAAGATGCTGAAAAATACCTGTCCATATATAGCCTACATTATAATATTATCTTTTTGTTGTGGAGGTTGGAATATCATGAACGCAAGTCATATTTCCCTCTTCTAAACAAGCGTAAATGGACACTTTATGGTCAATATCGATGGGAACATTAAATATATAGATGACTCTATGGCCTGCCTTTTTTGAATGCTATGAAATAGATAAGATATAGCCTAGGCATGGCACGGGTGTAGTGGTAAAATAAGAAGTGGGTAACCCATGAATTCTGTGATCACGGTAATGCGCCGTTTCATAACGCATTCAGAATATGTTTGATTATGGTAGAGGATATTATCAAGTGTTTATAAAATATATAGATAGATAGATAGGCTAGATAGATAGATAGATAGATAGATAGATAGATAGATACTTATTGATCCCCAAGGGTAATTCAAGATTGGTGGATTAAATGGTTCGTGTTGATGAGTGTTGTTCATATTGTGAATGCAGATAATAGCCTACAGTGTGCTTTTTCAATGTTAAAAGTTGAAATAGGTGAATACGTCTTTGGAGAGGTTGATAAACTCTATTTTTGAAATGCCTGGGGTGAATAAACTGCGTTTACTTACTTTTAGCCTCCACTTTTAGCCTCCACTACAATATTATAGGATTGTTTCACTTTCCTTTTCCAACCTTTAAGAATTAGGTTAGTTAAAACTTTAACTTCTATACTTACTACTTACAACTTCTGCTGATATTGATCATGCATATGGTAGAGAACTACATGAGATCGTTGGTCTTCTTGGAATTTTGAGAATTCATCGCATTTGGACCTCAGATTACTTGCAGTACCCTGGCACTACCACAAGGAAATGGTCGTACGTCAGGTTGGAACCTGACGTGGAGATAAGCACTTTTCCACGTCAAAGACGGTCTTTATAAATCTGAGCGTTGGCATGGATTTGAGCGTACGCACGGTCTTAGATCAAATCTGTGCGTAAGAAAGTTTTATAAATGAGGCCCCAGGTGAGTTTGTGTTTATATCAGATATAAGCTGTTCTACAGGGGATGGTTAAACCAAAAATAACTATATTTGTATGTGTTTTAACTATATTTGTGTGTTTTCATGCGTAAGCAGTTTAAGACATCTAGAAGTTATATCAGTTAATATCAGGCACCTTGAAGTGCACTTCTTTTCCCCATGTTTCTTAGGATCTCCCTCTCTCACTAATCTTTGTATACGTGTGTGTGTGTGTGTGTGTGTGTGTGTGTGTTTGTTTTCCTGTCTCCTCTCCATCTCCAGATCTCGTTGCGGATGTTCAGCCTGGCCACCCTGGACGGGAAGCTGGTGCAGCCCGAGGAGGAGGTGCAGGAGTCGGGCACGTGGCTCCAGTGTGTCCCCGCCCTGGATGACTGCCCCGCCTGGACCTGGAGGATCAGGGACGGACAACTAGAGGAGAGGCGATGAAGAGGGGAGGAGAGGAGAGGAGAGGAGAGGAGAGGAGAGGAGAGGAGAGGAGAGGTGACGAAGAAGAGAGGAGAGGGGGGGTGATGGAGGAGAGTTGAAGAGAAGAGAGATCTCCCTCCCTCTGTCAACCCATGAAATGGAAAATCGAAATTGGAAATCGATCAATCAATCAATCAATCAATCAATCAGTGTGTCTGTCTCACTGTCGATCAATATATGTTTTACCGGCTGTCCTACTGGCTGTCTATATATCTATCTATCTATCTTTCACAACATTGATTATGCTGGATTATTATTCAATCCTGTATTAGTGTATGGGGATTTTAGGACATTGTGTTTGTTTGTGACATTGTATGTGTATTGCACATTTACACTACATTGCACTACATGTAGTTCAGCAAAGTAAATGTCAGTTGCAGGCGTGAAACCAAAGTGGATTTGATTTCGGTCTTACTGGGTGCTGTTCACATGGGAAATGTCAGTTTACTTTAGATTGTAAGAAGACAAAACTTCAGACGATGTTTTGGCCAGCAAACTGTTGGTATTTTCTAAATGTGTAATGTAAGGCATGATTTGTTACTATCATTATTCTTTAGGCCTATTATTCTGACATCTTTGTCAAATTCTTTGGTAGATTGATTGAGAGGTTGATCAGAGGTTTACTGATAAACTGTAAAATCCATCTGTTCGCGTTCAAGAAGTGATGGCATGAAAACCTAGATAAAGTGAAGCGTTCGCCAGATTGATTTAAATTTTTATTGAGTACAAATAAATGCATTTAATAAGCGTTGAGAAATTAAATTGCTAAAACATGTTATGGCAATTATTTAGAAATGAGTGTCTTTGTAAGACACTTACATGTACAATTGCGTTATTAAAAATTCTTAAAATGCTTTTGTATGCATTGTTTCTGTCACAGTTTACAACATACATACTAAATATCAATGTCACATTCATCAGTTTATCATGTATAATAATGTATTTACCATTTCATCATGTATAATAACGTATTTGTCATTCACTTTGTGAAGCATTTTGTCATATATTCTGAGCTACAATGCCATTCGCACTTTAGAGCACGTACTACACACACACACACACACACACACACACACACACACACACATACACACACACACATAAACATTCCCATGCACAAATACAAACATCACCCCACCCACACCCACACACCCACACCCACCCACACACACACACACACACACACACACACACACACACACACACACACAAACACACACACATTCTCATTCTTTTTTCTGAGCTGCTGCTTCTGCTTCAGATAACAGCTTCTCGTAGCGACTTCTGAAAAATCCCACCTGGAAGAAAAAAAATGTCTCTCACTTCCAGTGCCCTTCTGTACCTGAATAAACTAATAATGATGAGTTTGGTAGAATGAATTTCTTGTGGACGTACAGTATGTGCATTTCAAGACACACAAATAAGGAATGGTTGTTTGAGTGACTGTGTGCCTACTGATATGTTTCCTACCTTGACGAGGACCACTGTTAGGATGATCAACAGGAACAGGCCACCAAAGGCTCCACCAATGATCACATTAGTCAGGTTTGGCCCCTCATAGACCTCCACTAGGGTATCAATCTACAGGGACACAAACATTTTCACTACATTCACTGATGGTCAGAGCCAGTTTTACTTGTTTGAGCTTTTCATCTGAAAAGGCATACAATGTCAATAGCTACAGTAGGTCCAGAAATATCTACTGTTGGAATAAAACCAAATGTACCTCTAGTCTCTAGTCTTCAAGCTGGACATTTGGCAGATTTGTCGTATTAGAAGAAAATGTAGTGTTTGTTTGTTGTTTGTTTGTTTGTTTGTGTTTGTTTTCTCTGACTTGATAGTAATAGCAGTTGGTGAGGCTGGGGGGGTTACCTTGGTGACAGGTGGGAGGCGTGAGGATTCGGAGGAGTAGAAGATGTACTTGCTGTCATCATACTCCAGTGTGGCTGAGCTGACCAGGTGAAACGTTGCAGCACGCAGTCCAGTCTGAGAGGAGTGGAGAGGAGTGGAGAGAGAGAGGAGAGTGACAGTGGTGAGTTTCTCTTAATGAGAATCAATCTGATAATTCCACCCAATCACAATTCAATATTTCAAAGGTATACTATCCAGTGTCATCGTAAAATAGCCTAATTTTCGTGGCATATTGCCCCTATATGCACAATGAAAATGCAGACAAAGTACATTTCTTGTGAGATGTCTTCATGCTGACTATTCTTGAAGTTGCATGGCTGATTCTCTCGTTAGCGACTTGCTACACCTATGCTGTACGATTCCAAGTTACTAGTATACTATACTACTATTACAAGTTTGTTTACCAACAAATTTGCTTTGCAAAGGTTATATTAAGGTGAATATCTTGCATAGTGTATCTTCAAACAAAGATGTTTGTTGAATATAATACAGTCGTTTCAGCAAAATATGCTAAAACAGGTTTGAATTGAATACTTAGCAGCACCTGTTCAATCCATCCTGAGCTCATGTTTCCTGAGACTGTGTACAGTTGGGAGTCATCTCTTGCCATGTATGAGGTGCATCTGAACTCCAGACACACGGCAATGGAACAGTCCTGATGGAGAGACGATGCAACAACAGGCTTACATTATGAATGGGTATATTATGTACAGGCACATTATGCTAGTCTGTCTAAACTGCTCTCGTGCGATGAGCAGTTGACCCTCCAATCACACTGCTTCAGCAATATGGCACGATTGAAAGTGGGGTTGGTAAAGATATACCCATCGCTGTGGCTCGGCCTTAGGCACGAGGCAGAGTGCTGCAGAGCTTATCCATTTACTCAATTTGCTCACTCAGTAACTGTCACAACATTGCAATGATTATTATGAAATCACTGCTCTCTCCTTTGGAATTAATGGAACGATCAAAATGGAATGATTACTAGAGGTCCAAGTGGTGATGACATTTGATATCCTCACTCTAGAATCTCACTCGTCCAATCAGAAATGAATAAATAGTTTTGTTGTAGAGTTTGAGAGAAGGTGTTGAAGGTCTGTTCATTACCACAATATGCTCTTTGTTCATCAGCAGTGTCTCTTTAAAATCGGTCATTACCACAATATGCTCTTTGTTCTTCAGCAGCGTCTCTTTAAAATCGGTCATGTTTGGCTCCAGCTCAACCTCTCTGGTGCATCCCGTGATCTAATGTGAAATGGAGACAATAAATAAGTCAGTGTTACGAAGACATGCACCAACTATTCATAGACACACCTAGACCTTTAATAAATATATATTGCCATCTATTGTGAAAAAGTTGCATAGGGTCTCTTTAATAGATATATACACCATTTACAGTACAGGCATTCTTAAACCACTTACACAAGCACAGACCTTTTACAGTATAGGCACCAATAAACCACTTATACACAAGCACAGACCTTTTAAAGGCACCAATAAACCATTTATACACAAGCATAGACCTTTTATAGGCACCAATAAACCACTTATACACATGCAAAGACCTTTTGCAACCATTAGCTCAGGGAGCTGAGATCAGGATTCATCAAGACTAAAAACCTCAGGCGTGTCTTGGTTGGTTATCTGATCACAATACAGAAACACTCACATTAAGGCTGTCCACATCGGTCCAGATATCTTTATCTTGGAGTCTTACTGGAACATTGATTACAACAGTCAGATTGAGTCCTCTAATGCTGTTTGTTACCTGGGACAGAGAGAGAGAGAGAGAGAGAGAGTGAAAGAAAGAGAAAGAGAGAGAGAGAGAGAGACCAGGGGTCAACCATCGGCTCTAATATATTACACTACCTAGCTTGATGAATGTACCGTAACGCTCGTAATACCATAGAATCACGTTACTTTAATGTAAAATTGTATTTATCTGCCTGGAAACCAGCCAAACTTAGCCACGCCCACAACATGAACATATGAGGTCGGGAAGTTCGTTAAGGAGCAACTACGCCCCAATCAGAGCTGCTCAGATCAATAAAATCGTCTGGGCGGGCTTTGAAAGAAGGATGGTTCGGGTATTCTTCCTACAGTTCACGGTAAGCTATTTTTTTGCTCTGATTGGTTAGGTATACCCCCCGCCTCAAATCTGGACTAGATTTGAGTAAGGCGCGGTATTTAGCTAATCTACAAGGTAAAATGTTTTGGAGATCAGACACCTTGCCAGAGGTTGGGGTTGCGTCAGGTTGATGTTTAACTCGTAATGAAGCCCTACCTCAAAGTCCTGCCTCACTTCATTCTCCATGCCATTGTTCCCAGCAGTGAAGTTAATGTAGTTGGTGGTGTTTTTAAATCTAAGACAAACACAGCAAACAGAGCTGAGGTGAGAACCAGGTGACTTGTGTGAATTTTCTCTGTGTTTTATCGGAGATGGAGATTGTAACTGATAAAGGACAACAATGAAAGTGGTCCCAACCTTCTGATGAGGGCGTAAATGCTGTACTTGACTGCAATTTCTTTCTTTTGGAATGGTTCACTCTCATTAGAGTGTACATCGTTATCACTGAAAGAGATCAGATCTTTTCAGAGGTAATAGTAAAATGGCATACTCACAACTTGAACTACCAAATGAAATCAGTATAATTTACCTTGAAGCCTGGGCCTCAATGGAAAGGGTTTCGTCAAAGTCACCACTTCCATCAATTCCATACACAACAACAAACACAGCCTATAAAACAAGGACAAAGACAGTGTGATTCAGTGTGTGTGTGTGTGTGTGTGTGTGTGTGCGTGTGTGTGCGTGTGTGCGTGTGTGTGTGTGTATGTGTAGGAGGAGTTTCCCCAAACCTTGTCTCCAGCCTGCAAGATGGGTCTGTCGATGCTGCAGTCAGTCTTTCCCAGGGTGACTCCATCCGTACTATCTAGAGAAGTGCACTCCACCCTGCCCTGCAGCAGCACACACACACACAAGCTCATTCCCTTCATACAGTATGTCCACATGCAGCATCATATCAAGTGCACTCCACCCTGCAGCAGCACACACACACACAAGCTCATTCCCTTCATACAGTATGTCCACATGCAGCATCATATCAAGTGCACTCCACTCTGCAGCAGCACACACAGACACAGTACAAGCTCAGGAGTAAAAACAGGTATTACAGATACTAGTATTACATACAGGCAGACAGTAGACAGAGGCTAGAGTCAGATAGATGGGATAGATGTGTGTTTGAGGGTTAGTTGAGAAACACCAGATCAAAGTACCGTGCTCAGCTGTGAGCCATTCAGATGTCTCCCCTGTTGTGACGTCACAATAAGGGACATTTGAATATTACTACCCCCAGAGCCATAGAGGGCGCTGACTACCCACCCCATCTGAAAATTCCCATCTACTAGGCTACACAAAATATACAAATTTCAGTGACGGAGTGGGGTGTGGTCATCAACATAATGTGATAATGATGTGTAATTTGAGAGTTATTTTATGCAAACAGCTTCCCTGATATGGTTTGTGCAGCCCATAGGTCTATTTTGACTTGTTGGAAAATAAGTATAATATAGGACCTTTAAATCCGTCAGATAGAAAGTTCAACAGAAAAAGTGTATTCTGCCGGCATTTCCCCTGCTGTAGGTCCTCACCTGGCTCTTGGTGAAGGTCCTGTAGGAGAGGCCGACAGGGTAGGAGAGAGACACACGAGTGCCGTAGGAGTTCTCTCCTCTATTCTCCACCATCACCCTCACACTCATCTCTTGTGCAATGCCCACCTCCAGGATGGATCTGGCCATGTCAAGACAAAACAAGACCTTTGGGTGAAACCGCTCACATAAAATGCAACACTCCTTTACATCATGTGGTAATGGGTTATTATAAACAGAGTTAAAGGGAGATTCCAGTGAGCTTGCACATAAATCACAGTTTCTCGAGGTCACAGAGTGCTGTTGGTACCTACTGTACAGTAGCTCAAGTTGCTGCAGCCGATGGCTAAAGCAAACAGGCAGCTACAGCACTTCATTCAGGGGGCATGAACATACTGTAGTGTAGCACTGCTTTAGCTGGGGGCATGAACATAGTGTAGCACTGCTTTAGCTGGGGGCACTGCTTTAGCTGGGGGCATGAACATAGTGTAGCACTGCTTTAGCTGGGGGCATGAACATAGTGTAGCACTGCTTTAGCTGGGGGCATGAACATAGTGTAGCACCACTTTAGCTGGGGGCATGAACGTAGCATAGCACTGCTTTAGCTGGGGGCATGGACATAGTGTAGCACCACTTTAGCTGGGGGCATGAACATAGTGTAGCACCACTTTAGCTGGGGGCATGAACGTAGCGTAGCACTGCTTTAGCTGGGGGCATGGACATAGTGTAGCACCACTTTAGCTGGGGGCATGAACATAGTGTAGCACTGCTTTAGCTGGGGGCATGAACATAGTGTAGCACCACTTTAGCTGGGGGCATGCACATAGCGTAGCACTGCTTTAGCTGGGGGCTGCACATAGCGTAGCACTGCTTCAGCTGGGGGCATGAACATAGTGTAGCACTGCTTTAGCTGGGGGCATGGACATAGCGTAGCACTGCTTTAGCTGGGGGCTGCACATAGTGTAGCACTGCTTTAGCGGTTGGCTGATCATAGCGTAGCACTGCTTTAGCGGTTGGCTGAACATAACGTAGCACTCAGCTAAACCGATTGTTTTCATTTTGGAAATGGAGATCTATGTGAAAAAGAGCCGGAATTCCCCTTTAAGGCCTCAATAATGGTGGAGCTGGCGATGGCAGCCTGGGTTTTAAAATCTAAACACCTATCACTATTGAAAAAAAAGGCTCATTTATCAAATGTTATTTTGAAGTACTAAAATGCTCTATACTGTACGCTATCTGGTATAATTGATACGATTGGCTATGAGCTCCCTACAGACGCATAGACATTCATAGTGCCCAATAAATGGCTCAGGGCATTCCTACGCCACGCCTCAAATATGAGGAAATGAATGTGTGGTTGCCAGACCACAAATCTCAATGCTGTAGGCCGCGATGAGGTCTGGCGTCAGAAGGGACAGAACTACAGATCCTTTGAGGTGTGATGTCACATCACTGCAAATCACAGTTACATGTCATACAAAATAATCTGTTAATAAAGCATGTTCAGACTTTGCTGTAAGGCTTACTCAGAGATGTTGAAGTTGAGATGGATGTTATCTTCACACACTCTGTCCTGTCCACACTTGATTGCAAAGATTAACTGCAGGATGTAAAACAATAATCTGTTTATAAAAACACAAATTTCTCCTTGCCTGCGAGCACTCTCTAAATGTCTAAGGAGGCGAATTGCAGTGAGTAAGTCTTTGAAGCAGTCTTTTGGAGTTTGGTGCTCTGCTCAAGTCACTGTTATGGAGATCCAGACATTGAGGACATTGGGATTGCTTTGGATCCTGCACTGCAACATGACATCACATCACAACAGACTACATAACCAGGATTGATGGCCGTCGCAATCTTTGGAGTTAGAACTGCCATTCTTGGATTTGGTGTTGGGAGTTTGAATGCTAAATAACACATGTGGGCGGAAACGTTTAATGATTGGAACCCTACGTCCCTATTGGGATATTTGCTCTAGACGTCACACTGCTGCAGAAACATCCAGCAATGCCCAAAATTCAGACAACAACAAACGAACAAACAAACAAACAGACAGAAAGACAAACAAACCCTAATGAAAACATAGCCTCCTTGGCAGAGGTAATAAATACTAACATTAAACTGCATCCTACCCCATTGCAGACTCATACTATGGCAAGCCAAAAGAGCATTTGTTCCGATATCTTGATTGACAGAAAAGACTAGTATTGGACACTGTAGCTTGATCTCAAGATATCGGAATAAATGCTCATTTGGCTTGCCATACGTACCTTGTGGTCTGTGGTGAAGGGGGAGCTACTGGACAGCTTGGGGGTCAGCTGGTCTGCAGACGGGATAGGAAGCCCCTGGAAGGAGAAGGCCACCCGGATGTCCACAGGATTCACAACATCTTCTGGGGAGCACTGGAGGAACACAAAGGATCTCTGTGGGTAAGTATATACTGTACATGTTGTAAATGAACAAGATCCCTACATGTCTACTTTGTGAAAGAGACAGTCTTTGTCCATTTCAGAGGGAGAAAGTACCCGTATGCTAAATATACACTTTCTTAGCATACATTCCGATTCCGATGACTGGTGACAAAACATGTAGTGGAAACCAGATACAGCAAGCAGGAAATAAAAACATCACATCACAGGAGAGATACTGTACATCACATGCTGAAAGTGTGATTATTTTTCCCCCATTTTGCGGGTCAGACATTTGCAATCACGCATCCTGGCCTGCATTTCCACCCTGAAAGTGGTTTAGAGTGTAGAGATTTACCTGCACATACTGTAGAGAGTGCAGAGCTTTACCTGCACATAGTGTAGTTTAGAGCGTAGAGTTTTACCTGCACATAGAAGGTATGCATGAAGCACTTCTCCCCAAGCCTCAGAGTCGTCTCATGATCTCTCTCCCGCTTCTCAACGGTGAAGTTCGCCCGATATTTTTGCCGAAGATAGTCCAATGTCACTGTGTAATTGAGGTCAGCTTGCAGATCTACACAAATGAAGGAGCACTATGTTTTATTACAACCAGGAAGGGGTCTTCAGAACACATAGATACTTCAGTTTTTCAGAACAGTGTGACAAATTACTAACATTTTGATGTAGGCCTACATCTTCATCAGAGTATAGAACACTGATTCCCCAATAAGTGTACACTTGTTATTATCCAAAAACACCCGGATGTCTCCAGACAGGTATTCCCTTTTAAGTCATTGAACATCCCAACATCCTAATCCAAGAGCACACACATGAAGAAATGAATTGAGAAGGATCAGATTGTATTTGTTTGTTCTTTTGTTCTTTTGTGTAAGTTTGCTTGTCTGTCTGTTCATTTATACAGTGGGTATAAGTATTCACACCCATGCTAAAGTTGACTAAAAAGAGGAATATAAAATCATCTTTTGAGAATTGATTGTAATGCCTTAATTTAAAAAATGAGTAAAAGTCAAACCGCTAAGGACACTAATTTTCTTTGTGATTGAAGAATGTATCGTCAATAGATAAATGTTCTTCCTTAAATACAGGGGGCAAGTACAAGTATTTGACCCCTATGCTAAATTCCCATAGGAGCAGGAGGATTTTTTATATGTTTTTATTTTTAAAGGCCAGCTATTTCATGGATCCAGGATATTACTGTATGCATCCTGATAAAGTTCCCTTGGCCTTTGAATAGCCCCACATCATCACATACCCTTCACCATAGCTAGAGAGTGGCATGGTGCTTTTTCCAGTTAGCCTATTAGCCTGTTTGATTTGCATTGAGCTCAATGAGCAATGGGTTTTAATTGGGCTTGTAAATTGAGATTAATTTTTATGTATCAAAGTTGAATACAGTATATATTGTAACATCAGAGAACACAGTACAATGCTTGATTCGTCCATTCTATGTCCTCATTTCCAAGCCCAATTAAAACCTTATATATAGGTTGTGTACTGAAATGGTCAGTTTGACTAAATGGCGCCCTCTTTGGCAACCCCAATTAAATTTCAATGGCTTTGCAATATTTGACAATCACAATACATTTGATATCACAAGTAGGCTTCTATTTCGCCCATTTTTTAGTTAAGTGTCTATTTCTAAGTTCAAGATTTTCGTATGAAGGAGGGCACGACCATGCCACATGTTCATGATAGCTCTTTGGTTATGCACAACCTCTCCTAATTCATCAAAACCAAGACAAATTCTATGTCACCTTTATGTAATTGTCGAAAATAAAGGTTCGATGCAAAAAATGATTGATCCTTTCAACCAGTCAACTGTGAATCCCAAATGTGAACTTTGAAGTCAATTGTGTATCTGGTATCCCAAAGGAGAGGGTAAATGTACTCACAGGGAACAATGAAGCCTACTTTAAAGTCAGGGTTTTACTGGAGTACTTCCGAGGTAATGTTTAACATCACCATATCATGCTTACCTGTAAAGCGGTCACTGGTGATTTTGGTCATGGTGAATCATGCTTACCTGTAAAGCGGTCCTTGGTGATTTTGGTCATGGTGAAACACACAGACGCATTGATCTGTTGCGGGACAGAGCAGTCGTAGATGGACACAGGGATTTTGTTGGGGACAAACATCATTCTTGTGTGTACAGCTACAATGGGACTGGACCTGCAGTCATAAAACAGTGCTCCAATCACAATCTTATCACGCGGCAGAACCACAAAATGTATCATGCTAAGAGCAGGTATACTACACATAGTTAAGTGTATCGCACCCGACTGCAGAGTGTACTGTATAGTGTGTACGTGTGTGTGTGCGTGTGTGCATACAGTACATGTGGGTGTTGTGCTTTAATAATATGAGATGTGAACCTGAGCAGCAGAACCGCTCCTTTGGACCCGACTGCAATGTGTGTGTGTGTGTGTGTGTGTGTGTGTGTGTGTGTGTGTGTGTGTGTGTGTGTGTGTGTGTGTGTGAGAACCTGAGCAGCACAACCGCTCCTTTGGACCCGACTGCAGTGTGTGTGTGTGTGTGTGTGTGAGGAACCTGAGCAGCAGAACCGCTCCTTTGGACCCGACTGCAGTGTGTGTGTGTGTGTGTGTGTGTGTGTGTGAGGAACCTGAGTAGCAGAACCGCTCCTTTGGACCCAACTGCGATGTCAGGCAGTCCGTCTCCACTCTGGTCCAAAGCAGACTGGGCCACGGTCAGCCCAAAGAACCGCAGACCGGACCGCACCGACCAACCCGCAATCCTCTGCAATAGAGAATATAAACGGTTCAACACAAATGCTGTTAACCACCTTTTTCCGTTTTTATTTTTTAAGGAAAGGTCTTTTGGATATCACTTTTGATGAAGGTCATCGCTATAATGACTTTTGCATACATTCATAACATGCGATCATAAGTCATTATAATAATTCTTAGAATGATTTACAAGCAGGCTTGAGACTATGGTAATATTCCTAATGCACTGTGAGCTGTTGCTTTAATGTATTGTAAGTAATGGTTATACTGTCTAAGTAAGGGATAATGTATAGAACACTGGTCATTATCGAGAAATAGGTCCCGACTTTTCTAGATGAAGATGAACTACATAAAGTTTAACTATAAGCTGTAGAATATAGTTGTTTGCTCTCTCTCTCTCTCACCTGTGAGTAGGTGGGGTTGATTCCTCCTCTCCTCCCGTTGAAGATGTACACGCTGCCCTGTCCGTTATCCTCCAGAGGAGCTCCCACGGCCACGTCCCTGATCCCGTCCCCGTTCAGGTCAGCCAGGCTGGCCAGAGACGAGCCGAACCTCCCCCTCTGACCCTTCATCCCCAGCAGGGACACACCAGTGTCCAGCACACTGGCACGGTGAAAAGAGTAGACGAGGTGGTAGAAGCGAATCTAGTGGGAAAGACAGGCTTCAATAAAGATTGGAGATCCAATACTTCACCATGGTGGAAATGTAAGTTAAATTCGGGATAATGTGTGTGCAGATATCCATTTCTTTCTGTACTCTTAAAGTGCCCTAGTCTGGCTATCACCATACTAAGCTCAATCTTCTAAGACTGAACATTAGTCTGGGGAGTCTGTGCTTTATTTCTACTGCACAAGAGGCGTGATCAGTGGGCGTAGTTCAAATGACTCTATACGCTTTTGGATAGTCCTTCAACCAATCAGACCAACGATCCGGGTGTGCCTTTTGGATAAGCTAGTTTGTGATTGGGCCCAGAAGATGTGGACAGGAAGCAGGACATATATACAGTGCTGTGAAAAAGTATTCACCATAGCTAGAGATTGGCATGGTGTTTTTTCCAGTTAGCCTATTAGCCTGTTTAGGGTGACCAGACGTCCTCTTTTGCCCGGACATGTCCTCTTTTTGAAACCTAAAAATGTGTCCGGGTGGAATTTCAGAATCGTCCGGGATTTTGTTATTCTAGCGTAACGTGTTTTCACCGAATTTGCATTGCTCTCTCTTTCATTCACATAGTAGGCTAATCACGCCCTCCCCCTACAGTTCGCTTTGCATTGAGTTGAAATGTAGAGCCTGACCTTAGAGCTACCGTCATTGTTCGATATTCTCGGCCTAAACATTTAATTGGTTATTCACCTCATCAGCGAACACTTCCTTGTTAACCACTGGCAACGCGCAAAACTATCCGGCATCTTCAGCCATGCCGAAACGCAAGTGCAAGTTCCCTGACGAATTGAAACGTAATTTCCATGTTTTCGTCTTGGTCGAGATCAATGCAAAGCAGGCAGTTTAGGAGGACTGAAAAGTATTAGCCATTGGACAACTTTTCAACTTTAAAAATGTCTCATTTTGTGCAATTAGGTTTTATTTTTTATTATTTTTGTTTTACCATTGTTGTGACTATACTTTACATTGTATAGCCTACAAATGTTTAGTTTGTTTTTGCACATTTAAAACTTTCAACTACAAAATAGCCTTTTGAGGCAGTGTTTTTCTGTTAGTGTCGGCCGGCCAATACATCTCATAATCATATATCACTATGTATGTTGACACAATTGTATGAATGCACGTGTTCCTAGGTGCATAGCCTATGTGAGCCCCCCCCCCCCCTGTTTGATTTGCACTGAGCTCAATGAGCATCAAATAGGCTAATTGGCTAACTGGAAAAAACACCATGTTTGTGATGGAAATAAAAGTGGATTTCATTCATTCTTACAATAAAGAGAGAAATAATTCACTAGGACTCTGGTAGCCAGTTCTCTAACTGAATTTCATGAACAATTGAGCTCAAAGACCTGTCCCATTGCCTGCTACATATCACCTGATAGTAGTAATATGATGTGCTGTAGACAAACACTTTCCCCTCTCTCTCTCCCTCTGTGTGCATGGGGGCAGATGCCAGAATCAGATCAGTGTTGGAGTCTCCGTCCAAATCCACCACACACACCTCTGCTCCAAAGTAGCCACCGATCTGAGACTGAAGGAGAGACAAACAGAGAGAGAACTGAAATGAATTGAGACAGAGAGGGAGGATATAGAAAGAGAGAGAATATTAGACATTAATGAAGTTTGTGAAATGTTCTCAGACGTCAAATTACCTGTGAGAGACTCTTCAGTAGATGGTTTCCAGGCTTGAAGACCATGACCAGGCCCTTGTGCTCATACCTGGGGGCTCCCACAATTATGTAGCTCTGACCGAAACCATTCGCTACAGCCATGGAGTAGCCTTGTCATCAGTGCAGAAAGTTTGGTGATGATCAATCACATTAGAGAGATAAGATAATAGATGCTAGCATTCATGAAAACATAAGAGAGATAAGGTACTGCAGATGCTAGCATTCATGCTACATGGTGTGCTGTTGCTGTATGATAAGAAAAATAATATATATATATATATATATTTAGCATTCATGCTACCTGGTGTGCTGTATAGGCCTAATAAGAATGAGTTATAATGTATGTTGTGTATAATAAGCCTCACAGGGGGAAAGCTGTACTCTAACCTCTGTCAAAACTATATTTTAGCGGTTTTAACTACAATGGACGGGCTCTCACCAACATAACTGTCAGGAGTGACTTGATGCACCCTCCTAAAACTGGGCCTCTTGGTAGACAGAGAGATGTCCTGGTAACCTCCTCTCCACTCGTTTGCCCCAACCACACTCACCAGCATCCTGTACTGTAAGAGAAAGCCATAGAAACTCCTTTTCATAAACATCAAAACAGAAAGTCCCAGTCAGACCACACAATTGAGATGCACTGAAAGACTGCCATTATATCTGGACCTGAGTACTGCAGACTCAGTATCTACCAGCCATAAAGGTACGATATATGGTCATGTGAATTGTCACTAACAGATAATAATTAGCCTATGAGGAATTTTTATATTTTTAGTAGTATACAACATTAAAAAAAATAGAGGATCAGCCATTTTAGAACTCATCGGACCCATACAAATAATATAGCACACAATGTGGGCATGGTGGATCAAATGTTGCTTTGGATTAAAGTGTCTGGTGAATATCAGTCATCTTAACCTTTACAAATAAGAATGAAATAGTTTGAGGACATACGTTTGACACAAGAGCTGCACTGAATCCATTCTGGGCAAATTCCATCGTTGTGGCATCACCAGCCGTTTGGGTTCCTGAAGATAGAGAAATCTCAGAGGTCTGCGGCACAATCTGGTGCTACATATGACTTGACCACCAGGGTGTGCTGTAGTACCTCTGGCACAATACCTGGATTTTGTGCATTAACCTGTTTCAAACAACACCATGCGAACTTCAGAGGACTATGGAACAGACACCTAACTGCTAAAGCACCATCCCTCAACTGATGCTGGAAAAGAAGACCTGTCAGCTCCTTAGATACGGACCAAAACCCCATCACCCATCTATGGGTTCAGATGTCTCATTCTCTGATCACAAATGCCGATGAATCCCAAATGTCCCATTACCCTCTATGGCAATGATGCTCTTCTCCAGTTTGCTGCTGATTTTGTTAAGTGCTTCAAAGCTGTCCACTTTAAACATGTGCTCTGATGTTGGTAGAGATGCGATGCTCCTGAGCTCATTGAGTGCCCACTGATTGTTAAAGGCGTTGCCAACCTGTCACATGAGGAGGAGAGTTAGCATCGCACACAGACAAGTATATTACAGTATATTTGGATGGGATCAACTCCTATAGGGAATTATCATACTGGTGAAGGGGTACTATGAAGCCTTTTTATCCCTACAATTTAAAGCATCCAATATGACCTAGAAATAACGACTAGATTAGGGCTCCGTTTCCTAAAAGCATAGCAGCTAACTAACATGCATTTTCCATGGTAGCATCACTGCCAAATGTGAGTTGACCGTGTTTGATATTCGGTCGCATTTCGGTCACATTGCTGTAAGTGCTAACAACATTAATTTAGTTTCTAATTTTCTAAAATTAACCATGACAGTGGTTAACATTAACATTAACATTAAAATTAAAATTAACATTTGGGCCCCAGTCGTGGAGCGACTGGCTGGGGCACCTGCACCGCACGCCGGCGACCCGGGTTCGATTCCCGCCCCGTGGTCCTTTCCGGATCCCACCCCACTCTCTCTCCCACTCGTAAAAATAACATTTGGCAGTGTCACTAACAAGATAGTTGCTATCATAGTTAGCAACTATGATATTGGGAAATGGACCCCAATGTCATCCAGGGGGTCATCCCTATGTTCCCCAGGTCCTATGTTCCCCGCTCACAATACATACCGGGGAGCATACCCTTTTTGGGAAAAGCGAGGAACATATGACCCTTTTTAAAATGTAAGAAAAGGGTCCTATGTTCCCCAGTCCCATACAAAGTGGGGAACATAGGACCTGGGAAACATAGGACCTGGGAAACATAGGTATGCTCCCGTCATCCAGATATCCACTGAAGTTAGCGTGCAAATCAACTAGTGCCGCGGCGGGCCGGGCCAACTCTCTTGTAACAGCACACTATACGTGTGGCCACAGTATTAAATACAATGCAAGTGAATTGCAAGAGCACTTCATACCCCAATGGAATATCTAATTATGTTTTTACTATCAGCCAGAGCTGTGACACTGGGATAGGACGCAGAGTCCCCTGATCGTCCATCTGTGATGACAATGAGAATCTTGTTGGCAGTTGGTCTCGCTCCAGCATAGGGTACAAACACTGTGTTTCTGTAAAAATAAGATTTGTGATGAATTTCATATGAAGATAAAGTATTATACGCTCTTGATAATCATCAGACATAGTTACTGGACTTGTCACGTATGACTGAATTAGAAAACCCCAGTGCAAGCAACCCTATTGACAGTTTTAATGAGAAAATATTAGGTGATAAAGTAAGAGTTTCAGGTGATGGTCTTGCGTAGGATGATAGTGGGGCAGTTAAAACAGATAAAGATTTCAGGTGAGACTACACTTAGTCTTCATGTGACTTACACAACGTTCTGGATGATAAACAGATACAGATTTCAGGGGGGACTGCACTTAGTCTTCATGTGACTTACACAACGTTCTGGATGATAAACAGATAAAGATTTCAGGTGAGACTGCACTTAGTCTTCATGTGACTTACACAACGTTCTGGATGGCAGTTGCAGTGAGTGTTCCTCCTCCAGTCTGCCGGATACTGTTCAGCTGATACTCCCATCGTGTTCTGTCAAACTGATTAAAGTTCACGTGGACCCTAAAGCGGTGTGAGTATTGTGCAAAGGCAAACTGCAAACAAAGAAATTCACATACATGAATAAATACACCTGGTGCCGCATAAGACTAAAGCTGAAGCAACCTTAAGAGAACATTGGGTCAGGACTCACTATGGTGTATGGCTTCAGGAGTCGTCTGATGAGATTTTTCACAAATACTTTCATGGCACTGAACTGGTAAGATCTCACACTCCCAGACCCATCCAGCAGAAAAACGATATCAGTATCTTTGCATGCTGTTGGCACACAACAGAACAACAAGGCATCATATCCTAGCCAAAGAATTCATTAAGAGTTTAATGCACCTATTTAATTTAATTTCCCTGTTACTTATGCCCCCGCTGGAAGGCGTAAGTCAATGAACCTTTGTCAGACAATTTCAATTGAGAAGGGTCTGGTGTCAACGAAGCTACTATTAAGTTGGAAGATTGTCTTTGTGTGTAAGCTACCTTCAAGAGAGGCTGGCACAGGTCCTTCTTGTTGAGGAAGAGATGGTCCAATGATGAAACACATCCCACCATAGAGAGTGATTCCGTCACACTCTTTTGGGATGGTTGGGCCACAAACCTGAAGTATAGACATACAGAGGACTGAAGGGTAATGCTGTTTAATGTCACCATTACAATATGATCCTATGGGACACCGTGTAGCAATAGCCATTGCTATCAAAATGCTACATTAGCCAATACAATTACGTTCTACACTTCTTTACGGGGTCATGTAGGTCTGTGTATGGATGGAAAATAGGTGACAAATGAATGTACACAAATAAGAGAGAAGGAAATAGGCCAGGCTGCCTACCACGGTCTTTCTGAGAGTTTCAGTCTTGCTCATGGAAAGGCCAAGGGACATATTGACTCCATGTGGGGGAACTGTTAGAGAATAAGAACAGTCAAAAGAACAATCAGAGGAGAAATCAGAGAGAGAATGAAAAACAAAATAGAACATTCACCATATCCCATTGTATGTACAAAATGAAAAACTATCGGCAGATATCAGACCTACAGATTAAAAAATCAAGTCAATGACTAAAGACAAATAGATTCATTGTATGAAATATGAAATCTACATGTAAACTATATGCATAAACACAAATACGGGTATACTTGTCTGCAAATGAGTGTGACTAAAGAAGCTCTCAGAGGACAGTCTCTAGTAATTCAAGTCACTCACCCATACACACATAACTGTATTCCCACATCTATATTTTCTAGAACTCTTACCGTTTATGTTTAGTGATGAGCAGGAGCTGGATGAGACCTGGCATTGGTAAACTCGTCCTCTCCTATTCACACCATACTGCTCTAGAGGAGCACTCACCAACACACTACAGCAACACAGAGGAACATATAGGAGAACGTATTGGGGGACAATAGGAGAACGTATAGGGGAGCATATAGGAACATGGCATTGGTAAACTCGTCCTCTCCTATTCACACCATGCTGCTCTAGAGGGGCACTCACCAACAGACTGAAGCAACACAGAGGAACATATAGGGACATATAGGAAGGCATTGGGGGACATATAGGAACGTATAGGGGAACGTATAGGGGAGCATATAGGAACATGGCATTGGTAAACTAGTCCTCTCCTATCCACACCATGCTGATCTAGAGGGGCACTCACCAACAGACTGTAAACAAAGCAAGTTTATTTACAGCACATTTCAAACACAAAGTTGTTCATTGTGCTTTGCATAACCAAAGCAAATAGTAATAGTACATAAAAGCATACAGGGGAATGCAAGGGAGACATAAAAGAAACACAGTAAGAGAGGTTTTGAAAAGTGGACGCAATGTTCAAGCTATTTCAAGACTGCTTTTCCATTTACCAAATGAGACGATCAACCATGATTGTACTGATGTAAGTTACCTAACTACATTATACACACGCACGCACGCACACACGCACGCACGCACATACATACCTTGATTCACTGTGCTGAATCACTCTGTAGCCAAAGCCAGCCCATGGGTATGCTATGTTTTTCCAAGGCATAGACTCAATGTTATACGCCATCACCATTGGATATCCTGAAAAGGAAACACATTAGGTGCAGTAAAAACCCTGACTAATAACAATTAAAAAGTTAAATGGACTGCAAAGTCATGCTTCTCACTGACGCATTCAAACACTCACTCATTCATTGATGGTGGAGGCTGCCATAAAAGGCGCCAACCAGCACATCAGGAGCAGTTTTGGGTTCAGTGTATTACTCAAGGACATATAGACAGGGTCAGAATGGGCCAAATTCAAACCTCCTGGCAACCTCCTCTACGGCCTGAGCCACCACTGTATATCATAAGGCAAGAGACGAGGCATACGGCCTAGTGCCACCACTGTACATCATAAGGCAAGAGACAAGGCATACGGCCTAGTGCCACTGCAGAAAGCAAATTGTACCCACAGCTGTCTGTAGCTAGTTGCTAACAGAATGCTTCAGTTATGTGCACGGTGTAGTCTACGTGTAGGCCTACTATATAACTAGATAATATAAAATCAGGGTCAAATGTATTTGCGCCACTGTCCTCTTTGACTCTTTGGCTCTGTTATGTTATGCAACAAATAGAGAAATGCACCAAAGCAACTGAAAATGACAAATGAAGAACTGTGAATGGAAATCCTCTTTTGGCCGTGTACTGTCATATAACCGTGTCAGCTCAAAATTTAGCAGAAAAGGTGGAAAAGCTTGCTAGCCAAGCAAGACCTTTCAGTGGCATATTCTATTGTTCCTGTTAGTTGGCCAGATTGTTATGTTCACGATTGTTTATGTTAACACTTCCACGGTCCATTCATTCCCCTCATTGTTTTAGTATGCCAGGTTCTTCATTTCTTGCTGGTTTTCTTCCTCTCTATTGGTCCCTGTCACCTTCCCTAAAATATCTTATTTATTCATATTCCTGTTGAAGTGGAACTGTGTATCAGTCATAATATGTTACTTTGACATTACATTTCCATTTACTTTGCACACTTTTATCCACAGCAACTTACACACGTCAACTATATTACAAGGGGCCTTTCTCAATTACAATTACAAGAGCCTTTCTCAGTCCCCATAGCAACTCAGGGCTAAGTGTCCTGCTCAAGGGCACAACGATGGACGCCGGGAATTGAACCCACAACATGTCAGGCTGCTGCAAGCTATCCAAGCTACACTACCACTGTCTCAATCTGCCCCATACATTCTACTCACTGCATGCTATCCAAGCTACACTACCGCTGTCTCAATCTGCCCCATACATTCTACGTGATTATAAACAGTACGTTGTGTTGATCCTCCACCAGGTGAGATACGGCAAAACAGTTTAGCATCTACAGCGCCCTCCACAATTATTGGCACCCCTGGTTAAGATGTGTTCTTTAGCTTCTGATAAATTCATTTTTTTTCCAAATAATATAGGACCACAATGAAAAAAAGCGTAAAATCCAACCTTTAATACAAGTGCATTTATTTAGAAGGGAAAAAATCCCACATTAAGAAATAATTATTTTACATCAAATCATGTGTGCCACAATTATTGGCACCCCTGATGTAAATGCTTTGTACAACCCCCTTTTGCTAATGAAACAGCACCTAATCTTGTCTTATAATGTTTCACAAGATTAGAGAAAACAGAAAGAGGGATCTTCGACCAATCCTCTTTGCACAAAATCTCCAAATCATCCAACGACCTGGGTTCTCTCCTCTGCACTCTCCTCTTCAACTCACCACACAGGTTTTCAATGGGGTTGAGGTCTGGGAACTGAGATGGCCATGGTAGGAGCTTGATACGGTGTCTGGTAAACCATTTCTGTGTAGACTTGGCCATATGTTTAGGGTCATTATCTTGCTGAAAGACCCAGTGACGATCCATCTTCAGCTTTCGGGCAGAGGCCACCAGATTTTGATTTAAAATGTCCTGGTATTTCAAAGCATTCATGATGCCATGCACCCTAACAAGGTTCCCAGGCCCTTTGGAAGAGAAACAGGCCCACAACATCACCGATCCTCCCCCATACTTCACAGTGGGCATGAGGTGCTGTTCTGCATACTCATCTTTTTGTTACGCCAGACCCACTTAGAGTGTTTGTTGCCAAAAAGCTCTAACTTTGTCTCATCTGACCAAAGCACACGGTCCCAGTTGAAGGCCCAGTACCGCTCCAGACGTTTGTGCTTATGATTTTGAGTGAGAAAGGGTTTTTTCCATGCATGCCTCCCAAACAACTTGTTGGCATGTAGATAGTGCCTGATGGTTGTTTTGGAGACTTTGTGACCCCAAGATGCAACCATTTGATGCAATTCTGTAACAGTGAGTTTTGGAGATTTTTTTATTTCTCTTACCATCCTCCTCACTGTGCGTGGTGGCAAAATAAACATGTGTCCTCTTCCAGGCTTGTTTACCACTGTTCCAGTTGTTTTAAACTTCTTAACGATTCCTCTGACCATAGATATGGGCAGGTGTGCGAGTGGCTATTTTCTTATAGCCATTGCCTTACTTGTGAAGGTCGACACACATCTGCCTTACTTGAACAGTGTGTTCCTTTGTCTTTCCCATGTTGAAGAGAAATGGCCTCTGTGTCACATCATATTGATAGCCCAGGGAAACAGGATGTTAAGAATTACTAATTAAATGTTCCTACATACTCTGATTGACTTTGTAAACTACTGTAGAAATGACAGAAATGACAGAAATACTTTAATTACATTTATTTCCTAGGAATTGTTAGGGGTGCCAATAATTGTGGAACAGGTGATTTTATGAAGAATAATTATTTCTTAATATGGGATTTTTTCCCTTCTAAATAAATGCACTTGTATTAAAGGTTGGATTTTACGCTTTTTTTTTTCATTGTTGTCCTATATTATTTGGAAAAAAAAATGAATTTATTAGAAGCTAAAGAACACATCTTAACCAGGGGTGCCAATAATTGTGGAGGGCGCTGTATATATTGCACATATATTGCAGCAATACAGTCCTATAGCCACACACCCCAGATGCCCCAATGCTGGTACAGCTGTGCTCATACGTTCACACACCCTATGCACACACATACTAAAAAGAGGAATACATTATGGAAATTGATTTTAATGTCCTATTTATTTATTGATTGATTTTTAAAGGAAAATATCAACCTTTAAGGACACCAATTTTCTTGAGTTTTCAATGAATAATGTATCGTAAATAAATAAATGTTGAAATACAGGGACCATAAGTATATAAACACCTCTATATTACATTTCCATAGAGGCAGGCAGATTTGCATTTGCAAAGGTCAATTATTTTATGGATCCAGGATACTATTAATCCTGATCAAGTTCCCTTGGCTTTTGGAATTAAAATAGCCCCACATCATCACATACCTTAACATGTATGCATGTATTATATCCCTTCATGTACATTCAAAAGATTTAAACACAGTGATAAAGCTCAACAACCTACCACCAATACTCTCTCATGTTTCCGGGTGGTATACTTTGCCAAAAAAAAACACTGAGACATATTCCCTTCACCCTGGGCACACTTTGTGTATCATTGCTTCATTTTCATTTGATCACTTGATGCTATAATACTATGGAAATATTTGTAATTTGCATCATCCTTAAGTACAGTAATTTACATATAAGCCGCATTGTGTATAAGCCGCAGGACGTTTTATGCAAGTTAAAAGAAATAAAACCATATTGATACCATATTAACTGTCCCCGTTTATTAACCTCATAGCTGAAGAAATTTTGCAAAATCAGTCTATAAGCCGCGGCTAGTCGGGAAATTACAGCAGTTAAGTGTTATCATAGTATCACACATTTGTAATTATAACATTTCAGTTATCAGAAGTGTGTACATCTTTACTGTGATGTAACCATTCTAGAGGCACTTACCTGAAAGGATGAACAGTGTTGTGAAGACAGCAGCCATATTGTGCTATCAAGTTGACTCACACGTTCAGCATTCAGAAATATTCAGTGAGTGATGTGACTCCACATGTGATGCATGTGCATGGGTATGTTATATATTGGAGGCTGAACAGGGAGGAGAACAGGAGGTGGGGTGAGGTGGGGTGGGGTGGGGTGGGGTGGGGTGGGGTGGGGTGGGGGCACTTCCTGGTAATGCTTTATAACAACTAGGTGTTAGTAAAGGGTTGGTTAGCTATTTACTATCATTAGATAAGAAAACACTTACAGTACAAGAAGTGTATAAGTCACTCAAAACACATGGTATGCATCACATACATGTTTATTAATGGCAAAATCACCATGTAAATTTACAAAGATACAGTATAGACTATCATTAGCACAGAAGTCTTCAATCTTTTTCAGTGCGAGAAGAAGCGAGTATTTGGCTCTCAGGCTTAGTTGACTTGCCAATGATTTAGCATAAAGATGAAAGAAAACGATTCCACTCCATATCCAGTACAAATATGTCAAAAAAGATTAGATTAGATGAGGTAACTTTTATTACCACACAACAACACTGGTGAGAATTGTTTGGCACATCAAGAAGATAGCTCAGTCCAGTGGGGGAAATGGTAATGGTAACAAAAGTGCATTCAACAACAACAAAAACATGCAACATTTATAGCAACATTAGTGTAACATATTAGTATAACATTTCCCAACACTCAAAGTGCTTCACAGGGAAGGGGGGACCTCACTAACCTCCACCAGTGTGTAGCGCGGTAGCCATTAGCCTCACCACAGCTTGGAGTGGAGAGAGAGAGAGAGAGAATGGATGAATGAGCCGGTTACACTGATCTAGGTGACCAGATTGAATGGACCAGGAAACTGCCCCCCCTTCCCCCTCCAAAATAGCGTACACATCATACACACGCACAGAAAGAGAGAGAAATACAGGCGCGCGCGCACACACACACACACACACACACACACACACACACACACACACACACAGAAATACAGGCACACACACACACACACACACAGAAATACAGGTAGCCTACACACAGAGAGAGAGAGCGGTTATTCGGCTGCTTCCTTCTGGGCTTCTGCCTCCAGCAGTTTTAGCTGTTTTTGCTGGTACTCACTCTTGAAGAAGGCCACGCAACAAGCAGTGGAGAGAAGTTGAAGCATCTAGGTAGACTATGCTCTTAGATGTCCATCAGTCATGTCTGTTCTGCAGGAATATCTGAATAACCTCCACCATTACAAAACCCTTAGAACGTGGAATTAACACCTTTAATTGTTCTGTGCCAGAACTGACATCATCTATGACCTCATTTTAATCTCCTGCTCTTGAACCCATGTAAGTGGAGCCTTGTGCCCCTCACGTCCAACGGTGAAAATGGTCATCCTGACTTGATATCTACTTGATAATCTCTTCTGATGTCATTGATGACCTTTAAAAACCATTGATTGCCACAAACATGGATCTGATTATTTTCGTTTATGGTTAGTGTTTTCCGGAACTGCTTGTGACTCGGGTGGGCTAGGTGGAGTGGAAAGAAGGTGGACAATCTACCGTCCTTGAGAGGTTGGCTCTCTTGTGCCGCTATAAAAGGACTGTTGTGGTGTTCAGGCATCAGGGAGTGCAAGAGTACAGAGTGACGCGCCTACAAACACACAGACACGCATCCCGACAAACAAGCAGATTCACTCATAGACCAGGAGTCTGTAGGGGAAGAGAAGACCAGGAGAAACTTCTCAGAGAAGAGGGAGCACACTCTTACTGTGCAACAGGTGAGCCATTTTTAAACTTGCTTTTTTCACGTTGCATTATTATTTGAACACCATTATTATATCGGTTTAATGTGCAGTCAGACTATTAAGATATTCACAAATTCACAAGAAATATGAAATGTTTGGAGTTCATATCTCAAGATCATTTCCATGTTCCATTTTGCACAAAAACATTTCTCAGTATGATTATTGGTATGTAAGTTCAGATGTCAATTAAACAAATGATACAACTGTCCCATTAAGTATAAGTAAGTTTGGAGAAATTACTCTAAATTGGGTTATTTAACATGGACTGTCTAAATCAATTATTCTTTTCTCATTTCATGATAATGTGCATGTGTGTGCTCATTGTAAGCATGTTGGCTACAAATAGTTGATCTCTTGTCGTACAGAACATTTGAAAGTCATTTAATAATTCAAGTAATTGTCAGTATTAAAGCAATATTAAAGAGTTTTTCGTACCTTAAAATAATGTTTCCAAAATCATTTGAGTGGTTCATCAACTCGTAACAGGGTGAACGGCACTTCTGCTTTCACTTCGCGGCCTCTATCTGCTATAACCGCACTATGTAACTTGATGAGGTGGGGTAGTGTATCTGTAGTTCGATGAAATAAGACATCAGAAACTACAAATTTGACTTGCTTCGATGTCGCAATACATCATACTTTCATAAAATCATGCAACATTCTACCTTGTCCGTTATTTGCTGGATAAACAAATATCATGTGTGCGACAGAGGAAAAGTGCTTTAGTGTTGCTTTAATGAATAACAATAAATTGAATTGTTATTTTTGCATTTAATTGAATTATGTATCATACTCACCAGGAACCCATAACATGCTGATCTCTGTCCCTTGCAGTGATGCTGAGAGGAGTAAAGATGCTGTGTCCTGTGTGGTCCTATAACATGCTGATCTCTGTCCCTTGCAGTGATGCTGAGAGGAGTAAAGATGCTGTGTCCTGTGTGGTCCCATAACATGCTGATCTCTGTCCCTTGCAGTGATGCTGAGAGGAGGAGTAAAGATGCTGTGTCCTGTATGGTCCCATAACATGCTGATCTCTGTCCCTTGCAGTGATGCTGAGAGGAGTAAAGATGCTGTGTCCTGTGTGGTCCTATACTATAACATGCTGATCTCTGTCCCTTGCAGTGATGCTGAGAGGAGTAAAGATGCTGTGTCCTGTATGGTCCTATAACATGCTGATCTCTGTCCCTTGCAGTGATGCTGAGAGGAGTAAAGATGCTGTGTCCTGTATGGTCCTATAACATGCTGATCTCTGTCCCTTGCAGTGATGCTGAGAGGATTAAAGATGCTGTGTCCTGTGTGGTCCTATACTACAGTATAACATGCTGATCTCTGTCCCTTGCAGTGATGCTGAGAGGAGTAAAGATGCTGTGTCCTGTAACATGCTGATCTCTGTCCCTTGCAGTGATGCTGAGAGGAGTAAAGATGCTGTGTCCTGTGTGTTCCTATACTATAACATGCTGATCTGTGTCCCTTGCAGTGATGCTGAGAGGACTGAAGATGCTGTGTCCTGTGTGGTCCTATACTATAACATGCTGATCTGTGTCCCTTGCAGTGATGCTGAGAGGAGTAAAGATGCTGTGTCCTGTATGGTCCCATAACATGCTGATCTGTGTCCCTTGCAGTGATGCTGAGAGGAGTAAAGATGCTGTGTCCTGTATGGTCCCATAACATACTGATCTGTGTCCCTTGCAGTGATGCTGAGAGGAGTAAAGATGCTGTGTCCTGTGTGGTCCTATACTACAGTATAACATGCTGATCTCTGTCCCTTGCAGTGATGCTGAGAGGAGTAAAGATGCTGTGTCCTGTGTGGTCCTATACTACAGTATAACATGCTGATCTCTGTCCCTTGCAGTGATGCTGAGACTGAGAGGTGTAAAGATGCTGTGTCCTGTGTGGTCCTATACTACAGTATAACATGCTGATCTCTGTCCCTTGCAGTGATGCTGAGACTGAGAGGAGTAAAGATGCTGTGTCCTGTGTGGTCCTATGCTATAACATGCTGATCTGTGTCCCTTGCAGTGATGCTGAGAGGACTGAAGATGCTGTGTCCTGTGTGGTCCTTGGCTGTGGCGGTGCTTTGCACACTCACCATGGAAGTCAGCAGTCAGTGCTGGGAGAGCGCCCACTGCCAAGACCTCAGCACAGAGGAGAACATGTTGGTTAGTACTGTTTTATGTGTGTGTATATTTATATATATACTGTATATATATGTAAGGGATAATGTATAGAATGCCGGTCATTATTGGAAAATAATTTCCGACAGGATGAACTGAACCCCGACGCGCAGCGGAGGGGTTTTGCTTCGTCCTGAAGGGAATTATTTTCAGATAATGACCGGCGTTCTATACATTATCGCGCTTATTATATGGCTACTTGCCAAAACGAGAAAATAAACTTATCTCAATGTGTCTTTAGCAATGACTTGGCTACCGTTTCGTGGCTTCCTCAACAACTAGCAGAGTGAATCCGTTGCCATTGGCAGCGGTCATTATACCTTCGGAGCGGTCATTATGCAAATATAACAGACTGGTAAAACGTTGAGAGGCCCATTCAAAGTGAATGGGAGCTCCCTCAACATTCTAGAGAGCCATATAATAAATATATATATATTTTTTTTTTTTTTGTTTGGTTTTTTTTTGTTTTTTTTGGTGGGGGGGGGCTTTAATGACAGAGACAGTGTAGAGAGACAGGGATACTAAACTTTTAAAATGTAGTGTGCATGGGGTTCCATATCTGTATCTAATGATAGTTAGTCACATGCAATTAGTCAAAGCGCTGAGGGGAATATCCTGATCCTCATCAGATTTCTGTAAGAGAGAAGTGTGCATTGATAAAGACCATCGGATCCTAAAAACTTGGATTCATTCCATCACCAAAGCAAAAACCATCTACTCTTGTAATGAAATTGAATTGTATAAGTTTTTGTTGTGTGAAATGTGGGCATTTGAAATTAATTCTTTCTCTTTAATGTTGAACTGGGACATCTTGATCTAATGCCTTGTGATTACGGTGGCCACGGGCAGGAGTGCATTCAGCTGTGTAGGTCAGAGCTCACAGCTGGGAGCCCAGTCCACCCTGACCAGGGCCACCTCCAACCCCCAGCGCCCGAGGGGACCGACGTGGACGCCCTGCCCGTCCGCAACCTCGCCGCAGCAGGCTCCCCCGAGGTGAAGCAGGCCTCCCCCAGGCACGAGGACAAGCGCTCCTTTGCCATGGGTCACTTCCGCTGGGGCAAGCCGGTTGGTCTAAAGAGCAGACCTGTCAGGGTGTTCATCGATGGGAACCCCGACGGCGTGAAGGAGGAGCTGGCCGAGCAGGGGGAGCAGGGGGAGCCGGAGGAGCCGGAGGAGATGCCGCGCCCGGTGCGTAGCGACGGCGAGGCGGACGAGAAGGAAGCGCTGGCCGAACTGCTCCAGCAGAAGCAAGACGGTTCGTTCAAGATGAACCACCTCAGGTGGAGCGGCCCGCCGGCCGGCAAGCGTCACGACGGCTTCATGAAGTCGTGGGACGAGAGGAGCCAGAAGGCTCTCCTCACGCTCTTCGACATCGTCACCAACAAGGACGGACAACAGAAGACACGTCAGTAAGGGGGGTTGTGGAGGAGGGGGGGGGGGGGGGGGGGGGTTGGTGGAGAGAAGGAGCGAAAGAGGAGAAGAAATGGAGGAGAGGAGAAAAAGTGAAGGAAAGGGAGGGTCAGGAAAGGAGAGAAAGATACATGACACTGACCTGCGAGATGTTGTCCTTGCTTTTTGTTCCCCTCTGTAAAGAGAGCACATATTTGCTTATTCCTCCCCCTAACAATACTAGCACACAGGAAGTAGATTGATTTGTCATATTATTGGGAGTATCAAAAGGCTTTGTTGACCACAAGCACTTTGTTTTACAAGTTACCCCATGACTAACACTGTTATCAAGAAATAAATTCTGAATATTGCACATATGCTGTTGTGAGTATTAGTGAGACGATGGATGAAAGAGGTCTAATTTGTTGATGCACTTTACTGTAAACTAATTACATGTGATACATACAAATATTTTATCACAAGCATTTAATGCATGCTTGTATCATTACCAGAAGGATACAATTCATCATGTTAGAAAATGAGCTGGTAAATAGTTCATTTAAACCGTTCAACATGCAAGACTGCAAAAATAATCCCAAATATCTTGACACACACACGCACGTGCGTGCGCACACACACACACACACACACACACACACACACACACACACACACACACCAACAGTAAGACTTAGTGTTATTTTATTACTTATTTATTTCTTTTTTTATTCACACATAATCTTTGCACCATTTCCATACAACACATTTACATCACTGATTTAGCAGATCAAAGGATGAAACATTTATATTAATAAGTCAACTGTTGTTCCATTCTGAGATGAAAATGCCATACAAAGTACTCGTTTCTGAGCACCTGGCAGACAAACACACACACACACACACACACACACACACACACACACACACACACACACACACACATAAGAAAGCTTTATCTGATGAAAATGGTTTGTGCAGTGAGAACATGCAGCAACTCAAAGGATGAAGTCTTCCACATACACTATATTGGCAAAAGTATTCGCTTCTCTTGACTCACATCTGAACTTCAGTCACATCCCATCCTTAGGGTTTATTATGACGTCGGTCCACTCTTTGCAGCTATAACAGCCTCAACTCCTCTGGGAAGCCTTTCCACAAGGTTAAGGAGTGTGTTTATGGGATTTTTGTCCATTCTTTCAGAAGCGCATTTGTGAGTGATGTTGGACGAAGCCCTAATTCATCCCAATGATGTTCTATTGGGTTGACTCAGTCAAGTTCATCCACACACATTTCTGTCATCCAGGCCTTTATGGACCTTGCTTTGTGCACTGGTGCAGTCATGTTGGAACAGGAAGTGACCATCCCCAAACTTCCCACAAAGTTGGGAGCATGGAATTGTCCAAAATCTCTTGGTTAATGCTGAAGCATTCAGAGTTCCTTTCCAAGCCCATCTTGGGGATGTCCCCAACCTGTTCCAACATCACCGTGCACCTCTGTGCATCTGATTGGATCCTAATGAATAAACTGGGCTAGCTAAGCGCTATCAAAGTAGTGCCGCCCGCCAGAGCCAAGAGGTATGTATCAACTCGTCTTAGTAAAGGGAATAACGTTAAAATGAAAAAACGGCGGAGTGTTCCTTTAAATGTAATTTGCAAAAATAGTTAGCCTTTTATAAAATGGTTAGTTAAGTCTTTACTATCAGATTACTAATATTACTAATTTTTTTAGAAGTAGTTAATGTCACTCAAAGCACATTGTATTCACCACTTACATGTTTATTAATGGTGAGCCCTGAACACAAAGATGGCAAAATCGGCATGTCAATTTACACACGTATAGTTCATCATTTAGAGAGATCATAATAAATGGTGTATGAGAAAGTAGCTAGCATATGCATTCCATCTTTCTTATCGTTTTGCAAGTTGTTTTGCAGCCCCCAATCTACAGCCAGTACTATTTATACTTCCCTTTGACTTTCAGGCCTAGTTCATCAAATGCATCTGTCCAAAGCAATTTAGGAAAGTGATCACTCAGATGGGATTTGAACCCAGGTCTCTGATGAACCCAGTGATCACTCAGGTGGGATTTGAACCCAGGTCTCTGACTTGATAGGCTACATTGCTATACACTGTGCCATCACTGGCCTACTCCAGTTTGAATAAAAAAATATGATTAATCATTAATCATGACGATAATAATAATAGCAACATGAACATGAGATAAAGCAGACAAGATCATGATAAATATTTGTGTCAGCTTAATACTGTGCATAATAAATGACTTAATAAGCGACTTGCTAAAGATTTAGCATAAAGATGAAAGAAGACTAATATTCCACTCCAGTACAAATATGCAAAATAAGATCAGATAAAATAAGATCAGTGCAATAACAATGTTGGTGGGAATGGTTTGGTCCAGCAAGAGGATAGCTCAGTCCAGTGGGGAAATGGTTTGGTCCAGTGAGAAGATAGCTCAGTCCAGTGGGGAAATGGGAATGGTTTGGTCCAGTTAGAAGATAGCTCAGTCCAGTGGGGAAATGGTGATGGGAACAACAGTGTGAAGAGATTCATGCGCTTCTCCTCCCATGGCCACAGAGCAAGCAAGGGTGTTGAGTAGCCTTATGGCATGACCTCATGGTGATGACCCGGAGCAAAGGTGAGCTCAAGAGCTAAGACATACACACACACACACACACACACACACACACACACACACACACACACACACACACACAGACACAGACACAGACACAGACACAGACACAGACACAGACACACACACACACACACACACAGCGGTTATTCAGCTGCGGCTGCTGCTTCCTCCTCTGGTGGTGCCTCTCCTGCCTGGGCTGCTTCTGCCTCCTGCAGTTTCTGCTGGTACTCGCTCTTGAAGAAGCCTGACTGGAATTACAATTAGATTGATGGGAAGCACAGAAAGGGGACTTCAGACAGCAGTGCAGATTCCACATACAGTAGACAACAGGCTAGACAGACAGGCAGACAGGTAAACAGGGACTTAGACATTCATTACATTGGCTATGTATATACTGTATGCAACAAAACCTGAACAAAACATATACAGTAGCTCTGTGAGAGACAGAGAGAGAGACAGACAGAAAGATCACCATCCAAACACAGGCAGAATGCTATAGAGAAAGACAGCTTGACATAAGCCACCCGTTTAGTCATCAGATATCCAAGAGAGGGGAACAGATAGACACACATGGCATGAAGGAAACAGAAGGAATACTGATCTAGTATCAGATACTCTGGTTACCTTGGCGAGGCCAGCAGTCATGAGAGCCAATAGGATGAAGCCACCCACCACTCCACCAATGATCTCCTTAGTTAGGGTTGGCTCCTCATAGACCTCCACAAGAGTCTCAATCTGCAGGGAACATGCACATGCATAACCTCACTTATTCATCTCATTTCATAGCAAAGACTTTGCTATTTTTTCAGAGTGCCTTTTCATTTCATTTACACATTGTAAACTTTAAACATGCACATAAACACATGTCCACCATCTTAAACTCTAAACTAACAGCTGTTCAGGTGTGTTTGCCGGTTACCTTGATGACAGGTGGGAGGCGAGAGGACTCAGAGGAGTAGAAGATGTACTTGCTGTCGTACTCCAGTGTGGCTGAGCTGACCAGGTGAAACAGAGCAGAACGCAGCCCAGTCTGAGAGTGAAAAGGAGACAATACGGAGACAATTAGGAGACAATTAGGAGACAACTAGAAAAAGCACTCAGAGAGTGAAAACATAACCGCCTTCTGGATCCAGACAGTGATACGGATCACTCCCACAATCTAATCGTTTCTTCCTTGGGTCATTTCAGACCTTCCCTGAAAATGTAATCGAAATCCATCCAGAACAAGGAGACAATAAGTTTATTGATTTTTCCCTCTGCTATATCTCAGCATATCTAAAGGTAGCTAGCTGATACATAGTTGTGCGGTATATCTCAGTGCATATCTAAGCTTTCTCCTCTACACTTTCATTGCAAATGCCACCACACTGTTCCCTTCCACATTTACTGAACTTCTCCTCTGTGGTTTGAGTGTAGGCAACTATGCATACCGTACATCTGGCTATGGGAGATAGCATAGGAGGCAGTAATAACATGGGGGCCAGTGCTAATGTGCTTTGACAGGTCCTAATGCGCTAACATCATTCCTTTAGCATCCACCACGTACTGTATGCTGAATCTTTCCACAGTACCAACACACATCAAGAAAATTAACTGTAAAAAGTGATCAGATTCAGGACCTTTTCAATCCATCCTGAGCTCACGTTTCCTGAGATTGTGTAGAATTGGGAGTCATCTCTTGCCATGTATGAGCTGCATCTGAACTCCAGACACACGGCAATGGAACAGTTCTGATGGAGAGAGAGAGAGATGAGAAAACAACAGAACAGTCCTGATGGAGAGAGAGAGAGAGAGAGAGAGAGAGAGAGAGATGAGAAAACAATGGTTAGCAATGTGACTGTGACAAACAACATCCCCTGTGTCATAACAATGCATTACTGAACAGTGTGTCCAGAAACGCCATTCAGGTGCATTTCTTCATAATGTTACTTTAACACTAAACTAACACCATCCCAAGTACAGCATGTAGAAGGTACTTGGAAAAGGTTTCAGTATTCCAAAGTTTAAGTGACATGTTTTAAGTCCTGCTAGTCACCACATCAGGCTCCATGTTGTCCTTGAAGGTCTGCTGCAGGTCTGTGATCACTGGGTTTCTCTCAACCCCTCTAGTGCAGTCCTGGATCTAACAGAGGAAATTAAAATACTCCAAAGAGTTTATTAATGAACATATACATACATACAGTACATAGATCTATTGGAGGATGCAAAGACAAGCAATACAATCTCTCTAATAATAGAGTAGCCTACTTTTCGGTAATTAGCAGGTGAAATAAGGGATATTTGAAGTGATTTTGAAACGCTATCATGAACAATACATAATTTATGGTTACTTCTCACTAATTGACTCCTGGTTTTAGAGATATAAAATACACACATTCAAGCTGTCAACACTTGTCCAGATGTCTTTGCCTTGGAGTCTTACTGGTACGAGTATTACAACGGTCAGTTTGAGTCCTCTTAGGCTATTTGTCACCTGTGAGAGAAAGAGAGAGAGAGTGAGAGAGAGAGATAGAGAGAGAGCGAGAGGAGAGATGGGGCATCAGAAGAGACAGACATTACTGTAAAATTGTGTGTGTGTGTGTGTGTGTGTTTGTGTGTTTGTGTGTGTGTGTGTGTGTGTGTGTGTGTGTGTGTGTGTGTGTGTGTGTGTGTGTGTGTGTGTGTGTGTGTGTGTGTGTGTGTGAGTGAGAAAGCGTGTGTGCTGAGCAACAAAGAGTAACATCTTATTGACACAATACTTTGCCATTTGAAACGTTAGTGTTGTGCAAGTACAGTACATCCATCAGTGGTTGTGGATGCAGTACAGAGTTCAGTCTACCTCTAATTTCTGCCGCACTGGTTTCTGTAGGTCATTATATCCAGCAGTGAAATTAATGTAGTTGGTTGTGCTTTCCGTTCTGATATGGAAGAACATAAACAGATTAAAAACAAAATGTAAACAGATTAGTCACAAGATGTAAGATTAAAAACAAAACTGCAACTTGAGTTAAGTAGAATTCTCAAGTGTTTGAGAGAGTGTCTGACCTCTTCAGAATTACATGAATGCTGTACTTGACCCCGATGTCCAGACGTCTGGACAGGACACTACCAGGTGCGTGTTTGTCGTTATCACTGAAAACAGATTGCTTTGACTACAACATGGGATGCCAAAGACCAAGTTATGCATATGGTTTTAAAGGTGCAGTTAGGGGACGCTGAACACCAAGTTATGCATACAGTCTTAACCCTCACTAACACACACAGGTGATGGTGACAGTACTGGCTGGCTGTGCTAGCAAATGTTCTAGACCAATGAGCTGTTGAGCTGTGAAGTCGGACTTAAAAAAACAGATATTTATTACCTTGCTGCACTGGCCTGTATGGTGACTTGATCACCATAATTACTGCTCCCATCAATTCCATACTGAACAACAAAGATTGCCTAAAAACAGAATGTGGACTCGGCTGTTACATACACATGCCTACACTATGTGTATTTGTGTGTTTGTGTGTGTGTGTAGGATGAGTTTCCCCAAACCTTGTCTCCAGCCCGTAAGAAAGGTCTGTTGATGCTGCAGTCAGTCTGTCCCAGGGTGAGTCCATCTGTGCTGTCTAGAGAAGTGCACTCCACCCTGCCCTGCAGCAGCACACACAGACACAAGCTCACTCCCTTCACATGTCCACATGCAGCATCATATCAAGTGCACTCCACCCTGTCCTGCAGCAGCACACACAGACACAAGCTCATTCCCTTCACATGTCCACATGCAGCATCATATCAAGTGCACTCCACCCTGTCCTGCAGCAGCACACACAGACACACAAGCTCATTCCCTTCACATGTCCACATGCAGCATCATATCAAGTGCACTCCACCCTGTCCTGCAGCAGCACACACAGACACAAGCTCATTCCCTTCACATGTCCACTTGCAGCATCATATCAAGTGCACTCCACCCTGCAGCAGCACACACAGACACAAGCTCATTCCCTTCACATGTCCACATGCAGCATCATATCAAGTGCACTCATCCCTGCAGCAGCACACACAGACACACAAGCTCATTCCCTTCACATGTCCACATGCAGCATCATATCAAGTGCACTCCACCCTGCAGCAGCACACACACACACAAGCTCATTCCCTTCACATGTCCACATGCAGCATCATATCAAGTGCACTCATCCCTGCAGCAGCACACACAGATACAAGCTCATTCCCTTCACACAGTATGTCCACATGCAGCATCCTATCAAGTGCACTGCTCTAGAGAACTCTAGGTGTTTCCCCTCACCTGGCTCTTGGTGAAGGTCCTGTAGGAGAGGCCAGGAGGGTAGGAGAGAGACACACGAGTGTCATAGGAGTTCTCTCCTCTATTCTCCACCATCACAATCACACTCATCGCCTGAGCAATGCCCACCTCGATGATGGAGGACCTGTTGGAACCAGGCAACAAACACCCTCAAGGGGGGTCCAACAGACAGTCTGCTGTACAAAAGGAACTTAGTTCCAATGCCTTTATATTACTGGGGGTAGCAGCAGAGAGCCACCTGCTGGACAAACATGTGAGATACAAGACTGATGCGGAACATCCTCTTTTTCATGACGCATTTGCCCATTGGAAATGGCATTTATTGTGAATAAACTGGTTGGGAGACACTACACGTGGCACAGAACAGACTGAGAAGAGTTTCATTTATGGTCTATGACGATTCTATCTCACCAACAAACAGAAGTCCCCTTCCTACATGACTTTGGTGTTGTGATTGTAGTGTACTTTGCACTAAAATATTTTCAATTGATATCCAATTGTGTAAGAATATTGTTGATTATCATGATTATGGTGTTTGCTTTGCATAAGTACAATATACATAAGCATACGCAACATTTACAGTACTATACTATTTTCAATGTTTTTCTCTTCAAATGCTCAATATTGTATCATGTAATTTCCACTAGCACCAGTAGGGGAGGAACACATCCCATTTGTGAGATGCTGACTGATTATCTGCATAAGGTTTAGAATTATTTCAGAGCATTTTTTTTTTTATCTTTACAGACCTACCTTGAAAAGTTGAGGTCAACTCGTAAGTTGTCTTCACAGACTTTGTCCTTTCCACAGTCAATCGTAAACTTTAACTGCGGCACAAAAAAAAGTTAGACTCAAACAATGAAGATAACATAAAAGGCTATTCATGTAATCTCATGACAACAAAAAACTTGGGCCTGAAAGCTTCCCCAGAAAGTCTATATATTTTTTTGATCCTGTGAGGGACATTTGGTCTCTGCATTTATCCCAGTCCGTATATTAGTGAAACACATGCTGTGTGTGTGGCTAATTGGCCCAATCTCAAAGTCCGGACTCAGACTCACAGACTTTGGAGCATGTTCTCGCGAAATTCGTAACAAACAAACAAACAAACAAACAAACAAACAAACAACAAACAAACATACGCCGGTCCCCAATGAAAACATATACCTCCTTGGCGGAGGTAGCAACAGCATGAGCCAGCTGAACCCAGGAGTACCTTGTGGTCTGTGACGAGTCTGGAGCTGCTGCCCAGCTGAGGTGCCAGGGCGTCTTGTGCCTGTATGGGAACCCCCTGAAAGGAGAAGGCCACCTGCACATCCACGGGGTTCAGAGCATCCTCTGGCGAGCACTGGGGGGGACACATACAGGGTGAATGCAGGGCAGGGCAAGGCAAGGCAGGGCAAGGCAAGGCAAGGCAGGGGCCAGGGCAAGGCAGGGCAGGGCAAGGCAAGGCAAGGCAAGGCAGGGCAGGGCAGGGCAGGGCAGGGCAGGGCAGGGCAGGGCAGGGCAGGGCAAGGCAAGGCAAGGCAAGGCAAGGCAAGGCAAGGCAAGGCAGGGCAGGGCAGGGCAGGGCAAGGCAAGGCAAGGCAAGGCAGGGCAGGGCAGGGCAGGGCAGGGCAGGGCAGGGCAGGGCAGGGCAGGGCAGGGCAGGGCAGGGCAAGGCAAGGCAAGGCAAGGCAAGGCAAGGCAAGGCAAGGCAGGGCAGGGCAGGGCAGGGCAAGGCAAGGCAAGGCAAGGCAGGGCAAGTTTAAGCACACCGTTTAAGTTTAAGTTTTTTTGAACAGACAAGCAATAGATAAACAATGGATTTGCATTGAGTGTCGCCAACAAGAAGGATGCTGGAGACATAACCCACTGACCCGCACAAAGAGAGGATGCTGGAGACAGAACACACTGACCCGCACAAAGAGAGGATGCTGGAGACAGAACACACTGACCCGCACAAAGAGAGGATGCTGGAGACAGAACACACTGACCCGCACAAAGAGAGGATGCTGGAGACAGAACACACTGACCCGCACAAAGAGAGGATGCTGGACACAGAACACACTGACCCGCACAAAGAGAGGATGCTGGACACAGAACACACTGACCCGCACAAAGAGAGGATGCTGGAGACAGAACACACTGACCCGCACAAAGAGAGGATGCTGGAGACAGAACACACTGACCCGCACAAAGAGAGGATGCTGGACACAGAACACACTGACCCGCACAAAGAGAGGATGCTGGAGACAGAACACACTGACCCGCACAAAGAGAGGATGCTGGAGACAGAACACACTGACCCGCACAAAGAGAGGATGCTGGAGACAGAACACACTGACCCGCACAAAGAGAGGATGCTGGAGACAGAACACACTGACCCGCACAAAGAGAGGATGCTGGAGACAGAACACACTGACCCGCACAAAGAGAGGATGCTGGAGACAGAACACACTGACCCGCACAAAGAGAGGATGCTGGAGACAGAACACACTGACCCGCACAAAGAGAGGATGCTGGAGACAGTTCTCTTGCAGTGCCACCATGAAGTTCTTCTCGTCTTCACTGGCTGTGAAATAAGCACGAGTGCGCTGGCGGACGTAATCCAGCTTCAGGGTGACCTTGAGTTTTGCCCGCAGGTCTGAGAGAAGAGCATTCCATCAATAATCATCAACAACAACAACAACAACAACAACAACAACGCACTGCATTACGTAACGCTTTATCAAGGCACCAGAAGTACTTTACAGTGAAAAGGGAATCGCTCTATATCCAGCACCAATGTGTAGCACGCAACATTCTTTATTCCATGGAAATCCTGAGGAAAATTTTACTTTTTTAAGTTTAAGTTTTGTGGAGCTGAAAAAACATGCCTGTCGCATGTGAGTGCAGGTGAGGAAAAGAGATTGAAAAGGGTATTTTACAAGCCATGTGATCAAATACAAGCATTCTATTGGCTGTTCATACTTCCTCCGATTCAAAATGGGCATTTTTTAATGGTGTATGATTTTTTATGCCTGAGATAATGAGGGGAAAAGGGTATGTTACCCTGAAGCAACACTATGCAATAGAGGGTTAGGAGTTGCTCCTAAATTCGCCAGTTAGGAGCTACTTTTAGCCTTAAAATTCTTTGTGAATACGGACCCAGAACTCTCTCTCCACACACACCAGCTTGAAGTGGGGAGTGAGGGAATGAATGAGTCAGCCAATTACACTGCTTACAATACACTACATTAAATAGTCTGACTAAAATACTCACTCACTCACTCTGACTGTACCTGTGAATTTGTCCTTGGTGGTCTTTGTCATTCTGAAACACACTGATGCGTTGAACTGTAGGGGAGCCTGACAGCCTGAGATAGCGGTGGGGATTTGGGGAGGGGCAAAGGTCACGCTGGTCACCATGGATACCACAGGCCTGGACCTGAGCATTACAACAGAATATACGACACTAATATCAGAGACAGAGTCAAACACACAACCCCGTGACACAACCACACACACACACACACACACACACACACACAACACACAATTGTACAGCAGACAAGATAGCGACATGAACACCATTGTTCATCTGTCCATTATAGTGTAAAGCCCGCCCGGACGATTTGATTGCTCAAGTTTTCGAAGAGGCCTGTCAATGGAGCAAGCTCAGACTGGATTTCCCAACCTCAAATGTTACGGGCTGGCCTCCAGCGGCACGTTTCCCAAAACCATATTTGCTAACTAAGTTAGCAACGTTCTTGGTTGAAATGTAATTTCCCATTGCCAACCAACTAAGTCGCTAACAGGTTAGGAATTATGGTTCTGGGAAACGCACCCCAGCTAGTTTGTATCTACTTTACACACTTGGTTTTATCAGAGAGGGTTAAAGCGGAGCAGTAATGAAGGATCTTTGGTTTTATCCACATTCACAATATGTCCACTCATCAGCACTCTGGGGACCATCTAATGCCACTGGTATTGTTCTACACATTGGACAATAACCTCCACCATCATCAAACATGTTTTGATTGCCTGTTTTTTAAATCCAATATCGCATGGCCAAGTCCACCTTTATCCACCTCTTATTTTACCACTAAATGTCATGTGAAAACATACAGATAGTGCACATATGCATACACAAACTATACATGGTGTGTATGTGCTGAATGTGTATGTGTGTATGTGCTGTATGCATGTATCATTGAGAAATTACTGTATATAAAAACCTGAGCAGCAGAACCGCTCCTTTGGACCCAACTGCGATGTCAGGCAGTCCGTCTCCACTCTGGTCCAAAGCAGACTGGGCCACGGTCAGCCCAAAGAACCGCAGACCGGACCGCACCGACGAACCCGCAATCCTCTATAATAGAAGTGATGATTAAGTAATGATAGTGTTTTCAAACCCAGTCAACAGCTATCCATTATCTCTCTCTCTCTCTCTCTCTCTCTCTCTCTCTGTCTCTCTCTCTTTCTCTCTCTCACCTGTGAGTAGGTGGGGTTGATTCCTCCTCTCCTCCCGTTGAAGATGTACACGCTGCCCTGTCCGTTATCCTCCAGAGGAGCTCCCACGGCCACGTCCCTGATCCCGTCCCCGTTCAGGTCAGCCAGGCTGGCCAGAGACGCGCCGAACCTCCCCCTCTGACCCTCCAGCCCCAGCAGGGACACACCAGTGTCAGACACAATCGTGCGAGACTCCTGTTCAGAAAGCATGACATGTATGCTCTGTATTTACAATATCATCATGATGCGAGATTTCAGACAGATCTGGGCACTTAAAGTATTGGTAGAAATATGAAATACATTCATTAAACACATTGCTGTACTTTCAGTTATTGTAGAAATAACAAAAACATACACACAAAAAAAATATGACACAGCATTAGTTGGTTCAGGAGGTAAATTCAGCATGATCGCTTTTCTTTTACCTCCTCTGTAAATTTGTACACCAACACTTTCCCCTCTCTCTCTCCCTCTGTGTGCATGGGGGCAGATGCCAGAATCAGATCAGTGTTGGAGTCTCCGTCCAAATCCACCACACACACCTCTGCTCCAAAGTAGGCCCCGATCTGAGACTGAGGAACATCGTGATGATGAGGATCACTACGGTCATTTTGGAGGTCATGATGTATCCTCTAACCTACAGTACCACGAATTGGAAACTGCTGTGTGACAACCAATCAGCATAAAGCTCAATTAATTCATTAATTAACTGTGTGGGTTTAATTAATCAGATAAAAATGACAGGACGCTAAACATCTGCTAAAATGGTCCGTTTAATTCCCCAGCCAAATTACAGGGTCGTAAACGGGCTGGTACATTTGCATATATACCTTCTACAGCATGTTAACATCAGAAAACAAGTTCAAATATTTTGTTCATCCATTCTATGTCATTTTTAAGTAAACAAAACAGCATCCCTATAGAGTTTAGAGTTTGGACAAGCTAATGGCAGTTATTACTGTATCACCGTGCTTTCAGTACCTGTGTGAACATCTTTGGTGGCTTGTTTCCAGGAGAGAACACCATGAGCAGCCCCTTGTGTTCATACCTGGGGGCCCCCATAACTATGTGCTCCTGCCCGTCTCTGCTTGCTACAGCCATGGAGTAGCCTGGAGAGGGTTAAAGCAACAGAGTTTTTGGTTCCTTAAAATAATATTTCCAAAATCATTGTGGTTTATCAACTCGTAACAGGGTGAAGGACACTTCTGCATTCGCTTTGCGGCCCTCTATCAGCTATAACCACACTGCACGAGTGTTTGTGAATGTTTATGACTGTTGTCATAAGGTGTCATTTGTTTCTTTAATGTCCTTTTTAATGTCATGGGATGTTCTTCATCATGGCCACTTGGCATTAACTAAGATGCAGAGTGCAGAGTGCAGATAGAGAAATATCAGTGTCAGCTAATGTGTATTCTCTCACCAACATAACTGTCGGGTGTGACCTGATGCAGCCTCCTAAAGCTGGGCGTCCTGCTGGACAGAGGGATGTCCTGGTACCCTCCTCTCCACTCGTTAGCCCCAACCACACCCACTAGCATCCTGTCCTGCAAGAGCAAGAGAAAGCCATGCAAGCTCATACACATCAAAACAAAGTCCCAGTCAGACCTCGCAGCTGTGATCCACTGAAAGACAATCTAAACATGATCTACACTTGAGCATTTCAGCATCTAATAGCCATAAAGGTAGGCTATAGTTATGTGAATTGTATTGTCACTAGCTATAATAACGACACAGTATAATTAGCAGCATACAGTAGGAAGAAGTCTAATTTTAAACTCATCAGACCCATACACCAATAACACAGCACACAATGTGGCCATCTTGAATTTCCCCGTGGGGATCAATAAAGTATCTATCTATTTATCTATCTATCTATCATAGTGGATGAGGGGTAGCATGGCACAACTCCGTAACCTTAGCAATATGCATGGAATAGGAGAGCATAGCCTACATTTGGATTTGACACAAGAGCTGCACTGAATCCATTCTGAGCAAATTCCATCGTTGTGGCATCACCTCCAGTGGTTTGGGTTCCTGAAGATAGAGAGATCTTAGAGATCAGGGCCTGTATTCACAAAGAATTTTTCAGGCTAGCTCCTGAAGAAGGTACATTTTTACTTTTAAAAAAAGATAAAAAAGTATCTGCACACCAGTTTATAGCTCTCAGTGAAATTTAATGAAGCAACGTTTCAAGCCAAAGGAAGAGCTTTTGGCTCGAAACGTTGCTTCATTAAATTTCACTGGGAGCTATAAACTGTGTGCGGATACTTTTTATCTTTTTGTATGGCTTACGGCTTTTGAAGATCCTGCACCCGGGCAAAATTAACATAGGATGTGCGTGGGTATTCAACTTTTATTGACATTTTTACTTTTCCCACATTATTTTTGTGGTGTAAGTGGTGGTAACAGGCCTTCATGTTCCATAGATAATGGACGAGATAGCTAGATGGCTACCAGGCCCCAGGTTGGTTTAACACCAGATTTTTCCTTTACCCTGTCAGCTCCTAAGTTTTTGACCAAAACACAATCAACCCTCCCTGGTTTAAGATTTCCCATTCCATTCTCTGATCATAAGTTGGATAACACATGCCGATGATGAATCCCAAATGTCCCATTACCTTCTATGGCAATGATGCTCTCCTCCAGTGTGCTGCTGATTCTGTCCAGAGCCTCAAAGCTGTCCACTTTAAACATGTGCTCTGATTCAGGTGGGGATGCGATGCTCCTGAGCTCATTTTGTGCCGAGTGACTGTTAAAGGCATTGCCAACCTGTTACATAAGGAGGAGAGTTAGCGTCTCTCATTAGACAACACTCTCTGGGGAGATGTACTGTAGCACAACACACCCAGACAAGTCCAATATTTGATTTTTGAGAATTAATATATTTTGTAAAAATGTCCTTAACAATCAACACCAGCATCATTTAAAATGTGTCATGTGGCTTAAAACATCCAAAATGACCTAGAGATAATGACAGAATGTGAATGTGACACTCTTGTAATACATCGCTGTACCACGTGTGGCTGCTGTGTTACGGTATACCAGAGCCGTATACAGTACAGTACAGAGAGTTTGGCCAGCTAGGGAATCAAATGGTCTGAGCTATCCCGTTATGTGATTGGTTCCGATGTGGTCACATGGTTTGTAGATGCCATGTTAGATGCATTCATTAGATCCCCACTGGCAAACAGTAGTGCAGTGAACAATGGAAAAATATAACAAATTATTTTTTAAAAAATAGCAAAAATTAACAAAATGCTCAACTGTGGAACATTTGGCTGCAGTGCAAGACCGTAAGGCAGTAAACGATTGCATTAGTCCCCCCCCCCCCGTGACCCAAAAAGAAGAGGACTGAGAGCAGAGTCATCTGATGCTTGTCTCCAACATAACCCCCATGATTAGCCTGGCTATCACCATGCTAAGCTCAATCTTTTAAGATTGAACATTAGTCTGGGGAGTCTGCGCTTTATTTCTACTGCATGAGAGGCGTGACTGGATAAGCCAGTTTGTGACTGGACCCAGCAAACGTGGACAAGAAGCAAGAGAGACAGTGACTTATGTCCAAGTTTTCAGCCTAGCCCATGATTTAAGTTGGTCAAACTCTCTGTTAAATACAGTGATGAACTGCAAGAGCGCTGTGTGCCCGTGTTCAAGACATCTCGGTCAACTATGTCACTATACAGCTCTTCATACCCCAATGGCATATCTAATGATGTGTTTTCCATCAGCCACAGCTGTGACTATACAGCACTTCATACTGTACCCCAATGGCATATCTAATGATGTGTTTTCCATCAGCCAGAGCTGTGACCGCGGGATAGTGATAAGCATCAAATGACTGTCCATCTGTGATGACGATGAGGATCCTGTTGGCCTCTGGTCTTGCTCCAGCAGAGGATACAAACACACTGTTTCTGTAAAAATAGGTATAGCTTTGTGATATATTTTATATAGCTTTGTGATATATTCTATATAGCTTTGTGATATATTTTATATAGCTTTGTGATATATTTTATGTAAATAATCATACTGTATATTATATGCTCTTCATAATCATCAGACAAGAGAGGTACACTTGATTTTATACTGTTACACTTCTGACTGCGTTACAAATCCCAGTGCAGGTTTTACAGTCACAAAACAGAAAACATTAAAGTGGTAAAGTGGTAGAAGTCTGAGGAGAAAGTCTAGTGCAGGAGGATGGTAAACCTTATCCACCGCATCCATTTTGACATGAAATAGTAGAGCGAGCACTGGTGTAACTAAAAGTTATTTTTAAATGTAGCAGAATAAGAGCCTTAGGCTATTTGATGCTTTCTAAAACTGATAGTTCCGTCCTTGATTCTGATTGGCTGAATCGTGTTCGATGCTGTTGTAAAATCCAACACAAACATACTGTACACCTTGACCGCATTTCATTCTATACACTAATCCAGCGAAACACGGAAGCAAAGTTCAATATTGAATCCACCGGTTGGTTCAAGGCTGTGTGTCATCATTGCCCTGGGACTTTTCTCGGTCGTCTGACTCGGATGCAGTCAATTGGACTAAGTTGGCGTGGACTTTTCTGATTTTGTTTGCTTTTATTATTTATTTGACATTTTGTTTTGCCTAGTGTTGCAAGAGTTTTTGTTAATCTATGTTATTGTATTATATGTTAATTGTTGTCTGGTGTCTGTCTTTGTATGTCTTGGTGTCACGGGTACGCAGGCGATTACGCCGCTCCGTCCGGCATCTTTTGTCTTGTGTCTTGTTATTTTGTAAATTTGTTTGTTCTTTGTTGCCACGGGTACGCTGGCGTCTACGCTACTCCGTTCGGCACTGTCTGTGTATGGGTTGTACTCTGTGCACATGAAATGCGCTATGTTTGTAGTGGTTGTCTAATGTCTGCCTGTCTTGATGTCTGTACAGGAACGCTGTGTGAATACGCCGCTCTGTCTGGCACCTGGCTATTTCTTATTCTTGTTTTATTTGATTATTGTTGTTATATGTTTTGTGACTCAGGGCATTGCTGTAAAAGAGCTTGATGCTCAGTCAAATTTCCCTGAATAAAAAACGGTTGATGATGATTACTGCGTGGCTGGCTGCCAAGAAAGTAGCCCGTTGGTTCCGTAGGCGGCTGTTGCAGAGGTTAGCTGTAATTAATACACGCCTTAATACCTTATGTTGTTAATAAATTACCTTCATCGGTAAGTTTTGGCCACAGTCTGACATCATCTTCCCAATGTTCCCTTTCACCTGACATTTGAATTATGAGAGGTTGTGCATAAACAAAGAGCTATCATGAACATGAATCATGGTTGTGTCCTCCTTCATATGAAAATCTTGAACTTAGAAATAGACACTAAAAAATGGGTGAATTAGAAAAGAGCCTACTTATGATGTCAGACATCGCAATGCCATTGAAGTTCAATTGGGGTTGCCAAAGAGGGCGCCATTTAGTCAAACAGACCATTTCAATACCCAGCCTAAATATATGGTTTTATTAGTCTTGTAAAATTGCAATTGAGTTTATTTTTTTAAAATCAAAGTTGAATATATGCTATTTTAAAATCAGAGTACACAGTGCAATACTCAATTCATCCATTCTATGTCACCTTTAAAGTAACAGCTGGGCCTGTCATATTTTACATGTGTTCATTTAGCAGACATTGTTGTCCAAAGTGACTTGCCGACTGTATTACAAGTGATGACATTGTCCTTGAAGCAAGTTGGGGTTAAACTTGGACCTGTACAGTAATTTCATACATATACGCCGCATTGTGTATAAGCCGCAGGACAGTGTTTTATGCAAGTTAAAAGAAACAAAACCATATTAACCTCATAGCGGAATAAATTTTGCAAAATCAACGTATAAGCCGCGGCTAATAGTCGGGAAATTACGGCACATGGTATATATTTCATGGCAAAAATGGCTGCTGTTCCAACAGATAAGGGTATGAGATGAGACTCATATAGTCCCACATTGAACACTTACACTACTTTCTGTATAGCCCCTGCGGTGTACGTCCGTCCTCGAGTTTGCTGGATAGCGTCCACCTGATTATCCCATCGTGTTCTCTCAAACTGATTGAAGTTCACATGGATTATAAAGCTGTGGGAGTACTGTGCAAAGGCAAACTGCAAATAAAGAAATACACAAATACATGAATAAACTAGCCCATACAAGACTAACCCACATTAACAAAACATCGGGTCAGGACTCACCAAGCTGTTTGGCGACAGGAGTCTGCGGATGAGACTTTTAACAAATGTCTTCATGGCGCTGAACTGGTGAGATCTCACACTTCCAGACCCATCCAGCAGAAAAGCGATATCAGTTTTCTTACAATCTGTCAGTACACAGCAGAAAAAAAGGTGCCAAGAAGCAAATAGAACTGGGGCCAGTTTCACTAAGATAGACTGTGACTATAACTTAGACTAAGGGTATGGTCCGACTTAGCATAGACGTGTACAAACTATGTGTGCCAGTGTATTGCAACCTACAGTACCCAGCAAGCAAGCCCGCGCGGGCCCCTTGTAGGCTCACTGTGGGCTGCCGCTGGGGCCCCTAGCGGGCTGCCCACGGTGGGCCCCTGAGGGCTTGCTCATCGGCAAAGCGCTGGGCCCGCAGTGCTGGCCCCGCAGGGGCAGCCCTCACTTAGCCCTAATAGCCCTAACTAGGCCCGCACAGGCCCCTATGGGCTGCCCTCATCTAGCCCTAAGCCCTCTCTAGGCCCACGCTCAAAAGCGTGGGCCCTGTAATGGCCACGCATGGGCAGCCCACATTGCCCTCTCTAGGCCCATACTCAGCATTGTTATTGTTTTTCCCCTCCATGTTTGTATTTTATTTCTTTTAAAGTTTATTCATTCATCTTTGTTAAACACATTGAACTGCCTCTGTGTATGAAATGTGCTATATAAGTAAACTTGCCTTGCATAACTGTTCAAAAGAAAATTACAATAGTCCAGAATTCAAAGAAATGTAAGTTTATTGTGTTAATATACACACTATATCTCTAAACATTTAATATGAAAATTACCTGAGACAAGTATTAGCTTTAAAATATAAATAAATACATATGAAACCTTCAATATTAAATCACTTTAATGGTCATGAAATATATACAGTGCCCTCCATAAGTATTTGAACATATGCTAAAGTTGCCTAAAAAGAGGAAAATAAAATCATCTTTTGGAAATTGATCTTAAAGGGATATTCCGCCATTTTTGGAAATACGCTCATTTTCCACCTCCCCTCGAGCAAAACAATCGATATTTACCTTGTTCCCGTTCATCCAGCCATTCTGTGAGTCTGGCGATACAACTTTTAGCTTCAGCCTAGCATAGATCATTGAATCGGATTAGACCATTAGCTTCTCGCCTGCTACAGGGCCGGCCCTAGCCCATTGGCTGCCCAATAGGCCAGTCAATCTAGTGTTTGACCCATGACTAATTGCAATAGTAATCATTCCAAGATTTTTGTGATCCCTAGGTATATCTAATTAACATATAAAAAATCTACCCATTTATATTTAGTGGAACATACTTTTTTCAAGGTCAAAGGTAGCAATTTCCAATGCATTTTGCCATTGGGATTTACTAGTGAAATGGGTAAAATTTTAAACTATAGATATCAAATTGAAACTTTCACAGTTGTTTACTCACATTATGACAAAGATTTTTTGTATTGCAAATTGTCTGAAATGTGATGTTTAGATATGCAAATGAGACCAGTTTTACCTTAATATGCAATAATTTGCATATATTTCTAGAAAACTAAATCTGAACAATAGGTACAGTCAGCTTCAAAATAATTGCTGCATTTTGCTACTATATTGGATACCAAAAGCCTATGCAAAGGGAATATTAGATATTACTTCATATCACCTCAGAAATGAGGAAATCAAGTCAAGCCAAAATCAATGCGTTTCAATGGAAGTACATTATACAAATGATTGTCAATGATATGGTATGATGGAAGTATCTCAGTGCATGCAACTCACTTGATATGTTGTCTAAAGGTCAATATCTTCCTTATGTGACTTGGCATGCATTGAGATACTTCCATCATACCATATCATTGACAATCATTTGTTCTATAATGTACTTCCATTGAAACGCATTGATTTTGACTTGACTTGATTTCCTCATTTCTGAGGTGATATGAAGTAATATCTAATATTCCCTTTGCATAGGCTTTTGGTATCCAATATAGAAGCAAAATGCAGCAATTATTTTGAAGCTGACTGTACCTATTGTTCAGATTTAGTTTTCTAGAAATATATGCAAATTATTGCATATTTAGGTAAAACTGGTCTCATTTGCATATATAAACATCACATTTCAGAAAACTTGCAATACAAAAAATATTAGCCTTAATGTGAGTAAACAACTGTGAAAGTTTCAATTTGATATCTATAGTTTAACATTTTACCCATTTCACCTGTAGTAAATCCCAATAGCAAAATGCATGGGAAATTGCTACCTTTGACCTTGAATAAAAGTATGTTCCACTAAATATAAATGGGTAGATTTTTAATATGTGATGCAGGAGGGTTTAAGGATCAATAAAAAGTATGAACCATTACTATTGCAATTAGTTTAAGTTTTGGCCCTTTTTTGAGCTAGATTGACTGGCCTATTACAGTAAAGGAGATTCAATAAGTCAAAACACAAGAGGGTCATTCCACGTCAAATCAACCAGAGCGCACGCACTTGCGTCTCAAAAAAATCTGAAAAAAAAAAATACCATTTGTACCTATGTTACCCAGGAGACACTCTGTAAAATGTTTTTGTGCTAAGATCAATACTTTCCAAGTTAGACAGTTTTACGGGGGGAGGGGGGTGTCAATTTTGCTCTGCCTCTTTTGTTTGTCAAAGTTCATAAGCTCATTGCTCAAGAACTAGAATTTGTAGGAGGCTCAAATTTTGGAGGCTGGTGCATAAATTGGAATAGCATGCAGTAAAATCACCACGAGTGGTCTGGATCATCCTGGATGGTCATAGCAGTCCCTCAAAGTTGATCAACATTTTATTGGAGTTCTTGGCTGGGCTCTGTTTAGACTTACAGAAGACATATTTTTACTCAACATAGGCTGTTGATTTTTTCCCCCTTTTTGAGATCAGTAGAAACACTCTCAGAAAAAGAAGAAAGAAATTCCATCAGGGACTGAACAGCAGACCTCACAAGTTTGAAAAATAATGTTGGATCTCATATTCAGAGCACCCTAACGCTTGGTGGGAATATACAACGATTTTTAAAATATTTTTTTCTTTAATCTGCATTACCTCTTCTTTTTAAAAACACCAATTTGACTTGTCTTATGCAAATGTTTCTTTTTCATTTCCCACCCTGAGCATGGACAAAATGCAAAATGCAATCTGTGACAATGAGATCCGAAAGTGTCCTGATTTGACACGGAATCAACCATGTGTTAAATTCTCATGAGGCAGACAGCCCCACATCATCACATACCCTTCACTTAACCTAAAGATTGGTATGGTGCTTCTTTTTTTTTTTTGTTTTCAATTAGCCTACTACCTGGTTTGATTTGCATTGAGCTCAATGAGCATGAAACCAGCTAATAGACTAACTGAAAAAACACCATGCCAATCTCTAGGGATGGTGAAGGGTATGTAAGGATGTGGGGTTATTTTAATTGCAAAGGCCAAGGGAACTTTTTTAGGGTGCATAGTATCCTGGATCCATGAAATAATAAAAACCTGCCTGCCTCTATGGGAATTTAACACATAGGGGTTCAAATACTTATGACGCCTGTATTTTAAGGAAAACATTTATCTATTTACAATACATTATTCATTAACATAGAAAATTGGTGTCCTTAAATGTTGGATATTTCCTCATTTTTGTATTTACAGTAAGACATTAAGATCAATTTCCAAAAGATGATTTTATATTCCTCTTTATACTCAACTTTAGCATGTGTTCAAATACTTATGGAGGGCACTGTATATGAAATAAATAAATAAATAAATAACAAAGGTATAACATGTGTTCCCCCCAGCAATAACAAATAACAAATACAGTACACCTCCGCAATACATTTGTTACATTTGCCCCCCCCCCCCCCCCCCCCCCCTTAGCTCACGTTAGCATCAGGGTTTCTGTTTTGCTGTAGTAACCTCTGCCGTCGTCCGCCACCCTGGTCTCTCGCGTTTCGTAGCCATGACTTAATTTCTTTTTCAACATTAGATGCCTGTGGCATCTCACCAACAAATCCAACTCTCCTCACAGCATCTGAATGGGTGTTAAAAAATAGCAACGCTTTACTTGAGGTTTTCGACAGAGTGACATGAACCTGTCACTAACATGACACATCATCATGAACATGTAATAACACTTGATGACATTACATTGGCATTACATGGTTTCTACATTCTTATACTACTTTTATAGTAAGCACCACTGGGGTCGTTATCTGCACGTTGGAGGAACATCATTCCACTGTCAACTGGACAACTACAGAATTTCTTGATGGTTTCAAGTTGTATTCATTTATTTATTTTTAAATCATGTACTCCTGTCCTGCAGAATGTCAGAGCAGTATTCCAAGCCATTTTCATAAAATTATGAAATATATCTAAAGGCAAATTTGGCTGTCTATGTTAAAAGAGAATGCCGGTGTAGCTATAGACTATTCTGGAAAATGAACAAAGACTGCATATGCATAATAATTTGGAATGCAGTTTGCCGGGGAGCAGAATTTCAAGCAGACGTTCAGGCAGGCCGGAGAAGACCGCCTCCTAGTTGTAGCTAAATAGCCAAATCGCTGTTTTAAACCACAGAAAGGCTCAAAGTTAGCCTGATTACCATCGACTTTCAAAGGCTCTGCGAGACTTTAGTCTGACCAAGGGCCTGTGCTAACACGGTTTCTCCAAGCGCTGGTTGACCCGCCTCCTTTAAGTGCCTCGATTTGCTACTGGTCGATGTCAGAAAGCGGTTTGCCGAGTTTAAACCAACAACAACACTCTTTCCTCTGCCTTGAACACGCCTCTACCCAGAGCCACTGCTCAAAGTTGATTGGTTCTCGACCAAAGGGGACAGTTCCGCAGATTTCGGGAACTCAGAAATCCTTCCCGATTAGCAGTTGACCAGACCAGCGACAGCAAAAGCCGAAGGTGTTACGTCACTGGGACGGCGTGCCAGGCTAGCTCAAAGTAGTCCCACTCTTCGTTGACAGTATAATGACATTTCCAACATTTAAAAAGAGGGCTGAGGCAAAACAACGTATAATCACGTTTTAACACACCTGGGGCCTCATGTACAAAGCTTGCGTACGCACAAAAATGCTGCGTACTCTAAGTCTCACGCTCACGTCCGGATGTACAAAGACTGACTTGAATGTGAGAATGTGCGGTCCTCCACGCAAGCTTCATGCTTGGCGTACGCACATTTCCAGTGTGTATCGTCAGTTGGCGACACATAGAGGCAATGCAGCGCAACAACATTAGTTGATCACAAATCAAGGCCTTTATTTGCACAGCATATTAAAAATAGCACTTCGAAATAGGCATATGTTTCTAGATAATTGGCCATGCAACATGCGTTAATAGTACCAAACTATGCAACAGCCTATATCTGCAATTAAAACTGTAGTCTTATCAGAGAATATCAAGAATTAGGTAGCCTAATGTGAAACGTATAGAGATAATGCCTATATTTAGTTCCATACATGATTATTCACTTGCTTATCAAACATTTCAGATTTCGAAGAGCTTTCCTTCCTCGAAATCTGTGATGAATGTGGTCGGCTTCACGCATATGTCCATGTCTAAAACATTTTCCGGGTGTTTTAACATATTTCCGACAGTTTTCAGTAAAACAAAAAACAAATGGGACAAGATGATCCGCGTGAATAGCTTAGTGCGAATTGAAGCAATTTCCCTGACTGACTGCATAGGCTACTTTGACTTTCCTCGAGTAAGCATTCACATTATAGGAATATGATCCAGAAATCGTCGTGGCAAAGCGTGGATAAACTTACTATGGGTGCGCGATGCGTGTTCTTACTCGGACACGTGTGATTTAATTACCTTTTAATTATTGCAGTTATTTTGTAATGCTTGAAATGCCCAACAAAACGCGTTATGTGAACCTTGTCACTTGCAGACTGACCAATGAATCTGCCACGGTCTCTGACCCTTGTAGCCACTGCCACGCTCTGCCTCTACTGTTTTTTTTTTGTTATTAATTACAGATGATAAAGACGTAGGCTACTGTCTTTACCATGTTGTCTGATAAGAGCACTTCTACCTCGCAATCGCTGGTAATAAACGTTTAATACTTTTTCGATTTGATTATATAAATTATTACATTTTGTAGCAGGTTCAAGAACGGATGGATCCACAAATGATTTTTTTCTCTTATTAATATTGTGGGATAAGGCGTTTTGCCTTCGCGGAGGTCTGAGTTTTCGAGTGGCCTTCTAGTTAGCATATTAAAATGAGTGTGATTGAGGGAGGAGAGGGGGTGGAGTATAATGCTCATGCATGTGCGCTTAATTTCACGTTATTTGGGATGTACAAAGGAAAGCTGCGTGGATTGCTGCGTACGCATGGTTTCATACATCTGAATTTTTTTGTGCGTACGCTTCTTTCCAGATTTTCGCGTACGCAATGTTGTAGTAAGAATTCCATGCAAGTCTTTGTACATGAGGCCCCAGATCTCTCATTTACTCAAGAATTTAGAAAATTAAATAATAATAATAAAAATAATACCACCGAATGACAAGGTGTATAAGGTATACAAGAAATACACTATATTGGCAAAAGCTTTCGCTCACCTGTCTTGACTCACATATGAACTTCGGTCACATCCCATCCTTAAAGGAATATTCCGCCATTTTTGGAAATATTTTCCACCTCCCCTTGAGCAAAACGATCGATATTTCCCTTTTTCCCGTTCATCCAGCCATTCTGTGAGTCTGGCGATACAACTTTTAGCTTCAGCCTGGCATAGATCATTGAATCGGATTAGACCATTAGCTTCTCGCCTGCTAGCATCATGCTTAAAAGTAACTAAGATTTCCGGTAATTTTCCCATTTAAAACGTGTCTCTTCTCAAGTTAGAGTGCAATAAGACCAACTGAAAATGAAACCTGGCATTTTTCTAGGCTGATTTGACATGGAACTACACTCTCATCTGGAGTAATAATCAAGGGAAGTTGCAAACGTACCATGGGCACAGTGATATCACGCACTACTACTGCTTGTTGCCTATGGGGACTATTTTCAGATATCACTGCGCCCATGGTACGTTTGCAACTTCCCTTGATTATTACGCCAGATGAGAGTGTAGTTCCATGTAGTTCCAAGCTATGCTAGGCTGAAGTTAAAAGTTGTATCGCCAGACTCACAGAATGGCTGGATGAACGGGAAAAAGGTAAATATTAATTGTTTTGCTCGAGGGGAGGTGAAAAATTAGCTTATTTCCAAAAATGGTGGAATATCCCTTTAATCCATAGGGTTTATGATGACATCAGTCCACCCTTTGCAGTTATAACAGCTTCAACTGTTCTGTGAAGTCTTCCCATAAGGTTAGGAGTGTGTTTCTGGGATTTGTTGACCATTCTTTCAGAAGTGCATTTGTGAGGTCACACATTGATGTTGGATGAGGTGACTGGCTCTCAGTATTCATCCTAATTCATCCCAAAGGTGTTCTATTGGGTTGAGGTCAGAACTTTATGCAGGCCAGTCAAGTTTATCCACACCAAACTCTGTCATCCATGTATTTATGGACCTTGCACTGGTGCACGGGCATGTTGGAACAAGTAGTGGCCATCCCCAAATTTCCCACAAAGTTAGGAGCAAGGAATTGTCCAAAATCTCTTGGTTAATGCTGAAGCATTCAGAGTTCCTTTCACTGGAACTAAGGGACCAAGCCCAGCTCAGGGACGGCCCCTTCCTGTTCCAACATGACTGTGCATCAGTGCACAAAGCAAGGTCCATAAAGATAGATAGATAGATAAAGGCATGAATGACAGAGTTTGGTGGGGATGAACTTGACTGTCCTGCACAGAGTCCTGACCTCAACCCGATAGAACACTTTTGGGATGAATTAATGTGGATACTGAGAGCCAGTCGCCTCGTCCAACATCAGTGTGTGACCTCACAAATGTGCCACTGAAAGAATTGTCAAAAAATCCCAGAAACACACACCTAAACTTTGTGGAAAGTCTAAGAGTTGAAGCTGTTATAGCTGCAAAGAGTGGACTGACATCATAATAAACCCTATGGATTAACCCTTATGTTGTCCTTGGGGTCAATTTGACCCCAAGCAGTGTTTAACATCATAAAATATATGGTTCACTTTTTTTGTTTTGCTTCAAGTTTCATGACTTTTCCTTATTTGAAGGGTACAACAGAGTAAACATGAAATTTGCACAAAAATATGTTTCCAATGTCCTGTAAAAAAAATAGTTACGTTGGTGGTATTGGGGTCAATTTGACCCCATTTTTATGAAACATGATGAAAATGAATATTTGACAAATTATGGATATTATTATTGTAATAGTATGAGAACATGTAGCTATTATCATTATTTCATATACAAGTACATATTACATATAAGTTATTTTGGCAGGTCTGAAAAAGTCCAAAAAGTCAGCCTTTGGGCTGTTGACACTGGATTGGCCATATTGCCAGTCAGGGTTCCAGGGTTCATAAAGGGGTGTGGGGGGGTGGGATTGTTTTGTAGGGCTTTTGATAGTGGTTATTACACTCTTGTTAAGTACCTACCACAAAAAAAAATTGGGTAAAAAAAATAATTGTAATCATTTTTGAGAGTTTTTTGTAGCTGGGGTCAAATTGACCCCAAGGACAACGAACGTCGTAAGATTTTAGGACAACATGAGGGTTAAGGATGGGATGTGACTGAAGTTCATATGTGAGTCAAGACAGGTGAGCGTCAGGGTCCGGTTCGCCCTGTCGGTCCTTATTTTCCCGATAATGACCAGCGTTCTATACATTATCCCTTACGTATATACAGCAGTGAAAATAAGTATTGTACATGTCACATTTTTTTCAACAGTTATGTCTGACTGGACTACTGACATGAAATGTATTAACTTAAAAAAATCTACACAAGTAAAGAAATCAGAACTTTAAACCCCCAAGTAACGATTACCGGTGTAACGGTAAACAATGATTAAAAATGTTGACGATAACAATTACCGCTTTCATTTCAAATATCATAATTATCACGGTTGATTACCACGGTGTGGAAACCGTGTGTTTAATCTTTCCCAGCTTTACCCAAGGCTGCTTTTGACATAGGCCTGGTAGGCCACAATGAAACAAAACTAGCATTTACCAGGCATTTCCTGAAAAGGCATGTAGACTCTTCCCTGAAGAAAAGCGGCAGTCCTTCCAGGGCTATCCTTCTCCTATGTGCTGTGATATCTGCCACCTGCACATACTGTAGATGGAGATACAGAAAGAATGACAATATTTGACACAATTCCCAATTGTTGTTTAATTTAGCTATAGACTGCATCAGTTACAGGAAATTTCCCACAGGAAATTTGTTGGTTTAGGTTGAGATGGTCACTGTACTATCAGCAGGAAAAAGAACAAGAACACTTGGTACAACATATACTAAATAGCAGACCAACTGCTAAAGTATTACAAAGCCATTGTAATTTTTACTCTTAATTCATACATGATGCAGTTTACAGCCTATGCTTGTGGACAGCCGTGGCCTACTGGTTAGGGCTTCGAGCTTGTGACCGGAGGGTTGCGGTTCCATCCCCGACCAGTCCACGGCTGAAGTGCCCTTGAGCAAGGCACCTAACCCACCTCGCTGTGCTATGTGTGTTCACTAATTCGGTTAAATTGGGTTAAATGCAGAGAACGAATTTCCCTCACGGGATCAAAAAAGGATATATACTTATATACTTCATGAGACTCAATTACAGCATACAGTTGTGGGTTCTGTTCTGTTTATGCCGATGAAACGGCAGTAAGTCTAGAGGGGAAAAATTGGGCATACACTGACTGCCAAATACCTGACTTGTGTTGAATGATGATGGCTCGGTGATGCAATATGGCATCTTTGCTTCCTCTGGAAAACATGCAGCATGTGTAGGGGAAGATGGATTCATTAAAATACTTAGGGAGTCCTAAGAGAGGATTGGAGGCCATTGCCCATTAGGAATGAGCTAAGATGCATTTGCAACAGGTTAAAACACATATGTGCTCTTCCAAATATGAAAGACACTTGTTATGAAGGTGTTGAATAAGTGTGAGACTGCACTAGTTCTTTTTTGGTGTCAACTTGTGTCAAATTGAGAGAAAACACTTGTTGAGCTATTTAAATTGTGCTGGTTTGATTTGCTTACTGAAAACATTGAAAGTATATGAATTTTGTAACATTTGCAGATAACCTGATCAAATGTTCCTGTTCTATTGCCTATGCACTTGACCATGACCAGATATTTCCTTTAAGCTTATAAACAATGTGCAAAAAATACATAGATAGACAAATAGATATACACAGACATGCAGAGAAATACATTAATACTTGCCTCATCATTGAGAAACAGAGCAGGCCATATTTGACTAATTTCTCTGATATGGGAATCAACCTCCACAACATCTTGATGGCAAAGAGAAAGGTGGACTGCATCACTCTAGGACTGAGACAAGAGGACAACTTATATTTCTGTAATCGAGTAAAAGTATAAACAACTGAAAGTATATCAATGTTGCATTCGGCTATTGCCACAAATGTAGCCCATCATCGGTCGTTCCTCTGTTCAAATAGCAAGTTCGACTGCAGAGCTGAACACTGTCCCAGATAAAAGTATTCCAAATGCTTCAAAAGGTAATCATCAACAAAGTTATCCCTCAAACAACATGTAACCTGCGTGCGGTCCAGTCCTGCACACTCCGTGCTTGATCCCGTCAACCACATAGTGGCAGTTGTCACTGACTAGCACGACCATATATGGCTCTATTGATGTCTAATAACGTTCAACACAGTTACCTTACGTTACCAGATGGTAGCTAGCATACAAAGCTACAGAAACGCCTCCGTTGTTGCATGAGTGAATGTTTTAGGAACAACATGTTCATTAGGGAAACAGTCAGTGACAAAAGATTAAATCTTACCACAACATATCAAGCTAGTATTACCATTAGTTGAGTTGTATAAAGAGTTGAGTTATGGCTAACAACTAGACATAGCTAACTATGGCTAGTTATTAACAGAATTTGGCTAGTCAAATGATTATTTCTTAATCATAATTAATCAACACGACACGGAATGTTCAAGACTGTCATTTAAAACAATGAATACTGTATAGTTTGATTAAATGTTTTACTTACGTTTAAGTATGTAGTCGTTCGTTTTCGAAAGATAGTTTCAAATGTTGTTTGTCTGTCTGAAGTCTGCCAAATCCCTGGCCGAATCAAGCGCACGTGAAATCCCATTGATAAACAAAATGCGCATGCGCCAATTTCATGTGTCTGCAGCAGATTTTTGCACTGATAAAGTAAATCAAATGTTGAAGTAGTCAACTGAATTCTACAAGTTTGCAACAAGAAATTACAAAAAATATAATGTAAGTGTTTTTTCCACCTTAGTTCACCACGTCTTTCTGATTATTTGAGATAATTACTTACAAACCTTATTTGTCAAAACAAATGGCAAGGATTTTTAGTGTGAAGGATCTTTACTTAGACCCCTTTAAGAATCATTTTATCAGACTTGAAATTTGGTAGATTAAAGTGCATATTGTGCCTATAATCCTATATTGAAAAATAAGGCATTTTCAAAGATGAATGAATGTTACCACCATAGATTACAAACCATTTTCATCTTAACAACAATCTTCCTTGTCATTCTTAAAAGTCCTTTAGGTTTACATAAACAGTCTTCATGAGGAAAATGGTATGATTTACAAGCATTTCTTTTAAATAAATAAAACACATACTATACATTTGAAGGGGGAACATATACCTGGCGGCCAGCACCATTCGACAGGTAGACACAAACCAATCAATACACAAAACAAGACAGACACCAAGCTATATTAGCTTTGCTATATTAGCTTACAAAAATTTAGTTTGTAGATACATTGTTTTTGTGCTACAGATAGCTACAGATACTGTAAGTCCCTGAATTCTGGTTCCAGGTATTTTGAACTATTCTTCCATCCAAAATGTCTCCAGTTTATTCACATTTGATGACTACTGAGCATGGATAGTCTACTGTACTTCAAATCAACCTATACATTGAGTATAATATATTGAGTAATCTCATTGGTTAAATTTGACTAATATATTAGTACCATATGGAAACAACCTACCATTGACTTTGTTTAATTATAACCAATATACTATGGTTATTGCCTGTGCTTACACAAAGAAGCCATGAACATTAAAAAAGGTATTTATTTATCTACGTTGTAAAAGCAACCATATATCTTGTACAGTTTACATAACTTCTCATTAACTCATTCCAAACATCACTATACAAATTCAAATGTGTCTGAAAGAAGAACATTGTACGTAGGCCTATCATTATTTCATGGTCATTTTTTGACCTGGTTTAAACTCAACTTAGACTCTTTATGCAGGTGAGTAAAACATAAAACACTACCATTTAAAGCAGCCACAATGTGCTAATATGCTTAAGAAAATACTTGCATAATAGGTGACCAACAGTAAATATACCTTCCCATGAATATTTGACAATGTTCGCAATCGAGAACAAAATGTTTATTGCTTTCAACTAAGCTTACGTTGTGCTTAAGAACAACATAAGAACATTCATGTTTGGTTTCACACCATAGTGAATGGAGAGGAGAATATATTGTCTTTGGTGTGGTGTAATGAATCATGCAGCAATATTTTGGAGAAACATCCATCTTTTATGGATGAAATGACGTGTGAAGAAGAATATCCTTTATAGGACAATAAAGACTCTATATCTCCAAAAACACTCAGCAATCTTACAATGGTTTGTTATAACATTAGAAAATTAGACACACAGCCTTACAACTGGGTGGAATAATGTGTGCCATTAAAAAGGCAAGAGTCTAAAAAGACACCAAAGTTCACTCTGGCAGAAAGCCAGCATATTGTTAATGTTCGGGACAGGCTTGTGCAAAATACTAGCCTAGAAATCTAGACGCCCCTAGCGGCAGCAAATCTAATTGGCTGCCCGGGTCAGTCTAGGAACTCTAGCTTGGGAGCTGGGCATTGGCAGAATCACCAGACAAATCACATCGTGTACAGTCGATGGGCGGGCTTAACATAATAGACCTCTGAAGTTCGCCTACAAAAAAGCTGGCATCTTTAAAATTCGGTATCTGCCGATTTTTCCTATGGGAAAATAACATGGGAATTTTGAATTATCGCACCTGTTAAACTCTCGCGGGGACGATAAAGTCTTAAATGCAGACGTTTTCCTGAACACACTTTTGTCCTCTGCCTTCTTGTGCATACTGTGATCTCCGGTAGGCCTACGTGAAGTCAGCACACTTTCATTTTTGCTACCCCAGAGCTAACTTAATGGCAAGTTGCATCGCAAGTTAGCTCTGGGGTAGCAAAAATCAAAGTCTGCCGCCTTCGTGTACCGGAGATCACAGATTCCTATCGAAGGCAGAGGACAAAAGTGTGTTCAGGAAAACACCTGCATTTCCGATTTTGTCATCCCCGCGAGTTTAACAGGTGTGATAATTCCAAATCCCCATGTTAATTAACCATAGGACAAATCGTCAGATACCGTAACTCCTTATATGGGCAAAGATGGTAGCTTTTTTTGTGGGTCTATAGACCTCTGAAGTTCGCCTACAAAAAGGATCCAAAGCTGCCATCTTTGCCCATATAAGGAGATCCGGGAGTTAATTGAAGCTAACTGCCTATGGCAAGTTGCATTGTAAGTTAGCTCTGGGGTAGCAAAGATCAAACTGTGCCGTCTTCACCTACCGAAGATCACAGTATCCACTAGATGTCAGTGGACAAAACTGTGTAGCGAAAAACATCTGCATTTCCAATGTCATCATCCCCGCGAGAGTTTAACAGGTGCGATAATTGAAAAAAACCATGTTATTTTCCTATAGAAAAAATCTCAAGATACCGGATCTCCTTATTTGGGCAAAGATGGTGGCTTTTTTGTAGGCGAACTTCAGAGGTCTATGGTGACTGACATGCGACCAGAAGTTGCAACGGTTACACATCATGCTACTTGAAAACAAGAAGATGATTCGTTTAGCGTTATCCTATTGCGTGGAGAAGGAATTTGAAAGACAACTGTTTATCCCACCCCTCCGATTGAGTCCTGCCTAGGGTTATCTTGATGTGGGTCTGGCTGGTCAGGCTTAGCCTGATTGCCATCGACTTTCAAGGCTCTGCGAGACTTTAGTCTGACTAAGAGCATGTGCTAAACAGTTTCTCCAAGCGCTTGGTTGACCCGCCTCCTTTAAGTGCCTCGATTTGTTACTGGTCAATGTCAGAAAGGGGTTTGCCGAGTTTAAATCAATAGGCGCGTTCAAGTTGGCTGCGCAGCACAAAAACTGCGCAGCACAAGATGCACGTGGTTAAAAATCTGTCCACGATGGTCTAGATGGGCGTGTTTTCGACTCGGCAGTCGGTATCACATGGCCTCAACTTATCGCGGGAGCAAGGCGTGGCCAGGCGGCTGCTCCGCAAAAGAGCAGCCGGTCTGGAGGTACTGCGGAGAGCAGCGGAGCCTAGACCCTGCCTTCATGACGTCAGGTCTTTGCCCTAATTGGCTTTTACATCCCTGACGTGTGTGCAGGTGTTTAGATGCCTCCCCATATCCACAAGAGTCCGTGCGGGTCCGTGCCTCGTGATTCGTCACATGGTCAAGTCTAGACCACGGGAAGTAGAGAGTGTACAACTTCATAGCAGCTTTTGCATCCCCGCCCCTGCTGCCACCGGCAGCTCTCGTTGCTGCAAAAGGTCATTTGGAGTTGAACTTGAACACGGCTAATAACAACTCTGCCTTGAACAAGCCTCTACCCAGAGCCGTTGGAGCTGCTCAAAGTTGATTGGTTCTCGACCAGAGGGGGCAGTTACGCAGTTTTGCGGAATTCAGAAATCCTCCCCGATGAGCAGTTGGCCAGACCAAAGCCATCGATATCTCAAAGTTGCGACAGCCGTTGACTTCCATCTTAAAGCCAGATTAGAGCGGTCACGTGGTTAGTGGGTAGACTCAGTAGTTCCCTCGGTCCCTGGTTTACTACGGGATTGACAGCAGCGATCGCATTAATATTTACGGTAAATACTCGATGAAAATTACTGTAAACTGCATTTCCACATACATATATATTACTCAATGAAAATGCATTATTATGCACACGACTATAAGTCATGTAGAAAAGTCTTAATATAACACCTGAGATATTCATCCATTCTCAATGGAATAGTTCCCGGATGTGCCGCCATTGTTTGTACACGGGAGTCAATGGTAGTGTCGCAACTTTGAGATATCGATGGCTTTGGGCCAGACCAGCGACAGCAACGCCGAAGGTGTTAGGCTACGTCACTGGGAGGGCGTGCAAGGCTAGGTCAGGCTAGCACAATTCAGAATTGAATTGAGAATGACTTATAAATTCCAATTCAATTCTTGAGTTTGAATATGAATTGAGGTCAAAAACAGGATGTAGAATTACAATTCAAATTTAATACAGGAAGTAGAATTTAATTCAATGAAAGTCATGTACATAATTTAAGGAGTTTCCTGTTGGGCTTTTTCCAGTAGGACTAATAGCCTGTTTGATTTGCATTGAGCTCAATGAGCATCAAACAGGCTAATAGGCCTACTGGAAAAAGGACCATGCCAATCTCTAGCTATGGTGAAGGGTATGTGATGATGTGGTTTAATGTTTACTCATTTTTTAAATTATTTTTTGGTTATCAGTAGACAATGGCCCTTATTTATCAACAGAGCGTAGAAACCAGTGTATATATCTGAGCGCAGAAATCATCTTACGACGGGGCTCACGCGTGATTCATCAAACTTTCGTATCACTCCAATTCCAGCGTAAGAATAAACGTGTGTTGATAAATGTGGCGGCTGGAAACAAGGTGATATTTAAATATCACACCCCTATATTATGCTCGTTTTAATGGCCTCGCCCCTAGAATTTGCGACATGAAGGTGCATTATATGTCCAAAAGAGATCATCATGATCTCGAGCCACAGTGACGTCCAGCTAAACCTTGTTAATTTTAACAGCTAGAAGCTGTCATGAAGGAAGGCGGAAAACTAGAGCGATTTAAGTGCAACAGACTTTATTTTCGCAGAGAGAACACATCATACATACATTCATTACAAAACCTTACGACACTGAAATTTGCCCTTTGAAAATAATTTAAAATATATAATTCATGAATGTTGCGTTTGCCAAAGAGAATATAATCATCTCCTATATGGCTATCCTAAGCCATAAAATGTGTCAATATGTGTCAAATAGGCTGCACATGTACAGGAAAGGTGTTATGTCCGAGATAGTCCATCAATTCAGCACGGTGCTATGCTGCCTGAAACTTGCGTACGCGAGTTCAGGCTAGATGTGAGATTTGAGCGTTTAGCACCGATCACGTTTACATTGATAAATGCTGTAGCCTACTTTGCGTGGAAACAAGCGTACGCTGGTTTTACGCCTGTTTTTGGTCGTACGCACGTTTCATAAATGAGGGCCATTGTTAGGCTAATTCACTATCTCAAGACTCGTCATGGATATAACACGTTTTTTTTACAGTCTATGGTGTGTGTGTGTGTGTGTGTGTCGGTACGCAAGCTGAGTCAGTAGCCTATAGCCTAAGTTAGCAACTTTGAGGTTGCAATGCAACTTCCCATTGCCAACCAACTAAGTTGCTAACAGGTTAGCAAATATGGTTTTGGGAAAAGGATTCAGACACTTTCAAGAACAACCAGACAGACGACATCTGGGTTGCCAACTCTCACGCTCCCGCCGTGACACTCACGATTTCAGCATCAATCTCACGCTCACACACAAGAAATGTCACGCCAAAATCCATTCTTCTTTTTCTTCAACCCGTTCATAATCAGTTGGTGACTAGACCACAGCAGATCATAGCCTATTGTAGACAGAAGACGAACTTAAGGCATGTATAGGCTATAGGCTATAGGCTCTTTAGATCAATAGCAGGTATAGGTATAATATCTGTCTACAACGTTCTCAGCGCAGAGAAATTATTTGCGGCGGGCGAAGTGCAAAATGCGCACCATTCGTTTCTGTCGGATTGCTCACGAAGTTCACACTGATATGAATGACACTTGACAGAGCGCAATCTTTCTGATGGCAGTTAATGCAATTAATGCAATTAATGAAGCCATTCAGTAGCCTATTCCAGTTTTTAAATTGCAATAGGCCTACATTTCTACTTGTTCTCCAACTTCAGGCAGTAGGCACTGACAGTAACAAAGTTATGTCCGCTTTGTTAACTTGACAGCGAGCGAAGATATTCTATTCTGTCAAAAGTAGGGCCACTGCTGATGAGCTATTCAACATTCTCAACAATTACCCTAGTCTACCTGGCAGAACATGACATCAAATGGGAAAGCTGTGAGGGACTCGGATGGCGCACATACGATAGCAGGTAAAAGAAATGGCCTGCAGACCGTGATAGAGGGGGTAGCGCCCGATGCGCAACGGACGGACTGTTTCATTCAGGGAAGCGCTCGCGTCAGGGCCTGACCTGACCTGACTGAAATTTTGAACGAGGTTGTGCTTCATTTAGCCTATAACACAATGGTAGCCTATAGTTGGCCCTATTTCTGTAATTTTGGAAATCATCTTTTTTTGAAGCAAGGATTAACATCTTGTCAATGACAAAAACTGACGATATTGGTCATTGATTTAGATTTTTATTTTCTCTATTTCTGAACTGATATTTAGGCCTATCTGTAGCCTAACTGTTACTGAGGTATATTTAGCAAGTGACGTTATGTCAATAAATTTGACAATTTTGAGCTTGACCTAGGCTACTACTTTTTTAGAGTGATGATGATGGACAGGTGGGGGTCGAGAAAGCCCCCTTGATCAAAGTGGGGAATGAAAGAAAAAGTTTGAGAACCACTGCAGGCTATGTAGCGCCCCAAAATAATTAACTAGGCTACTGCTCTTCCACTTGTTTAGTTTTATTTTATTTTTTTTACTAGAAAACAAGCATTAGCATCCCAAATCAAATCAAGAGATATTAAAATTATTGACTGATTGTCAATATCAAAACAATTGTGACACATTAAAATTCTTATAATGTTTTTCACTGGCTATGGCTCCTAACTGATGCATGAGATATATAGACCTAAATTTATGTATGGATAGATAGATAGATAGCCTAGCCTACAGTACAGCCTTCTGTAAATAGCTATATTGTATTGGATGTGAGTTGTATCGGTCTACAACACCACTAAATGACATTGAGAAACCCATGCTGATATATTATATTCACCTGTGTAACAACCATGTTAGTATATGTTGTGGCCCGTGTGTCTGGCAAGGGGCCTGCACTTAAAGATTGTGCTGATACCTTTTGCAACCCCCCCCCCCCCCCCAAGTTCACAAAATCTCACTCCAGCCAAACACCCAAAGTTGGCAACCCTGCATCTCTGCCTCCTCACCAAAGGCAGTTGAAAGTTGCTGCATCACTTGGTGAGGGAGGGCTGCTGATATTGAGACTTGAGGTGACCGTATCGGTCACCCCGATATCCCCTTCCCCAACAACACACGTGACTGTTTGTAGGCCTTTTTTGTTTCCAGAAAAGGTACATGTTATGCTACCTTGGGGCTAAAGTTCGATCAAAGTACATGCCAAAATGTGAAGGCCACCTTAGAAAACAAAAATAGCCCCCAACCATTAGGCTATCCCTTTTTCTGACATTGGCTTTCAACTAATACAGATAGCCTAAGTAGACTATTCAACCAAAAACATTGATTGATGAATAACCAATTGATTGGTTATGAGTAACATCTTGGTTAAAACCAGAATGTCTAATAAGGGACGGGCTCTGGTTAAAACAACCAATGCTGGCTTTACCAATGATATTAGTATTTGAACAATCTGTTTTTAGAGTGTAGAGTAATATCAGGGACAGAATATCAAAATATTCACTGAACGATGCATACTGTATTTTGTTTTTGGTTTGCAATGCCTTTGTACATTGGTTGGTCAAAAAAAAAAAAAAAATCCTATGAGTGAGGGCTGCCCACAAAAAACCTGCATGGGCCCAATGGTACAAAAGTTCCTCTGGGCCAGAATGGGCTAGCCCACACTGGGCCAGCAGGGGCTTTCTGGGGGCAATCAGCTAATTGTGGGCTGCCCAAAGAGAGCCCACAGAGAGCCCAAAGGTTTGGTCCTGACCTGGGCAAGCCCACGCTGGCCCTGCATGGGTTTGTATGGGTTTGGCCCTAGCCCACACTACCCGAAGAAATACCGCATGGGCCCCATATGGGCCCCGCAAGGGCGTGTTTGCTGGGTACACATTATATAGACACCTATAAACTGCAGATGAAACAGAAAGACAACACTGTCAAGGGAAGCTGTGGAAAATAGGGAGGCAGACATGCTATTAAGGGCACAATTTGATACTCGTAGCCTACTTACTAGAACTCTTAGTATTATTTATTCATACCATGAATACCACATCATGTACTTTAACGTTTGAATTCCTCTATATGTGTGCATTTACAGGCCTACTAGTTCATAAGCCCACTAGGGTGGAAATCTCTTGTGAATAGCCTTATTGGAAATACACTTCTGAGTATACTGTACAGTATGCTAATCAACTGGCGCATAGCTCCCCCTCCTTCACTCCTGGGCCTACATCCCACCAAGAACACTTACTCCAACTCAACTGCAATTGAACTGCGTTCAATACTTATTTCCCCCGCTGTACAATCTCTTAGCTAACTTTGGGGTTAGCCTGTACATGTAGATAAGTACATCCGTATCCTTAGCTTGGAGATAAGTACATTCTCTTGGCTATAGCTTGGGGTTAGCTAAGAGGATGTACGCTATCTCCCTCTATGGAGATCATCTGTGTGTGTAGGCTACCTTCAAGAGAGGCTGGAACAGGTCCTTGTTGTTGAAATCCAGATGGAAGAGACGGACCAATGCTGAAACACATCCCACCATACAGAGTGATTGCGTCACACTCGTTAGGGATGGTTGGTCCACAAACCTAAAGCACATACATAAAGGGAACTGAAGAGTAACAGGGGGGCTACACCAGATGCGTAACTGAAGCGTTCCGTTCGCGACGCGTAAAATCCATTTTAGAAGATGGGTCTATTTTTTTCGAATGTACGCGCCACTGTTGCGTCTGGTGTAGCTACTTCCATTGACTACAGTGATTATTAACAGCTACGACCGGCTGCAACATACGCGTCGCGAACGGAACGCTTCAGTTACGCATCTGGTGTAGCCCCCCTGTAACACTGTGTAGCATTAGCCATTGCTATTAAAATGCTACCGTAAATTAGCCAAAACAAATAGGTTTTCCACTTCTTTACAGTAGTGAAGTGTAGGTCTGTGTATGGATGGAAAATAGGTGACAAATGAATAAGTACAAAAATAAGAGACCAGTAAACAGGCATGGCTGCCTACCACGGTCTTTGTGGACGTCCCAGTCTTGCTCATTGAAAGGCCAAGGGACATATTGACTCCATGTTGGGGAACTGTTAGAAAATAGTAACAGTCAATGGAACAATCAGAGAGAGAATGAAAAACAAAATTGGACATTTACCATACTGTACACACATATAGTGTATACCCACATACATAGGCCAGAATAAAGGGCTACATGTCACGGAAAGTGAGCATGGCTAAAGAAGCTCTCATGAGCACCTCTGGTGGACATGCTGAGAACTGCTTGAGTCTCTAGTAATTCATACACACATACTGTGCATACTCACATACATCTATATTTTCTTGAACTCTTACCATGTATGTGTAGTGGTGAGCAGGAGCTGGATGAGACCTGGCATTGGTAAACCCGTCCTCTCCTATTCACACCATACTGCTCTAGAGGAGCACTCACCAACACACTACAGCAACATAGAAGAACATATAGGAACATATAGGGGAACATATAGGGAACGTATTGGGGAACACATAGGAACATGGCATTGGTAAACCCGCCCTCTCCCATCCACACCATGCTGCTCTAGAGGGGCACTCACCAACACACTACAGCAACATAGAGGAACATATCAAGAACGTATAGGGAATGTATAAAGGAACATATAGGGGAACGTATTGGGAAACATAGAGGAACATATGGGGGAACATAGAGGAACAGAGTGGAACGTATAGAGAACATAGAGGGGAACATAGAGAGAACATATAGGCCTAGGGAACATAGAAAGCATGGAGAAACATATAGGGAACATAGAAAGCATGGAGGAACATACTGTATACCGTAATTTCCCGACTATTAGCCGCGGCTTATAGATTGATTTTGCAAAATTTCTTCAGCTATGAAGTTTATACAGGGGGGCAGGTAATATGGTTTTGCTTCTTTTAACTGGCATAAAACACTGTCCTGCGGCTTATACACAATGCGGCTTATATGCAGGAAATTAGGGGAACATAGACGCTCCATAAAGAGAACAGAGAGGGAACATAGAAATAACATAGAGGGAACATAGGGAGAACATAGGAACTTAAAGAAAACATATAGGAAAAAGACTCATGATGCTAGTATGCTAATATTACTGTATATGGCCATTCTCTGAGTATGTGTGCCTTTCAGACCTTGATGCATCATGCTGGATCACTTTGTAGCCAAAGCCCTCAGCTGGTTGGTGGATGTGTCTCCAGGAAGTAGACTCAATGTTGAAACATGCCACCATTTGAAAGGCTGGTGAAAAATAGTACAACAAAATGCAAAAATTAGACAACTGGGATGGATCAATAAAGTATCTATCTATCTATCTATCTATCTAACCAAAGCAAATCTACTGAATCGTCAGTTGCCGTTCAGACCTTTTATGAAGATCATTTCTATCATGATTTATGCATACATTCATAACACAATATCACCCAATCATAAGGTATTGTAATGATTGTTATACTCACATATAAGCATGAGGCAACAATCATAATACTGATTTAATGTATTGCTTCAGACTATATAACTATACTGTGTTGATTATAGATTATCACTATTGGCTGAGAATCTCAGGTCATGTTGCAATATGCATTATGGTCACAGACCCTGACTGACTACAAAACATGGCATATCACCTTTATCTTTTACTTTAAATAAACTTTAAATAAATGTCCAAACCAAAATAAAATATCATCAACAGGCGTAAATCAATATGATCAGTTATATTGAAAACATATTTTTGACACATTTTTGAAAATGCACATGATATAGTCAATATTAACTTATTATACCACAATAACAGCAGTCATTTCTGAAATTATATTGTATTATATGAAATTATATAAAATAATGCCCTCATTCCACAACTCACCTGAAAAGAAGCCCAAGGTGAATAATGAGCCTCCCATCCTTGGCCTCAAGCTGAAGCCAGTAGTGAGGTATGGCACATGCATGGGCACAGCTGAGTGGTTTATATAGTGGAGGAAAAGGGAATGAGAAGTGAAGGGAGGGAGAGAGAGAGAGAGAGAGAGACAGACAGAGAGAGAATATATGGGCACAGCTGAGTGGTTTATAGTGGAGGAAAAGGGGAATGAGAAGTTAAACTTTTTTGGTTGTTGCTCTGAGTAAGTAAGTAAGTAAGTAAAATTTATTTATAAAGCACATTTAAACACAGCTTTCACTGACCAAAGTGCTGTACAGAGTAAAAATATATAAATAAAGAAAAATAAGGCAAAAAAGGAAGCAGACAGACACAGATCAACAATAACAGCAGGAGACAAACACAGGCGACAAGTGCAAAGTTACAGACAAGACAAAACAGGCAAAACATTTAGGGAGCTGAGAAGGATAAGGTAAAAAGGTGGGTTTTGAGCCTAGACTTAAAAACACAGATGGAGGAAGCATTTTTAATGTCCAGGGGCAAGTTGTTCCACAGCCGTGGCGCAGCTACTGCAAAGGCTCGGTCACCTTTTTGTTTGAGCCTTGACCGGGGCACATGGAGGAGAGCTTTATTATTTGACCTGAGAGACCTGGAGGCTTGCTGCAGGTGGAGAAGGTCAGTGATGTAGCTCGGGGCTTGCCCATTTAGAGCTTTAAAAACAAACAGAAGGACCTTGAACTGGACTCTAAAATTAATAGGGAGCCAATGCAAGGAAGCCAGGACTGGGGTAATGTGGGCATGTTTCTTGGTACCTGTCAGCAGTCTAGCAGCTGCATTTTGGACCATCTGGAGTCGATTGAGTAAGGACTGGGGGAGGCCTAGATATAGAGAGTTGCAGTAGTCCAACCGTGATGTAATAAATGCGTGGATGACTTTTTCTAGGTCATTAAATGACAGGGAAGGCTTAATTTTGGCAATCACTCTTAGTTGGTAAAAGCTATTTTTGACAACAGCACAGATTTGTTTGTCAAAACAAAGGTCTGAATCAAGAATGACACCTAGGTCTCTAGCATAGGACTTAACATGTGGGGCAAGGTGATCTAGATGACTGACAAGTGTGTGTCTTGGTTTGGAAGGGCCAAAAAACATAACTTCTGTCTTGTCGCTGTTTAGCTGGAGGAAGTTGTTTGCCATCCAGCCTTTAATATCATCCAGACAGTCCAGGAGAGGCTGAAGGGAGTCTCTAGACTTCAGTGGCAGATAAAGTTGTGAGTCGTCTGCATAGAAGTGAAATGATATGTTGTGTTTTCTGATAATGTTGCCTAGTGGGAGCATATACAGGCAGAAGAGGACTGGTCCAAGGACAGACCCTTGGGGGACACCACAGGAAACTGGGGCAGTGGATGAGAAGAACACAGCCAGCTGTTGCTGAGGAAAGCAACAGCTGGCTGTGAATCACCCAGTCCCACTGTATGCTTCTCCCATCTTCACAAAGGAACTCTGGATCTCACTCATGTTCCCTGGCAAATTATTTAAGCTTTTTTGTTCTGTCCCTGGAATTTAGTAAATATTTCCTGTTTCTTGGTAAATGCTTCCACCTAGTGGTGTTATGTGATAGTGAATTTGAGCACGCAAGTCAATGTTTTCATTGTTGTTAGTGCCTTCGAAGTTAGAGACACGGTCTATCCTATACACGGGACAATCTGTAAGTTTGAATGTTATCATTTAGTTAAGCTATGTACTTAGCCTTTCTTTGCTTGTATTTTGTGTTTGGTAATGCTATATGTAAGCAGAAATCTTTAACTTCCTGGCTAGTTTATAGGGGAGCGTACCTATCCCCGGGTCCTATGTTCCCCACTTTGTATGGGACCGGGGAACATAGGACCCTTTTTTTAAAAAAAGGGTCCTATATTCCCCACTGTTCCCAAAAAGGGTCCTATGTTCCCCTCTTAGTATGGGACTGGGGAACATAGAACCCTTTTTCAAAAAAAGGGTCCTATGTTCCCCAGGAGACTGGGGGAACATAGGACCCTTTTTTTAAAAAAAAAGGTCCTATATGTTCCCCGGTCCCATACAAAGAGGGGAACATAGGACCCTTTTTTGAAAAAAGGTCCTATGTTCCCCAGTCTATTATTATGACCGCCACACAGCGAAGCGGTGGGTAGGTCAGGTTTAGTCAGATTTGGGGGGGGGGGGGGGTTTCACATGCGCAATTTTCCGTCAAGAAGTGCCGGGCCACTGAAAGACCGGGGTGCATGAAACTTGGTGCGCATGTAGACCCACACGCATAGCATGGAACCATTGTTTTTCGTTTTGATCCGTCGCCAACTCAACTGGACCCCCGTAAGGAGGGTAGAATGAAGTGAGTGAGTATATCGTAAATAAATAAATGTTTTCCTTGAAACACAGGGGGCATAGTGACTCCTATCTAAAATTCCCATAGAAGCAGGAAGATTTTTGATATGTTTTTATTTTTAAAGGCCAGTTATTTCATGGATCCAGGATACTATGCATCCTGATAAGTTTTACTTTGCCTTTGGAATCAAAATAGCCCCACATCACCACATACCCTTCACCATACCTAGAGATTGGCATGGTGTTTTTTTCAGTTAGCCTAGGCCTATTAGCCTGTTTGATTTGCATTAAGCTCAATGAGTTATGTGGTGATGTGGGGCTATTTTGATTCCAAAGGCAAAGGGAAACTTGATCCATGAAATAACTGGCCTTTAAAAATTAAAACATATCCCTGCTGTAAAAAACAGCAAGAAACCAGCTTAGGCTGGTAGCTGGTTTTAGCTGGTCTTTGCTGGTCTTTGCCCAAAACACAGTTATTATTGCTGGTCTTTGCTGGTGTAGCTGGTTAGGCCACCAGCTAGACATGCTGGCGTGACCATCTGAGGAAGCTGGTTGTGCTGGTGTGACCAGCCTGTCATTTGGGATACAACTGGTTTAAGATGGTCATGCTGGTGACCAGCCTGTCCAGCTTGACAAAGATGGTCAAGCTGGTTTTCTAGAATAACCAACATAAGCTGGCGTGGCCAGTAAAAACCAGCAATGTAGACCAGCAACACCAACTAAAATGACCAGCTTAAGGTGGTACAACAATCAAAACCAGCTGAATTACCATCATAAGCTGGGTAAACCAGCTGAAGGTGTGTTTTCGCGAGAGTTTTGCTGGTCTAGCTGGTTAACCATCAAAGGGTGGTCAAATAAGCTGGTTAACAAGCTGGTCAACCAGCAAACCACCTTTAGCTGGTCAGGCTGGTTTTTTCAGCAGGGATGTAAAATCTTCCTGCTTCTATGGGAATTTAACATAGGAGTCAAATACTTATGCCCCTGTGTTTTAAGGAAAACATTTATTTATTTATTTATGATACATTCTTCATTCACAAAGAAAATGTATGTCCTTAAAGGTTGGATTTGTACTCATTTGTTTAATTAAGGCATTAAGATACATTTTGAAAAGGGTATTTCATATTCCTCTTTTTAGTCAACTTTAGCATGGGGTCAAATAGTTATTCTCCCCACTGTATACATGTATGTGTGTGTGTGTGTGTGTGTGTGTGTGTGTGTGTGTGTGTGTGTGTGTGCCTGCATGTGTGTGCATGTATCTTTATGTGTTTATGCGTGCGTGTGCATAGTGTACAGTCGCTAAATGTACACATATTCATTTAATGTATGGTCCCTCAATTACACAAAACTTGGCATACATTCAGAGGGTGTCGTAATTTTCTGTGCAGTTTTGAACCTGTCAACCAAAGATACCTGCAATTACAATGCCTCAATTTTGCTTTTTCATTTTTAACTAGGTGGCTCTATACATGAAATGAGTGGTTATGGAATGGGTTGATATGGTCCTTTAAGACCAACATACAAAAAAAGGTGGTCCAACATGTCCAACAAGTTTCCTGCACCCCGGTCCCGGGAATCCTTGACGGACAATTGCGCATGGAAAAAAAAAAAATCTGACTAAACCTGTGCTGTAGGGCGGTCATAATAATTTTACCAACAAAAATAGCACAAACAATGCACAGTTAAAGTATTAGCCTAATTGAATTTAATTTCCCCTTGGGGATCAATAAAGTATCTATCTATCTATCTATCTAATACTCACTTACTCTGCCTCACAGGAGAGTTTTTCACCTACCACTCACAAAACATTTTACAATCAAAGAGGGATGCAGTGGGTGAGACTGGTAAAGTTCAGTTTCTCACAGTGGGGAACATAGAACCCTTTTTCAAAAAAAGGGTCCTATGTTCCCCGGGAGACCTGGGGAACATAGGACCCTTTTTCAGAAAAAGGGTCCTATGATCCCCTGTATGTATTGCAACCGGGGAACATAGGACCCTTTTGGGGAAAAATGGGGAACATAGGACCCGGGGAACATAGGGATGACCCCAGTTTGGAGCTAACTTCACCGCTCAGAAATAGCTAACACTGTTTTACCCGTAGTAGCGGTATATTGTGTTTGTCATTTGCATGTATGCAGAAAAGAATAGCTTTATTAATTGAAATCTTCTTTATTTTTGTACTTTCAGTTTTACAAATGTGGCTTCCAAGTAAACAATCTCAAACGGCATCAGTGTCTTGAGCACTTACTGGACCCTTGTTTAGCTCGCTGTCTAGGCTGTGTAGAGCCGCATAGCTGAGGGCAGAAGATTTTTTTGTTTAAATGCTTTGGCAGTGCAAAAATATGTCATACTAATAAAGCACACTTGAATTGAAGAGAGAGAGAGAGAGAGAGAGAGAGAGAGAGAGATTGTCACCTCATGAATGAAAATCCATCCTTCAAGTCACCAATAGGATGTTTAAAATCAAATATTTGTTCAAACATTACAGTTTAATCCAACCTTTACTATTATAAAATGGACTCTGTATGCTAAAATAGAATAGCTTTGCCATAACTGACAAAAGGATTGTATGATGGTAGCATCTCACATAAAATGTACAGCACTGGTCAACTGCTGTTGCTTTTAAATGTTTTAAATAGATACATTGACATATTGGGATTAAAATGTATTATTAATTGTTATCTCTATGAATTTATTATAGCTGTAAACTAAATTTGATTTGAATCAGATGCAATAGTTGTGTTGTTTTGACGAGAATATGGTTATAATACAATAAGATATAACAGGCCAATTGTAACAATTAGGGAAGGTTTACTCTGCTGTTGTTGAGTCATTTGGTATATCATATTTGGCAATATACAGCGTTTTTGGTTGTTGTTCCGAGGAAAGCAACAGCTGGCTGTGAATCACCCAGTCCCTCTGCTTCTCTCATCTTCACAAAAGAACTCTGGATCTCAATCATGTCACCTGGCATTAGAAATTCACAATATACTTTTGAAATATGTAAATATTCAAAATTGGTCCAAAAATATATTTTTTGACACTTAAAAATATATTTCACAATATATTATTTTCTGTATGGGATATCTGCCCTTCTCTAACTCTTTCATTCCTCAACCACTGTGTCTATACAACTATACAACTATATTTTGAAATACTTTGGACTTTGAAAAGTCCAGAATGGTCATCCATCCAACTGCCATTGCCCATTGGCTCAATGCTTCATCAGCCAAGTAGCCTAGTGTCTAGCTCTCCAAATAAATGAACCTCACTTAAGCCTATCAGTAGGATATGTCTACACTATCAATTAGCATTGCTATAAAAAAAATTGTGTCATTGCAATGGTGTTTTGAATGTGCAGGATAGGCAGAATGAGCAATGGGAAGGCTACAGTGTCAACAAGGCTGCCCACTCCTGCAACTGACAAATATCTTATTACCTCACACCACACATATGCCTTCCATGCCAACCTTTCATCTTTGAGGCATTCAATGTAGCCCCAGCATACTGTATGTTTGATTTCACAACAACATCTCTGCATTAACTCAGGCCTGTAGTCAACTACGAAGTCATCGAGATCTCGACTTCTGACATTTTCTTAATTCAGTGAAAATGAGTTACTGGAGTGTCTGCTGTGTGTGTGTGCGTGTGTGTGTGTAGGTAGGAATAACTCTGTTGGTTCCCTTGTGATAGGATCTTTTGGTGGGCTGACCCACAGTAGTGCAAAACTGATGCAGCTGTCGTTGGTCTATGGCACAGACTCTGTGACACTGCAGTCCCAAAGCTAACATTTAGTTGAGCATAGTAGTGGCATGAATGTTACTCTTCATTCTGTAAGTGATGGCTTTGGATAAAAGTGTCTGCCAAATGAACACGTTATGTGATTCTTAACACAGTTTTGATGGCATATCTACATGCTGCTTTTAACTGCAAAGAAATCCCCTGATGAAAAGCATCGTCAACACTGGCATATAACAAAAAAATAAACATCTTTTATCAAGGTGGTGTAGTTAACTGTCAGTTTGTACTAATACAAACACACTCAGTCAGGCTTGAACTGTAAGGTGCTTATGTTAAATGAACTCTTCCACTACACAACAAGAGCCTGGGCACTCATTGAGGTTACCATTGCATGCCAATGGGCTTCAACCCAGCACATCTACTTACCAAAAAAGGGTTGAATTGCAAAAAGCAGAACTAGACATCTACAAAAAAGAGGAAGTCTCGAAAATGTTAAAAACATGTGGCCTAGATGAGAGATATTGCACCTGCCTTATCATCTTAACACAGAAGTGCAGAAATGTAATTTGGTAGTATTCTACGCTGTGTATCTGATCACTGAGCTATTATTTACAGTAAAACGGTGTGGGTGGCAGATACAGCAACACTTCTGCATTTGAAATCCAGTGCCAGCTCACTTTCAGGCATCAAATGGTCTCTCACTTGATGGTCTTTTGGGCCCCTACCATCGACTGCAATGCACCTAATCCTAACAGTAACCTTAACCCTAACTCTTGCCTAAACCTAGCGCCTTCCACCTAATCCTAACAGTAACCTTAATCCTAACCCTTGCCTAAACCTAGCGCCTTCCACCTAATCCTAACAGTAACCTTAACCCTAACCCTTGCCTAACCCTAGTGCCTTCCACCTAATCCTAACAGTAACCTTAAAGGGATATTCCGCCATTTTTGGAAATACGCTCATTTTCCACCTCCCCTCGAGCAAAACAATCGATATTTACCTTGTTCCCGTTCATCCAGCCATTCTGTGAGTCTGGCGATACAACTTTTAGCTTCAGCCTAGCATAGATCATTGAATCGGATTAGACCATTAGCTTCTCGCCTGCTAGCTTCATGTTTAAAAGTGACTAAGATTTCTGGTAATTTTCCCATTTAAAACGTGTCTCCTCTCAAGTTAGAAAGTGCAATAAGACCAACTGAAAATGAAACCTGGCGTTTTTCTAGGCTGATTTGACATGGAACTACACTCTCATCTGGCGTAATAATCAAGGCAACTTGCAACCTACTGGCACTACTGTACTACTGCTTGTTGTCTATGGGGACTATTTTCAGATGCTGCGTACGATATCACTGCGCCTTCAGTACGTTTGCAAGTTGCCTTGATTATTACGCCAGATGAGAGTGTAGTTCCATGTCAAATCAGCCTAGAAAAACGCCAGGTTTCATTTTCAGTTGGTCTTATTACACTTTCTAACTTGAGAGGAGACACGTTTTAAATGGGAAAATTACCAGAAATCTTAGTCACTTTTAAACATTAAGCTAGCAGGCGAGAAGCTAATGGTCTAATCCGATTCAATGATCTATGCTAGGCTGAAGATAAAAGTTGTATCGCCAGACTCACAGAATGGCTGGATGAACGGGAACAAGGTAAATATCGATTGTTTTGCTCGAGGGGAGGTGGAAAATGAGCGTATTTCCAAAAATGGCGGAATATCCCTTTAACCCTTGCCTAAACCTAGTGCCTTCCACCTAATCCTAACAGTAACCTTAACCCTAACCCTTGCCTAAACCTAGTGCCTTCCACCTAATCCTAACAGTAACCTTAACCCTAACCCTTGCCTAAACCTAGCGCCTTCCACCTAATCCTAACAGTAACCTTAACCCTAACCCTTGCCTAAACCTAGCGCCTTCCACCTAATCCTAACAGTAACCTTAACCCTAACCCTTGCCTAAACCTAGTGCCTTCCACCTAATCCTAACAGTAACCTTAACCATAACCCTTGCCTAAACCTAGTGCCTTCCAGGGAGAGCAGATTTGAAGTTGACAGTGAGGGCCCAACAGACCATATACTGTAGTCTATCAATCATAGTAAATGAGTCCATCTCTGTACAATACCCAAACGTGTATATAAGGTCTGAGAATTAGGCAAGCGTCTACAATCAGCAAAGTATACTGTATATGGTTGATGTGTATACCGTATGTGATTGATGTAAATATATGTGATTGCCTGTTTTCTCTTTGATTCCAGGAAGCAGAAGTTGGTTTGTCTTAGAAGAAGATAGTTTGTCACTTAAGAATGATGGACCAAAAATAACACATACAGTACACGTACAGTAGATGTACGGAATTTACTGGAATAAGTCACATTACAAGAATTAATTTAGATAGCAGATACGAGCATTAAATGAGGCTATAACACACTATAAGACAATACAAGTTGTTTTGGCTAAAGGTATATTTAAGAAAAACACAAAACCATAACATTTACAGATGTTGGCCGCATTTCCCAGATTCGTTAGAATATATACTTTTTGATCCCGTGAGGGAAATTCAGTTCTCTGCATTTAACCCAATTTAACCGAATTAGTGAACACACAGCACACAGTGAACACACAGTGAGGTGAATCACACAACCCAGAGCAGTGAGCTGCCTGCCCAACCAGCGGCGCTCGGCGCTCTTAAGTGTTAAGATCTTCTTAGAAGTGCTCTAAGAACGTTCTAATGCTCCTAAGAAGATCTTAGCACTTAAGAGCTTCTTAATGAATTTGGGAAACACGGCCTACTGTATATCATGGAAGTGCTGTATACAACCAGAAGACACATACATGGGAAGTACTGTATATGGGCCTCAATGTAAACACATTTAGGTCTGCAAACATTATGATATATTACTTCACCATCCAAAAAAGCAGTACCTGCAAATTCACACCCATTTTAACACTCATTTTAGTTATTACATATGTATTTCACATGAATAATTTTCCCTGTCGGTGAGGTACACCCCTTTATGGACAATCATTTGTATATTCAATTTAAAAAATCCCTGTGCACTACTACTTCAGGTTACCAGGTACTGGTTGGTTGCAGGAACATAAGAAATGTACTCAAACATCCTTCAGAGCACAGGCTGACTGATCAGTCATGAAACGTGGTCATGTGACTCTAGGATTGTTAATTTCACCTGTGGTGGTGATATGAGTTTTGGGGTATGGACTTGAAAAGGCAAACAAGTGAAACGTGTTTGCTCTAAACGAAAGTCATTATCTATGAAAGCCTCCTACAAAAAATGGGTTAATGTTCATATTTTTATATTTTGCAGGATTTTTTAAAAACACAGTCACACACACACACACACACAAACACACACACACACACACACACACACACACACACACAATTTGGTGGCAATATAGGTAGCGGGAAGCTCTGTCAAGGCAGGGACTCTGAAATGGGCGAGACTTCTCTGGTGAAGTGAAATTGAATAACCAGTGTTAAATTCTGATCTAGCTATCTATCTTTTATTAATTAACTTCGGCCCACTGTGTGTGTGCTTGACCTCACTCTGGCCACAGTGCATGTGCACTGTCTGCAAAATGCTCCGTCAAACTGGCAGAGAGTTGTTATTCTGCGGCCTCTCCTCCATGAGCATCCTGTAGTTTCTGCTGGTACTGACTCTTGAAGAAGCCCAACTGCAATTAAAGACAATGGACAGCGATAGTAAGACATTTATACAGACTTCACGACAGAGAGATAGACACTGTGGAGCACAACACAAATAAAACAATCACAGTATATGTTTTAAATGTTGCTTGGTCTCTGTGCGTTTATTTGTTTGCTTGTTTATGAATGCATTTGCTTGTCTGTTTGGCTCTTCAGCAGTCATTGAGCTATACCATATTAGAGCTGGAGCTATCACTAATTTCTGTTTTACTTTCCGACATGAAACTCCAGGGAGTGCCCTTGTAAAAAAACTATACATATATTTTTTTATATATTATTTATTTTTTATATAATTATATATTTCTATATTTTTTATGCCACTTAAATGCACACATTCATTTGCCGTCTTTGGTAAAATTATAAGTGTATAGTGTTGACTGGTTACCTTGACGAGGCCAGCAGTCATGAGAGCCAATAGGATGAAGCCACCCACCACTCCACCAATGATCTCCTTAGTTAGGTCTGGCTCATCATAGACCTCCACAAGAGTCTCAATCTGCAGGACACACGCACATCTTTACATTAACCTGACACAGTAATGCAAACCTATGAACGCCCCTTTCTGCCACGTGAGAAACAAGAAAAACATAGTAAATACAAATTCTGAAATACTTAGTCAACATTTTGAAACATTAAATCAAATATTTGAGATAAAAAGTCAACAATATTTTGAGATGCCAGTCATCAATAAAGGGATGTTTTTTTCACAATCAAAAAATTGCTATGTTACACCCTCTAAAAAAATGACACTGACCCAGAAAAAACGGGTCTATAGCGAAAGACACAAGATAAGCAGCCTTTAGCAACCCGTTCCAAACAACTCCTCTGCAGGATGACTATCTTTAGGATTTGTATTCAGTCATTTGGACACTCTTGGGCATATTTTGCAGGCTATGTTTTTGATGGTAACCCCTTGTCAGTCAATAGTGGAAATAAATACAATGCCTATAGAAAGTCATCATACCTTTTTGAAAGTTACTTTTTTTGTCTTACAGCCTGAAATCAAAATCTTTTTCCAGTTTTATTTACAAGTTTACAGTTCTGAAAAGTAATAAAAAAATAAAAACTAGAATAACAGGGTTGGAAAAGTCATCATACCCCTGACTTAATACTTTGCAGAGCTTCCTTTTTCTTTCTTTACAGCCATCAATCTGTTTGGATATGTCTCTATTATAGCTTTGCACACCTAGATTGGGGAATATTTGCCCAATCTACCGTGCAAAATTGTTAAAATTCAGTCAAATTCTGTAGGGAACGGCGATGGACTGCTCTCTTCAAGTCAATCCACAGATTTTCTATAGGATTTAAGTCAGGGCTCTCAAGGATATTCTCAAGGATATTCACCATCCTATCCTTAAGCCACTGCTTTGTTCTTTTGGCAGTATGTTTAGGATCATTGTCGTGTTGGAAGGCGAATGACCTGCCCATCTTCAGCTGTCTAGGAGAGGGACGCAGGTTTTCCTTAAGAATGTGGGTGTACTTGGCAGCATCCATTTTCCCTTCTATCCTGACCAATTGCCCAGTCCCCGTTGAAGAGAAACATCCCCACAACATAATGTTGCCCCCACCATGCTTCACACTAGGTATGGTGTGTTTTGGGTAGTGTACTGTGTTGGTTTTCGCCAAACATTGCGCTTGGAGTTCAGTGCAAAAACACATCTGGAATATTCTGCTACCATGTGGAAAAAGCTTTTATGGTCAGATGAGACTAAGATTGAACTTTTTGGAAACTAAGATTGAAGTTTTTGGACTGAGCTCCAGGCGCTAACCAAACACAGTAGGCTACACACCCAAACACACCAAATTTGAAAGTTTTATCCATCTTCAAAGGCTTGCTCAATAATTCCTAACCACGTTTATAAGCGAACATGTTACAGCCTGTCTGTTGCTGAGAATTATCTCCCTCAACAATGGAAATCTCTTCTCTGATTGGCTAATGGGGTGGCCATTAAGTAAGGGATAATGTATAGAACGCCGGTCATTATCGGAAAATAATTCCCGACAGGATGAACAGAACCCCGACGCGCAGCGGAGGGGTTTTGCTTCGTCCTGAAGGGAATTATTTTCCGATAATGACCGGCGTTCTATACATTATCCCGCTTATTATATGGCTACTTGCCAAAAAGAGAAATGAAACTTAACTCAATGTGTCTTTAGCAATGACTTGGCTACCGTTTGGTGGCTTCCGCTAACTTCTAGAAAATAAATAGTTCGCCACAGTTGACAGTTGTTAGGTGTTGCCTGGCAACATACTTGGTAACTTTCAATGAAATTCCATTGCAACCAGCGAACGGCTTTGTTGCGGATTGATATGAAAGACGTGAATTAGAAGCACAAAACCCGTTGCCATTGACAGCGGTCATTATATACTTTCACCGGTGATTATACATATTAATCACCGGTAGAACGTTGGGGAGGCCCATTCAAAGTGAATGGGAGCTCTCTCAACATTCTAGAGAGCCATATAATAAGTAAGGGATAATGTATAGAACGCCGGTCATTATCGGAAAATAATTCCCGACAGGACGGACAGAACCCCGACGCGCAGCGGAGGGGTTTTGCTTCGTACTGAAGGGAATTATTTTCAGATAATGACCGGCGTTCTATACATTATCGCGCTTATTATATGGCTACTTGCCAAAACGAGAAAATCAACTTATCTCAATGTGTCTTTAGCAATGACTTGGCTACCGTTTCGTGGCTTCCGCAACAACTAGCGGAGTGAACCCGTTGCCATTGGCAGCGGTCATTATACCTTCGGAGCGGTCAATATGCAGATATAACGGACCGGTAGAACGTTGAGAGGCCCATTCAAAGTGAATGGGAGCTCCCTCAACATTCTAGAGAGCCATATAATAACTTCGTATAACCTGCTACCTTCGAAGTAGTTCCACTGTGTTGCCCGTATCACACTTGAATATTGATTCGCCAAACTCGTTGCGAAGTTTAAATGAACTGTCACCCTGCCTCCAAGCTGAAATACAGACGTGCAGAACATAGAAACATTGTAGCATATGACGGAGGTGGATTGTAACTAGTTGGATGGCATGTAGGCTAAAAAATAGCGATCTTTCAAAGTTAACCTTCATCAGAATCCTGGGATATGCCCGCTTGACAAAGGGAGAGATAGAACTAACGACTGGCTTTTAGCCGTAGCAACCAGCCATTTAGAACTAACGACTGGCCTTTGGCCATAGCAACCATCCATTTAGAACTAGCAACGGCAGTTTTGTCCTGCCAGACAAGTAAAAAGTTGATATGTGGCGGAAAGTAGTTCCACTATCAAGACAGTTTTAGCGATGTAAATGTTTACATTGTAATAGGAAATTAACATTACACAAGTGGCAACGGTGGAATAAATACAGGTGATGAATACAAACGGGAGATAAGCAGGATAACGGCCTTCGAGGTGCTTTGCACGTCGCCGGAGTTCTAGACCTCCACCTAGCCATTATTTCCATCGAACCGGTCACCTCGTCGGCCGTTATCCCTTACATATAGGCCTACCTCAATATTCCTATTTAACTCTACATAGCCTACAATTGCGCAAACACTTAAAATCCCGACTTTAAAATGACAAGGCGTGGACAGGCGAAATAGGCTATAGGCTATTATGTTATGCTTAAATTGCCTACAAACAATTTCCAAATCAATTTTACTATACGCTACGAGGTGGCCTAAGATCCGAAGTGGCAGACTAGCCTATAGCCTATTTATTCGTTTTTTTCAACATGTTTGATATAGCTCAGTGGATAGCTCAGTTGCTTCCAAATCGCCTCTCGCCAGGGTTGTGGTGGAAATAGGAAATCGTGACAGCTGCCTAGTGGGCGGCGAAGTGAACGCACAACCGGACAAATAGTCTTTTTTCCCCCTGACATAGGCTATGCTTTTCTGAAATTGTATAAAATATATAGAGAACGAAAAAAAAACGTTATTAACCGGTTTTATGGATTTCAGAATAACGTTTCTGTTCCGGAACAGCTGAAGACCATTTTCGTTTTCGTTTGCGTTCCTTGAGCCGGTGCAGAGCCCTGGTTTAAAGGATGTTATTATATGGCTCTCTAGAATGTCGAGAGAGCTCCCATTCACTTTGAATGGGCCTCCCCAACGTTCTACCGGTGATTAATATGTATAATCACCGGTGAAAGTATATAATGACCGCTGTCAATGGCAACGGGTTTTGTGCTTCTAATTCACGTCTTTCATATCAATCCGCAACAAAGCCGTTCGCTGGTTGCAATGGAATTCCATTGAAAGTTACCAAGTATGTTGCCAGGCAACACCTAACAACTGTCAACTGTGGCGAACTATTTATTTTCTAGAAGTTAGCGGAAGCCACCAAACGGTAGCCAAGTCATTGCTAAAGACACATTGAGTTAAGTTTCATTTCTCTTTTTGGCAAGTAGCCATATAATAAGCGGGATAATGTATAGAACGCCGGTCATTATCGGAAAATAATTCCCTTCAGGACGAAGCAAAACCCCTCCGCTGCGCGTCGGGGTTCTGTTCATCCTGTCGGGAATTATTTTCCGATAATGACCGGCGTTCTATACATTATCCCTTACTTATACAACAGTTTGGTCTGGTCGAACGATTTAGCAATATCTGATTGGACGAGACGCGTTCTATCAGTGGTGATATCAAGCAATATCACCACTGGTGACTCTTCACAGCTAATAATCACTCCGCCAATGTATCCAGAGATGGTTGATTCTTCGCTTTGATTTAACCAGAGACGGCATTCCATGTTCTTTGATTTAGCAGTTGCATAGCAACCACACACATTCTGAGCTAGGCCTACTTTGCATAGCGGAGGAACTGAGCAAAAAAACCACAATGGCAAATAATAAATTATCCTTCCTAAAAATGCACTCTGGTATCTTTTTTTTGTTGGCAATGGAGCTGTTGCACTGTCGCACTCGTGGTCGTGGTGTTGTTGGCCTATATCGCCACGATAATGCTTAATTATATCCTTCGAAACACACCCATGACACAGAAGAACAACCCTTTTGAACAATGCACCCAGTGTCTGATCACAAAATCATGCTGAATGTGAAATGGACATGTCCTAAATGTCTATGAGAGTTTTATATTGCCCTGACTGGGCCCATTGTGTTGAAGAATTTTGGCATACTGTGAGATACTAATTAAACTTTTGAGAGGCTTTGCATTATTGCTTTGCCTCATTTTAAAATCTATATGTAATTTTGAAAATTGTATTGTCTGGTTACCTTGGAGACTGGTGGCAGGCGGGAAGAGTCTGCAGAGTAGAAGATGTACTTGCTGTTATCGTACTCCAGTGTGGCTGAGCTGACCAAGTGGAACAGAGCAGAACGCAGCCCAGTCTGAGGAATAGTGAGAGAATAGAAAGGAGAGGATAATATGAAGTTAGACAATTAGAATTAATAAAGACAAAAAAACATGGACAAAATTTACGAAAACTAGGAGGTGCATAAAATAGTTCCCTGAGACAAATTGTATCACATTGTTAATATTCATAAGTATTAATACATTGCCATATACATCAACATTTCTTACTACAGTCTGGCTAAGGCTCCCACTGCATGTATTAACCCTAATGCCTGCCCCACTCAAACTAATGCTGTTGTGTGAATACCCCAGGAGCAGAGCCTTTGATGATAATAGATAACTGCTGTTTTTATACAGGCAGGTTACTGAACCATTTTGAAGTTGTCTAACAAATCCAGCACCTGCTCGATCCACTCTGAGCTCACATTCCCTGAGATTCTGTAGCGGTTTTGGTCGTCTATCATCATGTAGGAGTCACACCTGAACTCCAGACACACAGCAATGGAGCAGTTCTGAGGGAGAGACAAGGGGAACAGGGAGAGAGGAAGACCAGGAGGACAGCAGTGCAGTGGTGAGCCAATACACTTCAATCAAAAGCTCCTCAACTGTCAGCGTTCCCACAGACGGATGTAGGAATATGACTTGTGTTGGGAATGTGGTTAGGTCACGTAGTAGAGGGGTAGAATGCTCTGGCTTCAGGAAGTGAAAGTTGAATCACTACATATTTATTACAAACTGATTCCAAACTGATTTTTAACTCAACTTTTGCAATTACTGTACATAGATATTACTAACATGAACTGTTAGAGGAGAACCACAACAAAATCTTCAAATTACTGGGAATTTACAGCGAGAGTAAGGCGTGAGTGTAATGTCAATTAAAGCATTTGCACTGCCTCCGTCTCTGACATGATTTAACAATGTGTTTTAATAAGACTACGCTTCACCTCCACTGAAAATAGAAATGAGGTTCAAGAGTACTTGTCCGACAGAATATGCAAGTTAAGCGCTGGTGGTCAAATTCCTACATTGATTCTGATGGCATTATATCTCTAACAATAGAGAGATATGAGATTGGTGACTGTAAAACACATACACATGGTTCTGATGTAATGTGATGGTCGCCTTTAGACCTTGAGGTTGTGTGAAATGCTAATCAGTGTTTTGCTAATCACCACATCAGGCTCCTTGTTGTCCTTGAAGAAATACTTCAGGTCTGTGATGATTGGACTCCTCTCACGCCCCCTAGAGCATCCCTGGATCTAATGGAGAATGGAAATATACAATCTATTAGACAAACTACTGTATTAAATGTATACAACACATGACTATTATTATAAAACTTCTGAAATTATAGTATTTACAAGGTGATGATCAATATTGTACTTCAACGAGAAAAAAAATCTGAAAGAACCTGTTTTATTTTGTTTTGTTTTTTTAAATGTAAAATGTAAAAAAAAATGCACACACTTGCAAACTGTCCACATTGGTCCAGATGTATTTGCCTTGGAGTCTTACTGGAACACGAATTACAACAGTCAGATTGAGTTCTCTGAATTTGTTTGTCACCTGAAAGGGAGAGAATGTGAGTGAATGAAACAGAGAGAGAGAAAAGGCCTATTCGGACGGGACTTATTTTACAGGGGGATGTAGAGTAATGCAGGTTTATCATATGACCTCTGTAATGTAAATGTCCAATTCGGACGGGACTAGACATCTCTGTCATTTTATTTGACATGGGAGGAATAACTACGTTTACGTTCTGCCATCACATCTTCATCGCCGTGCACGTGATACTTTGCGTCTGTTGCGTGCGGCATTTTCAGATTTCAAAGACTACACAAATTGGTTAAACTAGCAAACGTTAGCTCTATGTTATGCCATAAGTAGTTTGAAATGGCTAACAACATTGAGCTATTAGACAAACGTCCTATTAGAAGCTGTTTTCATTCAGACTATGGTGGAATTGTTTTCAAATCAGGATGTGACGAAATATTATCTTTACAGAGGGTCGTGTTCGCACGGGATTAATATTAGGCCTACCTAAGGTTATTTCTCCAGACCGTTTTACGGAAGGTAAAAGTGGCTGTAAATTTCACCGACATACTCTGTTATGTTTACTGACATGGCGCTTCCGGATGGGACTGAATTTCCTGGTAATTATTACTTTACCTGATGTCACCCCATAAAACTAATCCCGTCCGAATAGGCCTAAAGAGAGAGAGATAGAGAGTACTGTATGCTAAGGCCACTAAAACAATCAGATTGAACAATCAGTTTGATCAGATATATGAAAGGAAACGTTATTAAGAAGTGAAGTTTTCAGACCCTATTACTTGTTTTGATAATATAACAATTTAAAAACAGTGTAGCCACACACTCTCTTGATAAATGTATTATTATCTAAGCGATGTCGCACATGTTTTTTATGCTAAAATGGCTAAAATGGTGCAACCTGCATCAGGAAACATAACAAACAGTTTTCCAGTCCAAAACCAACGAGATGCAGGTTTAGGAGAGTTTCAATTGCACAGGACGGAGGGGGAGGGAGTAATGAGCTAGCTCTCTATTTTATTTGAACTTGAACAGAAGTGACGTTGCCCAACATCGCTTCGAGCACCTTCAATAAAGGCTGCTTGCCGAAACGTCGGCCATTATACATTTATCAAAAGATCAGAGTGTGTGGTAGCCTACTGGCCAGCACCTCTATTTGGGTGTGAATTCCTCCACACTTAATAAAATAACAAAGCACTTATTCAACAGATGTTTGTATTGTCAAAATGTAGATTGATGAGAAAATGTGAGCTACAGTAGATTGATGACAAACGATATGCTATTTTTGCTGAGATGCCAGCAAGAGCAGAACATTTAGGAAAGCATACTGTTGGGGATGCCTTTCACAGCAATTTTGAGAGCGGTAAAAAAAAATAACAGCCAATCAGAACCCATCACATTCATGAACACAAGGAGAGAGACTTTGCCTGTCATTGGTCAGTGTGGACGCTTTTGTCATTATGGCTATAGTTATTGTTTCTGGTGTGAATGGCCCTTAAGAGTTAATGAAGTATTTGAGAATGGATCTGTGAAGAGAACTTTGGATATCTTTGGAGAAGCAGATTTAGAAAGACATAAAAGAGAGTAAAGCATGCTTGGGTGTGCTTGACATGGTCTACTCTACCTCTAATTCTTGTATCCCTGGTTTTTGCAAGTGATTATCTCCTGCGGTGAAATTGATGGTACCATTGGTAAAACTGAGAAAGTACAAGAAAGAGACAGATTTACAGTTTTTTTCAATCGCTAACAAGCGTTTGTCCATTCAGTTGACACATTTTCAAAACTCTAAACACAGTTAGCACAGCATCGGTCTTTTGTGGCCATACCATTCACACATTTCATGTTGTTTTCACACAGTATGCAGTCAGTGAATACATTTTCACAATGCTTACATTTTCTTAACAGACAAACTATACCTCCCAACAAAATAATGGATCGTTTTTGTATTATTTTCGCATGTTAACACACAACATCCCACAATAGTTAAAACAATATTCCAAACCTTAGATACAGTATAAAAACCTCTGCTTCTGCAATGTTATCAATTCAAAAGCAATACTGTATATCTCAGCTGATAATACAACAAACAATTGAATAATTGACACACAGATGATTTATGTTGGGTAAATTGGGCCAACCACAGCTGATTCCAGTCTGTCTTAGACTCAGTGGCAGGGGTTATTTCTCTCTATTACATTGACACCTACACAGTAAAAAGAGGAGGTGATGTTTTTGGAAGCAGAAACAGAAAAAGACAAATACTGTAATGTCTGGACGAAGAAGAGTAAGAGTAAGGGGCCCAGGGAGAAGAGCAGGCCCAGTGAGAGATGCAGTGAGAGGTGCAGGAGCACTGAGAGGAGCAGGTGCAGAGATTAGACACAGTTATATTGTGCTTTTTTTTGTTCACCCCCTTTTTATCTGGGCTTTTTGCTGTTGTTTTTTGTTCAGAATGCTCTTGTGTTTCATGGATATTTTGTTCACTGCAATGCTGTTCTATCATAGTCTACTGTAAACAGTATTTATACTGCACCTCCTGTAGGCCTATAGTGAACAGTAAAAAAAAACAAAAAAAAGCTTTTTACTGGAATGCATTTGAATGTGAACATTACATCTGGACAGTTCCCAACCAAAAGAAATGTTATGAAACACCATAAAAATGCTGGATTGCATGTTTTGCATGCAAATACCTGTAAAACTGAAACATAAAAGTCTATGCAGTTTTTGTAATGTCAACAGTAGCCAGTATTTTGAAACCTAGTGTACTCTGATTGACTGCATGTATCTTGTGAAGTGAAAACAAGCTTCATTCTTTGACAAAATAACTTCATTTTGAGTCAGGTTTCCAGTGTTTTGGTAAAGTTAGTGTGTGCAGAGAAATGACGAATTAGTGTATATGTAACAAAATGTGGTGTAACAACATGGAATGTGCTTTTGAGAGGAAAATTATCCATTTGGCCAATTGTGTTTTGTAGGTGAGAGTCTGTGTTTAGAGTTTTGAAAATGTGTCAAATGAATGGACAAACGCTTGTTTGCGATTGAAAAAAACTGTAAATAGTGTTGAAATAGTGACTTCCCTTGTGGTCATCACAACAGCTTGTACACATCAAGTGTTGAGAGTGTGTTCATGAACACCGACCTGTTCAGAATTACATAAATGCTGTATTTCATCCCAATGTCCAGGCTTTTGGACAGCTGGCTACCTGGATCATGTTTATCGTTGTCACTGGAGAAGAGATTACATTTGCCATAGTCAAATATTGATAGTTGACACAGATTGAAGCAGTGCACCAAAGGGAAAAACACAGTGTAGCTGGCCATAGAGGATTTCTTAAATCAAACACCTAGGTATGCTCTACCCTTTAGAGAAGAAGTCCTCAGAATTTACCTTGAAGCATTGGCCTGCATGGTGACCCTGTCATCAACATAGCTTTCATCAATTTCATCAATTCCATACTGAACAACATTCAGCCTGAAGAAAAATAATTGGAAACTGTATTATAATTTGCAAATTCCTGTGTGTGTGTGTGTGTGTGTGTGTGTGTGTGTGTGTGTGTGTGTGTGTGTGTGTGTGTGTGTGTGTGTGTGTGTGTGTGTCTGTGTCTGTGTCTGTGTCTGTGTGTGTGTGTGTGTGTGTGTGTGTGTGTTTGTGTGTGGTCTTGTAAAGAAACCAATATGAGGACAACAAAGTCCTAACTAGTAGAATGTGTCAAAAAGTCCTTTATGAGGACAAATTTCTGGTTCCCACAAAATTCTGTTCTCCACTTAAGGGTCTGGCTAGACAGAGAGTAATAATCAGGTGGCACCACACTAATATTCCTGATTAAACTAAAAGTGCAAAAATATTTCTTCGTTAATGGTTAGGGTTAAGCATAGGGCCTGCTCTAGGAAGAGTTTAGTATTGATACTGTAGAATGGAAGTCTCTGTCTGTCTCTGTGTGTGCATGTGTGTGTGTGTGTGTGTGTGTGTGTGTGTGTGTGTGTGTGTGTGTGTGTGTGTGTGTGTGTGTGTGTGTGTGTGTGTGTGTGTGTGTGTGTGTGTGTGTGTGTGTGTGTGTGTGTGTGTGTGTGTGTGTGTGTGTGTGCGTGCGTGCGTGCGTGTGTGTGTGTGTGTGTGAGTGTAGGGTGAGTTTCCCCAACCTTATCTCCAGCCTGCAAGATGGGTCTGTCGATGCTGCAGTCAGTCTTTCCCAGGGTGAGTCCATCTGTGCTGTCTAGAGAAGTGCACTCCACCCTGCCCTGCAGCAGCACACACACACACACAAGCTCATTCCCTTCACATGTCCACATGCAGCATCATATCAAGTGCACTCCACCCTGCAGCAGCACACACAGACACAAGCTCATTCCCTTCACATGTCCACATGCAGCATCATATCAAGTGCACTGCTCTAGAGACCTGTTCCCCCTCACCTCTTGCAGCATCATATCAAGTGCACTGCTCTAGAGACCTGGTATCCCTCACCTGGCTCTTGCAGCATCATATCAAGTGCACTGCTCTAGAGACCTGTTTGTCCTCACCTGGCTCTTGCAGCATCATATCAAGTGCACTGCTCTAGAGACCTGTTTGTCCTCACCTGGCTCTTGCAGCATCATATCAAGTGCACTGCTCTAGAGACCTGTTTGTCCTCACCTGGCTCTTGCAGCATCATATCAAGTGCACTGCTCTAGAGACCTGGTATCCCTCACCTGGCTCTTGCAGCATCATATCAAGTGCACTGCTCTAGAGACCTGTTTGTCCTCACCTGGCTCTTGCAGCATCATATGAAGTGCACTGCTCTAGAGACCTGTTTGTCCTCACCTGGCTCTTGCAGCATCATATCAAGTGCACTGCTCTAGAGACCTGGTATCCCTCACCTGGCTCTTGGTGAAGGTCCTGTAGGAGAAGCCAGCAGGGTAGGAGAGAGACACACGGGTGTCGTACGAATTCTCTCCTCTATTCTCTACCGTCACCCTCACGCTCATCTCCTGTGTAATGCCCACCTCGATGATGGATGTTCTGATGTCAGGACAAAACAAGACATTTGGGTGAAACCGGCCATATTCCTTTACATCATGTGGTAATGAGGTATTATAAACAGTGTCCATTATGCCAGTGTTAAATATAACAATTTGTAAAACAAATTGTAAAAACACAAGGGTTTAAATACTGCTTTAGCGATTAAGAATAACAATATCCACACCACAAACTTTGACTACAACGACATTCACAAAATCTATATTGTTGAGATCAATTTCCAAGAGATTTTGCTAATGTTGAAAACCCTGACAGCAAGTCAGAATAGATCAAATTGTAGATATCCCAACAATGAACAATCAAGAAATCCTGGGCTTTCCTTATCGGTGGTCAGTGTGAACTAGGTACTGTATGCATGATGATATCGGCCCGACATCGGTATCTGCAGATATATATATAAGTTTCATAACTTAATTATCAATATCTGCCGATAACGTGATCTGTTACTTATGCGAAAATGAAGCAAATGTATAGGTTACTTTGAGCAACAACATACTTCAACATGTCAGCTGTGTGCCGGTATTTGCAATGCCAAAATGACCTCGTCAATATATACCGGTGTTACAACGCCCTGCGCCCCCCTTCACACCTGGCATAGACCTCTAAAGTTCGCCTACAAAAAGGATCCAGAGCTGCCATCTTTGCCCATATAAGGAGATCCGGGAGTTAATTGAGGCTAACTGCGTATGGCAAGTTGCATTGTAAGTTAGCTTTGGGGTAGCAAAGATCAGTCTGTTCCGTCTTCACCTACCAAAGATCACAGAATCCACTAGACAGCAGTGGACAAAACTGTGTAGCGAAAAAGGTCTGCATTTCCAATGTCATCATCCCCGCGAGAGTTTAACAGGTGTGATAATTCAAAATCCCCATGTTATTTTCCCATAGAAAAAATCTCAAGATACCGGATCTCCTTATTTGGGCAAAGATGGTAGCTTTTTTGTAGGCGAACTTCAGAGGTCCATGGCCAGAGAATGTCTAATAGGGGGAGAACAACCACTCGCTAAATAATTCCGCATGGTACTGCAACTGGAGGGCGATCACGAGCAAGTGGAGAATGAATGGAGGTGAATGGAGTTTCTCCTAAAATCCACTTTTCTCTGGATATAATTTTTTGTGTGGAAATCGGAATATTGTATGTGAAAGGGGGGTCAAAGAAAATACACACGGCTGAGTATTAGATTTTTTAAGTCCCTTAATTGTTCTAAAAAGCCTTTCAAACGTGTCAATGATGTCATTCGTTAGCAGGATGCTAGTGTGTTATCGTGCTTGCTCGTGATCGCCCCTTTTGGAACTGCAACAGGAACTGTAGGTACAATGGAGTTAATAGCGAGTGGACCGGCTCTCCATAAATGGGCTCTGGAAATGCCGACCTAGCTGGTCTAATTAGCTAATCACGACACATGGTGAAGGTGTGGGTTGTTCTCTCTCTCTTGATTTGGGTACTTTTCGGTTTAGCACATTCTGTAGCAGGAACCCTTAGGTTATCTCTCATTGGCACCTTCTCTTTCTAACTTTTTAACATCATGCTGACTTTGGTATACATACACCCACATGAACACTTGCATACATGCTTTTACTTTCCCCTAGACCAGGGGTTCTCAAACTTTTTTGGTCCGGGGACCCCTAATGGAGCAGAAAATTTTCCAAAGACCCCCCCCCCCCAAAAAAAAAAAACCCAAGTTACCACAATTGTTTAAAATAGGCATTTTAATGCAAATAATTTAAAATAGGCATTTTAATGCAAGTCATTTAAAATAGGCATTTTGATGCAAAAGTAGGGCCTACGAACAGTTTTTTTTGTCAAATGTGAGCCTACTGTGTGTAACTGTATTTCACTCACATTAATGAATAGTAGTGGGATTCTATTTAAAATTCATTGAAATCAAAAAACAGACTGACAAACTTCAGTGCAAACACAGCATGAATTATGCATTCAGAGGTAACTGTCAAGGAGTAAATTAAATTATACATTTACTAATCAATGATTAGTAAGATTAGTAAGATCAAAGATTAGTAAAGTGAAAATCAATAATGCAGTAACAGGCACCAAACTGGTGTCAGAGTAAGACAATCAAACTGCTAGAAATACATGCATTAGGCCTACTATTTAAAATTGTATTAACCATTTTTTGGTGGTGGTGGTGGTGGTGGTGGTGGTGTGTGTGTGTGTGTGTGTGTGTGTGTGTGTGTGTGTGTGTGTGTGTGTGTGTGTGTGTGTGTGTGTGTGTGTGTGTGTGTGTGTGTGTGTGTGTGTGTGTGTGTGTGTGTGTGTGTAGGGGGGGGGCAGCTGGAGAGTGAACAGGTGAGATTTTACAGGTTTTGGGGAACTGTAGTATCATCATCATCATCATCATCATCAATGAGATGGGTGTGCCTGTCTCTCACGACACAGTTTGTCCAGTCTTGGTGTGATGGATGATAGGCAGACTCTAAGATCACTCTCCACATGGAGACGAGCTCTGTACTTGGTCTTCATTGCAGTCAAAGACGAGAAAGATGACTCACATAAGTAAGTAGTAGGAAAGGGTAGCAATATCTGCATAGCATGTGCTGTGAGTTCAGGATATTCAGATAGTAGAGAGGGCCAAAACTCTGCATGGCTCACCTGCTGGAATTTGGCCTTCAAAGTCCGATCGCAAGACAAGTCCACTAACTCCTCCTCTGCTTTGCCTGTAAGGCTGTGTATAGCTACTGGAGCAAAGGGATCTCGCACCCAGTCCCAGGCATCAGTGTTGACATCTGAGAAATATGAGGTGAAGTGCTTGCTGAGCGCAGCGAGGTGAGAGGTGGCAACGTCTTTCACGACAGTCACAGGCAGATCGTTTGCGAGCAGATATTCTGTGAGCTGCGGGAACATGTCTGTCACCCCATCTTGTAGTCGTCTTCTCCACAACTCTGCTTTCCTCATGAAGGCGGTGAGTTTGTCGCTTACCTCAAGGATGGAGGCATGGCGTCCTTGGATGGAGAGATTAAGGCTATTGAGGGCATTGAAAACATCCACCAGATATGCCAACTTAGCAACGTATTCAGGATCGGAGAAAAACTCCGCGATGTCGGGCTTCTCTGTTCGCATAAATTCAGACATTTCGGTGCGTAGTTCAAACACCCGCTGAAGCACCTTTCCACGAGAGAGCCACCTCACTTCAGAATGGTAGAGCAGTGTGTCATGGCCTGCGTCCATCTCCCGACAAAGTTGCCCAAACAAACGTGTCTGCAGTGCTCTTGACTTAACAAAATTAACTGCAGCCACAGCTTTATTCAGCACGAAGTGCAAGTCAGGTTCCATGGCTTTGGAGGCTAGCGCTTGACGATGCAGCATACAATGCACAGATTTGACGTTCGGGTTGACAGCCTTTATGCGAGCGACAACACCACTCTTACGGCCAGTCATCGCTGCCGCTCCAACTGTGCACACGGACACACATTTGCCCCAGCTCAGCCCAGCTTCTTTAATAAAATCATCCAGGAGCCTGAATATCTCCTCTCCTGTTGCCCTACCAGGGACCACTTTGCAGAACAAAAATTCCTCTAAAATCGATCCTTCCCATGGGTAGCGGACAAGAGCGATCAGCTGAGCTGCACTAGCTATATCAGTAGACTCGTCCAGCTGAATACAATATTGGCTACAGCAGCGAAGTCTATCCAAAAGTTGTGACAGGATGTCATCAGAGAGATCATCAATCCTTCGCCTTATGGTGTCGTTGGAGAGTGGCACAGTTTTCAGTTTATTAGCTGCCTCTGTTCCGATCATGACCTCGCACATATCCACTGCTGCTGGAAGGATCAGCTCCTCCGCCAAGGTATGAGCCTTCTTGCACTTAGCTATACGCTGGGCTACCAAATAAGACGCTCTCTGTGCCCTCTCTGATGTGGTTGCCATCGTTGTTAGCCTTTTTCGCTGAGATACATATTCCTCACCTTTTCGTTGAAAGAATTCTTTTGGTTTGCTGATGTATTCGGGGTGTTTTGTTAGCAGATGCCGCCTTAGCTTGGCTGGTTTCATAGCTTCGTTAGCTAGCACCTGGAGACAGTTCACACACATAGGCTTTCCTCCGCTGCTTTCAATGAAGCCAAATTCAATGTAATTGGCATCATATTTTCTTAATTTGTTTGGCTTGGAGGTGCCATTACTCGTTTGTTTCAAAAAGCGATCCATTTTTATATTAAGTCAGCTTGCAGCCTTATACTGGCTCACTCTATTAACCAGTGTTGTGACAGAACTTATAGGCTAACTGAGTCTCGCGGCTAATATAACGTTAAAGTCTTAGAACGTGTTTTGACAGCTTGACGTAATTTGTCAACAAAGTATGACATTGGTCAACGGTATGAGGGCGGGAGTAAAGAGCAGAATGTGATTGGATTACTGTATATTCTAGATATCAGAGATCTGCTTTAATCAGCGCTGCTGTAGCGTTTAGTTTATTAAATTGTAACTTTTTCACGGACCCCCTGGCAACACGTCACGGACCCCCAGGGGTCCGCGGACCCCACTTTGAGAACCACTGCCCTAGACATCTTTTGGTAATGGTTAGTTAATGCTTTTGGTTACTTTAAAATAAATACTTTACCGGTTAAAGTTATCTCTGTTGTCCTGACACCCTCTTTATGTTGTGGCCGGGTCGTAACATAAATTGGGGGCTCGTCCGGGATATAATGAATATTTTGGGAGTCTGAACTGTGGAAAATTTAGATGACACTAGAAGGACACTAATTTTCATTGTGAAAGAATAATGTATTGTAAATAAATAAATAAAATACAGGGGCATAAGTATACATACCCGTATGTTAAATTCCCATACAGGCAGGCAGATTTTTTTTTTAAGGCCAGTTATTTAATGGATCCAGGATGCATCCTGATAAAGTTCCATTGGCCATTGGAATTAAAATAGCCCCACATCATCACATACCCTAGAGAATATGGTATGGTGAAGGGTATCTTTCTATCTTATTGACTTTGGCATACACACACCCACATGAACACTTGCATACATGCTTTCACTTTCCCCTAGACATCTTTTAGTAATGGTTATTTATTGCTTTTGGTTACTTTTAAATAAATACTTTACTGGTTAAAGTTATCTCTGTTGTCCTCTTTATGTTGCGGCTTAGAGCCTGGTCATAACACCAGATATCGGCCAAAATACAATATTGTGCATCCTCAGTGTGAACTCTCATGTTGTTAGTTACAACTAGTGCATAATAGCTGTATAGAGGGGCCATACGATTAAGTTATATTTCCCCCAGGCTTGTGCAAAATTCCGAATTGAATAGAGAATGACTTCTAAATTCCAACTCAATTCTTGAGTTTGAATTGAATTTGAATTGAGGTCAGATAGATAGATAGATAGATAGATAGATACTTTATTGATCCCCAAGGGGAAATTCAAGGTCCCAGCAGCTTAAGACACCACACACAACATACAGTACAATGTAAACAATGTAAACAGGAACAATAAAAAGCAAATCAACATGACTAAAGGAGCAGTAAAATACTAGATAAGGTATGCATGAATGTACTGTGGATTGGTACTGTGATACTGTGATACTGTGATCCAGTCTGAGGTGTGTGTCAAGTTGGTAGTGCAAGTAAGTCCAACAGTGCAACAGTGCTAGATTAAATTCTAGTGACCAGCAATAAATATGTACAGTACAAAATGTAAGCATAGTAATAATAATAACAGTACTAGTATAAATATATGGACAATTAAAATAAACTTAACATAGTAATAATATAAGAGTTAGACATGAGGGTAGACAAAGCCATGCCATGTAAGTGTATAAGAGGGTGGATGTGCAGATATACTATGCATAGAAGTCCAACTCTCCTTTTCCCTTCAGTGAAGCATTGTACAGTTGTATGGCCCTGGGTACAAATGACTTCCTCAGTCTGTCTGTTGTGCATGTCATGGAGCGTAGTCTCCAGCTGATCAAGCTCTTCTGCTGTATGATAATGCTGTAGAGTGGATGACAGTCATTGTCCAGGATGCTGTGTAGCTTGTTCAGGGTCCTTTTGTCTGATACTGAAGTGATGCACTCCAGATCAGCTCCCACAACAGAGCCAGCCTTCCTTACCAGCCTGTCTAGTCGCCCAGCATCCCTCTTCCTAGTGCTTCCTCCCCAGCATGCCACAGCATAGAAGAGGACGCTGGCAACAACAGACTGGTAAAACATCCAGAGGAGCTTGCTGCAGACATTGAAGGACCGCAGCCTCCTCAGGAAGTACAGCCTGCTCTGCCCTTTCTTGTATATTGCTTCAGTGTTGACTGACCAGTCCAGTTTATCGTCCAGATGTACGCCCAGGTACTTGTATGTGTTCAAAAACCGTAAGGTCAAAACCGGATGTAGAATTACAATGAAATTTAACAATGAAATTTCACAAAATATGTCAGATATGATCGCAACAAACACACAACCTATAATTGAAAACAGTAATCAATTACATTTCCAAAGTAACCGTCCCAAAACGGAATGTATGTGAGATTCAACACTTTTTTCCTGTTATGTGACTGTGAATTGTTTTGAATTCCCATGAATTGAGTTCCACTTCCTGTCATTCCAATTCCAATTCAAATTCCACTTCCTGTGGGGTGGGGCCAATTCAATTCAAATTCCAATTCATGAATTGAATGAAGGCCAATTCTAAAATTCGGAATTGTGCACAAGCCTGATTTCCCCATGATTGATTGAAACCTTTACAATACAAATGGACTGATTATGGATTGATGGATTGATTATTCTAATAAATTATTGGATTGTAATGGATTAAACAGAACAAGGTCACCTTAATACACCACTCCCACACTGGTGTGCTTGGATAGCTTACCCAGACAAGCTGAAGTTGATATGGATTTGATCGATACACTCGTGGTCCTCTCCACAGTCTTTTTCAAAGTTTAACTGGAACACAAAGATAGACATTATACAAATAGACTAGACAAGCCTTCAACAGAGAGTCACCTGCTTGAGTTCCTCAAGCCTTTAACAGAGAGTCAATTGCTTGAGTTCCTCAAGCATTCAATAGAGTCACCTGCTTGAGTTGCTGGGATGCTAAGATATCAATAATACCTCAGTTTTTTAAAGAGCTTTTCTGGGTACCCAAAGACACTTTACAAAGACACAGAACAAGAAGGATACAAAAGGACAAAACAGTACATACAATACAGACATGTAAACAAACAAAAACGCAAAAAGAACAATACAAAGGGTAAGGAAAATGTGTCAGGTGTTGTAAGTGATGTTGAACAGATGGGTTTTGAGGTGATTTTTGAAGGACGGCAGTGAGTCAGCATTGCGGATGGCCAGGGGGATGGAATTCCAGAGGGTAGGGGCGGCGATGGCAAAAGCTCTGTCCCCTATGGTGCGATATTTGGTCCTGGTGGTGAGGGTGAGAGTGTTGGCAGCAGAGGAACGTGTTCGGTGGGGGTGAATAGGGCGGTGGAGGAGATCTGTCAGGTATGAAGGGGCAAGGTTGTTCAAGGCTTTGTAGGTGGTGAGAAGAATCTTGAAATGTATGCGTTGTTTTACAGAAAGCCAGTGAAGTTGACGGAGGATGGGCGTGATGTGTTCTCTGGAGGGGGTGTGAGTGAGCAGTCGGGCAGCGGAGTTTTGAACATATTGCAGTTTTTGAAGAACAGTGGAGGGGAGACCATACAGGATGCTATTGCAGTAGTGGAGTCTGGAGGGGAGACCATACAGGATGCTATTGCAGTAGTCGAGTCTGGAGGTGATGAAGGCATGAATTAGGGTTTCAGCAGCTGAGAAGGATAGAGTGGGTCGGAGGCGTGCTATGTTCCGGAGGTGGAAGAAGGATGTTTTGGTGACGTGGTTTATGTGTGACTTGAAGGAGAGTGCAGGGTCCATGTAGATGCCAAGGTTTCTGACCAGGGAGGAGGGAGTGACAGAGTGACCATCGATGCAGAGTGAGAAGTTCTGGGAGGTGGGGAGGTTTTTATGTCAGTGAGGCAATTGGTGATGGTGGAGAGAATAGCTGGAGTAATGGTTTTGGTGGAGATGTAGAGTTGAGTGTCATCAGCGTAGCAGTGAAAGTGAAGTCCATGGCGGCGGATGATGTGACCAAGTGGGAGCATGTAGAGGATGAAGAGGATGGGGCCGAGCACTGAGCCTTGGGGGACTCCATGTGAGACAGGGGTAGTGTGAGATTTGTGATTGTTTATGGTGACATAGTGAAATCTATCTGAGAGGTAGGAGTTGAACCAGGAGAGGGCGGAATGGGTGATGCCTATTGAGTTCAGGCGGCTGAGGAGAATGGAGTGGTTGACAGTGTCAAAGGCAGCACTGAGGTCCAGGAGGAGAAGAATGGTGAGGGAGCTGGAATCAGAGGAGAGGAGGAGGTCATTTGTGACTTTGATTAGAGCTGTTTCAGTGCTGTGGTGAGTTCGAAAGCCAGATTGTAATGTTTCATAGAGGTTATTGGAGAGGAGGTAAGACTTGAGTTGAGTTGCGATGGCTCTTTCCAGTAGTTTTGAGATGAATGTGAGGTTGGAGATGGGTCTGAAATTGTTGGGGTCGTCGGGGTCAAGACCAGGTTTTTTAAGGAGAGGGGTGATGGCAGCAAGCTTAAGAGGTGCGGGGACAGTGCCAGAGGTAAGGGAGGAGTTGATGGTGTCAGTGATGAGTGGGGCGAGAGAGGTAAAACAGGCTTTCACAAATACAGATGGCATGGGGTCCAGGGGGGAGGTGGAAGATTTCATGGTGGAGAGTATTTTGGATAGGTCTGCTGTGGTTATTGGTGAGAAGGTAGAGAGCTGGTGGTCAGAGGATGAAGGAGGTGTGGGTTCTGGGACCGGGGTGGAGGCAGAGGAGGTTGCAAGCTGGTTGTGGATGTTTTTTATTTTGGAATTGAAAAATGAAATGAGGTTGTTGCATTTTTCCGGGGTGAATGAAGATGAGGTGTTGTCGTGGGGCTTGAGGAGTTTGTTTATAGTGGAAAACAGGCTGCGTGGGTTGGAGGATCCAGACTGAATGATGCCAGAGTAGTAGACAGAACGGGCTTTGTTTAGTGCTGATTTGTAGAGGTGTGTGTGCTCTTTGTATGTGAAACCGGTTTTCTTGTGAAGTCGTTCTAGTTGTCGCAGTTGTTTTTTGAGTTTGTGAAGTTCCGGGGTGAACCAGGGAGCCGAGTGAGTGAAGGTGACAGTTTTGGTTCTCAGGGGAGCTAGTTTGTTGAGGGATGAAGACAGCGTGCTGTTGTAAATGTTGACAAGGTCCATGGGGGTTGGATTTGCAGGAAAGTTGAGGCTGGAGAGAGTGTTTGATATGCAGGTGGAGAGAGAGACTGGACAGATGGATTTAACGTTGCGAAAAGTGACTGTGCGGTCCTGTTTGGGTTGGGGAGCAGGGGTGTCAACGACAAGTGTGATGGCCAGGTGGTCAGATATGGCGAGGTCAGTGCTGGAGATATTGTGGATGTGGAGACCGGTGGAACAAACCAGGTCTAAGATGTGTCCGCGGTTGTGGGTGGGAAAGTTGATGTGTTGGGTGAAGCTGAGGCAGCTGATAAGGTCCAGAAAGTCTATGGCATTTTTACAGTCCGGGGAGTCAATGTGGAGGTTGAAATCGCCGAGGAGTGAAACGGATGGTGATATTGAGGAGAGTGCGGTGATGAATTCAGAGAGTTCTGATAGAAATGATGGGTTGGGTTTGGGGGGGCGGTAGATGATTGCAATGATGAGAGGTTTAGGACCAGGTAGTTTAAAAGCCAGGTGTTCAAATGATGAAGTAGCCAGGATGGAGAGAGGACGAGGTTGGAGGTCTTGATGGTAGATGGCAGCGATGCCCCCCTCCTCTGCCCTCAGAGCGTGGGCTGTCCAGGTAAGAGTATCCAGCAGGGGTGGTTTGGTTTAGTGAAAAATAATCCAGGGGTTTTTGCCATGTTTCATTAAGGCACAGAAGGTCAAGTTGTTGGTCGATGATACAGATGGTACGGGTTGAGAATGCTCCTTTCTTTCCCGCACATCGGGAATCCCGAAGCATCGGGACTTTGCAACCGCAAGGGGGCAACATAAGACCGCCCTAATAAAATGAAGGTTCGGCTCACACCGCGCTGGTGACGAGCGGAGAAAAGAGACATCACGCTCGGCATGTCAGATTGCAGTTTCAGAGTTTTCGAATGTTTTACAGCCTACCTCACAGCTGGCTCTCTCACTCGACGTAGCCTATAACTCAGTCAGTCCAGCAGAGATGCGAGAGCAACGTTTTGGTCAATGGAGAGGGAGAGAAATGCTCCGCATATCCGTCTCATTTAATCATTAAAATGAAGGTGATGACTGGCGAAATTATAATCAAACGACGTTTCAATAAACCATTGTTGAAATTAATGAAAATGGTTTTAGAAGCCTTCAATTCAACCTGAAAGACTCGATAGGCAACCTTAGATTAATTCATTAATTCATTACGGTTACAAGACCGCATTTCCGTGAATAGGCTATTATTGTCAAGGCGAAGACGAAAGAGAGGGACAAGATGGACATTTAGGCTACATTTATGCTAGGAATACTTAGAAATGTGTAGGCCTATAGGCTATTTTAAAACGGAGGCATGTTCATTTTAACCGGCGACGCTGGGTAGCTTACCCAGCACTTTATCACAGATTTTGTCCCCACCACTTTTGACAACTGAAAATAAAATGTATTTAACAGAAATATCTTTAATAGGCCTACATGCCTATCATGTCACTTTACTTATAACCGTAGGCTACATGCATGGAGAAGATCGCGCATTTTGTAACATTGTAACAATGGATGGTCAGATATGCGATAGGGCAGTGAGGGTGATTCATTGTAACCATCGACTAGTAGGCCTAGCTCCGCAAAAGAAGTTTCTAGCAACTTAGAATATATGGATCTCGTTATGCATGTTCATGTTGATTCAGAGATAGACATAGACTACCATGGGCTACTGTGCGTCAATATTTAACAGCATTTTATCATGTGGTGAATTAATGACTAACGTCAGTTTAACATGTCAGAACTTTTGATCGGCGTTTCAAGTGCATGCCGCGAATAAATGAACTCGACTGACTGAATCCTTTATATTTCTTGGCTGAGTGCGACGATATTGACATTCGAACTGTGGCGTAACTGGTTGAGGCATCCTAATCACACGTCAGCGACCGGAGTTCAAAACTTACTCTACGAACCTCCGGAACCCATTAAGACAAGAGGCTTTATTTTATTAAAAAGTTTTGCGATTTTTTTATGATTGCGATGTCTGCTGAAAAGAAAAGTTAATATGTGAATTCGTGGTTCAGCGCACACACACACACACACACACACACACACACAGACACACACAGACACACACACACACACACACACACACACACACACACACACACACACACACACACAAACACAAACACAAACACAAACACAAACACAAACACACACACACACACACACACACACATTTTTACATTTACATAATAGGGCTCGGGCACACGCCTTGCATTCTAGGAATATCGCCGCCATTTGGTAGCGCACTGAACGTAATATCCATTCATTCAGATGCACAAGACAAGAAGCAGAAATATAGCGATTTATTCTTTTCCTCTTGCGATCGTGGGTTGCACTGTTACACCCCACTACACAGCAACATACGACCAAGAAGGCAAAAACTAAGTAACAGGAACACACTAAAAGGCGGGAGTAAATCCATAGTAATCCATAGTAAGGAGTGAAGCTGCCAATGTGGCTGTGCCCGCGAAGTTTTGATGTCACGATCCCGAGCCCTAGTGTCAGGAAGTGTCTGTCGAGAGAGAGGGGGGAGGGAGGCAATCGTCCTCAATGCCGCATATAGGTAGGCTATAATGTCTAGTGAACTGGTTAGACAAGTGTGGGGGAGGGGGAATGATCGCACAAGACAATTGCTCTTCATGAAATGGGTAGTCTCACAGACGTTTGTCGATGTTTAAACATAGCCTACTACATCACTTGCGAAATCGGACGTGGCACATAGAATTATTAGGCTACTGGATTTAATATAGCAAGTCCATAGACTTTGTTCATCCTATATTAGCCTATATTAAAATGTAATGTGCTGCGGGGAAGCATTGGGGAAGTCAGTTTAAGTTGTCCTGTAACAATTTGCCTCTTATTATAATCAAGAGTATGCAGCCACTACGCACATAATAGCCTAGGTTACGGGCGGATGCGAGCAACCCCATGCAAAAGAAGGCCTTAAGTTAACGGACTGAAGGCCTGTTTACATGTCAAACATGCATTAAATCTAAGAAACGAAAAACACAAATATCATGTATTGTGTCGTAAAGAGTTAATAACTTCATGGCCACTATGCGCAACTGCATCGCGCAGTGAGCTGAAGGATAGGAGGACCGACACTTATTAACACAAAGCTTTGTAAAGCACTAACAACCACCCCTCAAAGTTCATTGTCCATAAGTCCAAACAATAAGTATAAAAATCCGACAATCCAAAACGATAACGAGATCTCCCAGAAACGAAAAACAAGTTTGTTGAGTAGCCTAGTCCTTCCAACAATCTCAGCTTTTGCGTTTGTTAGATAAAAGGCATTCTGTCCTGCTGTATTCCAATGAGAAAAAAAACATCCACAAGGTAGGCTAAGGGTCACGGTAATGCAGCATGCAGGAATCTATATACGCACAAAACGAATGAATGGGTTATATCATCGGCCAAAACGAATGAATGGGTTGGGAGAGTCATCTGGCTGTGTCAGCAGACTGCAGTCGGTCTCGAGGGGTTAAATAGCGCACGTACTTGAATTTTAATCTGAAGAAGACCACACGGTCGAAACGTCATTCCTTTGTGATAAAGAAAATAAAATCAAATCAAAAAAGAAGGATTTCAAGTGTGCGAACCTTTTTCCATTTTTTTATGATTTAGCCTACTCTTGTTCTGCACCTTGACCGGGGATGTGCACAAACTTTTTTACTACACTTGAATTTTAAACCAACTCTTCTCTAGCCTATATCCTACAGCCATACTTTAATAATCAGATGTTATGCTCATTTTTGTAGGCTACACCTCACCGGCAAGCACGCACGCAAATGCTGCTTTTGCACATCTACAATATTGGCCAGGCTATATAGAATAGGCTTTTAGGACTGTATTTTGCCTTCGTGCAACTTTAGTTGTGCTCAATCTAAATTATTGTCAGTAAGGATAGGTCATATTACCAAATGGCGAACCTCGAAAATTATTTAGGATATAGAGCCGTGTCCATTATGCATGCAGTTATTTTTTAGGCTATTGTTTTATTTTATATGTCGGAATGAACAGCGGATACCAGCTGGCCGGGTTGTAAAACATTACTGTATTCGTTGATCTTATCGATGCAGTCCTTGCGGCCACTTCTCCCCATCGTAGGAAATGAAAAGGGAAAAGATCCCTGAGTTATAGTCTATATGAGTAAGCGCTTGTGCTCTAACCGCATAATAAAAGAAGCACCTGCAGCAGTGCTTATGGCAAGGCTATTAACACCTGTCACTGAGCTATGGACAAGCAGTTATGCTCGAAAATTATCATAATAACAGACACACCTAATTGTATGGCTCTATGTTTAAACCAGGGCCGGTTCTCCCTATACGCACACTACGCAAGTTGCGTAGGGCCCCGCAAGTAAATGAAGGCCCCCTCCTCTGTCTTCCCTTGAGCCAAGGTAGTGACAGACAGGTAGGTATATGCAGACACAGCGACAATGTTTCATAAGCTACATTACAAGAAGATGAACGTGAATCCGAAAAAAGAAGAAACTTAACGAGAATGAAAAGCAGGAACAGCAGTTGGGTAAACTTGCGTTCGTCTCATGGTTTGATGTCTAGGCTACACACATCTCTCCAGCGCATGTTGCTGACCTAGCTTACTGTAGGTCGACCACACAAGGAAGTGAATCCCCTGAATCTGAAGTGAATCTGTCTGCGGCTTGCTTTCCAGCCTTTCCCAGTCATGGCAAAGTTGTGATAATGTAGCCTATAATCCCACGTTCCGTTTTTGAAGACGGCGACTGGCTACATTATAATAAGAAGAAAAAAACCCGCTTCTTTAATTGCGCTCATAATTATGTGCAGCTCGGGATGAAACAGTTTTTCAGCAGACACATGCGAGAACAGATCGAAACGAATCTGTGATTTCACTCTTCCCATACTATACATTTTAGATAAATGGGTTTACAATATTTTAGTTGAGCTTTAGTTGGTTTAGATACCCTACAACTGAACGTATGCAAAATGGAAAGTAGCCTTTGGGCCTATTAACTTTGATTCGCTGTGCCGCATGGGCAATAGAATAGACAAAATATGAAGTATTACAATTATTGTTTAAAATAGTCTACGTTTGAAAAAATATTGAAGGGAATCAATCAGGGGAGCCATGTTCAGTAGCTATGTCTTTGGCTCGTAGCCTACTGCAGACACACAGGTGAAGAACGGTCTAGACCCTTACAAAAAAGAACTGCATAACTTCACGTGTCAAACCACAAATTTCTGAGTATCGAAACCGTAGCTTTATTTATAGCCTACATTATATTTACATTTGCTGTGAAGGTCCTTTATGGGGGAAAACATTATATTTGCTAATTTCTGTTTTGGGATGATTGTATTAGGAGCACAGTTATGTCACATAATATAGCCTACATTAAATATATCTGTGTGCATCTGTCTGTATATATATATATATATATATATATATATATATATATATATATATATATATATACACACATTTTTTTTTTTTTTTTTTTTAAATGGTTATATTTTGGCCCTCAGAGTTCAGGTAGTAAGGAGGGCCCCTTAGCAGGATTTTGCTTAGGGCCCCATGGAGGTCTGAACCGGCACTGGTTTAAACACATCAAATTAGCAAGCATTTCCGCAGCAACGTTTGCTTTCTTTTTCTGTCGGTCCGCGGTTACTTGGTCAATTGCGCAGCAAATTATCTGGGCCCGTATTCACAAAGCATTTTATCTTACCACTAAGAGTACTCCTAAATCGCGCTAGAAGATTTTAGTTAGGAGTTTTCCCTTAGAAGTTATTCACAAAGCCTTTCAGACCTACTTTTAGTAAGGAGAAACGCCCACTCCTAAACTAAAAGTGAGTCTTCGTTTCTATGGTTGACGTCATTACTCATGCACGAGCTTGATGAAAGTGACCACCTTGATTGGCTGGTGATTATAACGCGGGAATGATGGCAAACCTACCCCTACGATGACGAGTTGAGTGACAGGTGTTAGGTCTTAGCTGGTGAGAATGCGTGCGCTACAGTATGTCGGGCTGTGAAGGATGGAAGATGATGAATAAATAGGCAGCCTTAATGAATAAAGAGTAAAGCAAGCCTAGGCTTAATGAAACACTATGGACTGGAGCAGTATCTTTGCAACATGTTTTAAATTAATCTGTATGAAAACACGTAGCCTATATTTGCAAAGAGGAGAAGCGATTTAATTTAATTAGGCACAATGAGACGTTAGGCCTACATTTAGTTTCAATGGTGGTTTTGGTTGTCGGTGGCATTATTGCATTTGCATCCTTAATTGCAATGCACATTTATTTATTCCCTTGCATGACAGCGAGCTCCTGCACTGCACGGTCATTTCAAAACATCGCGACGTGAAATGCCACTAAAAGCGGGTTGTGAATAGGTCTTAGTGAGTTAGAAGTCCTCTCGAGTTCTCTTACGCTGTCCTAGACTTAGGAGCTACTTTTAGGCTTAAAATGCTTTGTAAATAACTTTTAGTGAAAAAAATTAGCAGTCCTAAAGTTAGGAGTGACACGCCCATTATTTTTAGGAGTTCCTCCTAAATTCGCCAGTTAGGAGCTACTTTTAGCCCTAAAATTCTTTGTGAATACGGGCCCAGATCACCGGACCTAATTTCACTCCATGTCTCGCGGACCAGCAGCAGTCTCTACGTTTCGCGGCCCATAGTTTGAGAAACGCTGCATTAAAGTGTCATTAGGTTGTAGGCTATATGTTTAATGATTTCTTTGTGTGTTTTTCATTTTAGTGTGTGTGCATTGAGTAGTTCCTTAAAATACGGAACAAAGAGCGTCCCGTAGGCTATCTGTTCAATACGGAAGAAGACTAACTATTACTTATATATTTCTTATAACGAAACGCGAAGAAAAAATACGAGGACTGACCATCTCGTTTCTCCGCGTTTCCCCCAATACCATGGCGACAAAGAGAAATAAATATGATTTGACATTTAAGCTGATTGCTGACAAATTTGCCACACAATTCGGGAGAAGCAATTTAATTTTCAATTTAATGTCGCTTATAGAGCGCCAATACATTACACATGTCTCAAGGCGCTTTACAGAGTGTTAGACATTCAAAGAAGCAGCGGACAGGAGCGCCACCACAAGCAAGCACTTCTAGCCCAAATTAACATGGCAACGTTGCCTATGACTAAAGTGTCTAAGTAGGCTAGTCCTACTAATATTACATTTGATTGGTAGCATGTTTGTAGCGCGCCAGTTTACCCATCCCCTACATCAAAACAGCTTAGAATCAATAAAAGAATCAGCTGTGTCGGCGTTAGGCTGTAGGCGATTTTCTATAACCATTTTCATTCATTTCAACAATGGTTCATTGAAACGTCGTTTGAATAATTTCGCCAGTCATCACCTTCATTGTAATGATTAAATGAGATTAAGGAGTCGACTATTGACGGATATGCGGTCTTCATCATTTTGAAATGCGGGATGAAACTTTCTGCCACCTGGTGGTTGTTTGGGTACATTGCCTTAGCCTCGAAAAAAATCGGCTTGACGGCCTGCGGGATCTCTTCGGGAGTCCCGCGGGAGAAGGTGCATTCTCAACCCGTACCCACTGTAAATTCATTGAGAATGAGACTTTTATTGTATCAAGATCCAAATCAGTATCAAGAGATCAAAAAACAATGTTGAGATAAAATTAGTGTTGCAATATACTGTACCTAGTTGTTCCTATGTAGATAATTTGGTCATAGTAATTCAAAATATGAAGCAGGAGTTGTGAGCGGGTCTTAATGAACACTAAACTGTATCCCAGCCCAGTGCAGAGACTCATACCTTGTGGTTTGTGGTGATGGGGGAAGTGCGGAACAGCGTTGGTGTCAGCTGGTCTGCAGACGGGATAGGAAGCCCATGGAAGGAGAAGGCCACCTGGACGTCCACAGGAGTTACAACATCCACTGGGGAACACTGGAGGAACACAAAGGATCACTGTGGATGAGTGTAGCAAACAAATTCAAATATGCTAACAGGTCTGGGTTCTCTCTTTGAAAGGATAGAAATGTCTAAAAGTATACAGTACACCTTGTTACTGTAAGATTGTGTTTCACTGACCACAGGTAATCATTGCTAGGGCAATAAATAACATTATACAACAGTTAGGTCCGCTTGAACGATTTAGCAATATCTGATTGGACGAGACGCGTTCTATCGGTGACTCTTCACAGCTAATAATCACTCCGGCAAATAATAAATAAATAATCACTCCGGCAATGGCAAATAATAAATTATCCTTCGTAAAAATGCACCCTGGTATCTTTTTGTTGGCAATGGAACTGTTGTATAAAAGTGTTATCGCACTCGTGGTCGTGGTGTTGTTGGCCTATATCGCCACGGCTGTGGTTATCTACGGCACTCAGCCTTCAGCTTTGTGCCTACGGCGAACCACAGCCGTGGCGATATAGGCAGGACTGTACACTGCGAGCAGGTCGTCGCAAAAACGAGTAAAATATATTAGTGCGAGTTTAAAATAATAAATACTCACACACGTGCGAGTACTGATTTCAACCCTTTCATTCGCATTTTGCTCCTAAAATTAATCCACACCAAGTGGATCAAAGTATAGTACAATTTTCGTGCATCTGTATACAAATTTCAGAGTTGACAACTCTTACGCACCTGGCTAGACACTCACGCTTTCAGCATCAACCTCGCTCTCTCACACACACGCAAGAAATGTCACTCCAAATCCATTCTTCTTTTTCTTCAATCTGTTTGTTATCAGTTGGTGACTATATAGCAATTACCGGTGAAACGGTAAACCATGATAAAACTGTTGACTATAACAATTACCTTGTTCATTTCAAATATTATTATTGTCACGGTTGATAGGCTTAACACAGTGTGGAAACCGTGGTTAATTCCTGCATTTGACATAGGCCTGGTAGACTTCTATGAAACAAAAATGGTATCCTACTGATTCTGTTGTCTAAATGATGTTACTGTTACTGTCGATAACACGATTCGGTGTAGGCTACATCTGCTTTTAAGGCGGAACATTTTCATCGCAAATGTGCGCTGTTTAAAGCCACTCTGCGTCTTTTTATGGCTACGTTCACATTAAATCCATTCCACTAACGTTATCAGGAGAATACCGTTACGTTTTATTTTGAGCACTGGTTGTCACTCATTGAATATAACAGATATAGGCTACCAAACTCCAAGACAAGTCATGGCAGAGTAAGTTAAGCACCCAGCCAATTAAACATGACCAAGGAAAAAGGGAAAGGACAACTCACAATGCCATGCTACAGTAGGCTACCTAAATCATAGAAGTTAACATTGCTGGACACTTATCTTTTCTATTACACCGGAAATATTTGTCTTTACCGTTGTTAGTACTTCTTAAAGTGACAGGCACTCAATTAGACCTACACACCACCCCTGTAATATCATTCAAGACAAGTGTAATCAATATGAAGTAATCTTTCCAAAACTGAGCTCTTGGTGTTTCCAGCAAAAACAGCTATTCCCCAACAGATCAATATCCAGCTTGATTCATCCTCACTGACTCCAACCAGATCGGCACGTAACTTGGGTGTCATAATTGATGACCAACTTACTTTCTCTGAGCATGTTGCCTCAATTGCAAAGTCATGTCGGTATACCCTGTACAACATTAGGAAGATCAGACCTTATCTGACACAAGATTCCACTCAGCTTCTTGTACAGGCAATGGTTATCTCCAAGCTGGACTACTGTAATTCTCTGTTAGCTGGCCTACCTGCTTGTGTATTAAGACCACTACAGTTGATTCAGAATGCTGCAGCACGACTGGTCTTCAATCAGCCAAAGAGGACACATGTAACCCCTCTCCTAGTTACTCTCCACTGGCTCCCTATAGTAGCCAGAATTAAATTTAAATCTCTCACTCTGGCCTATAGGACACTGACTGGATCTGCTCCCAGCTACTTCAGTTCTTTAATCACGATGTACATTCCCAACCGCCCATTGCGATCTTCTGAGGAGCGTCTGTTATGTCGACCAACCATACATGCTAGGTCAAATTGTAGATCCTATTCTTCAGTGGTTCCGTGTTGGTGGAATGAGTTGCCCAGTGCTCTCCGTTCCAGCAACAGCTTTGGATCTTTTAAGAGGGGTCTTAAGGCATATTTATTTAATATGCACTTAGTCCTTTGAGTTTGTGATGTGTTATGGTTTGTATAATAGTATTGTTTTGTTATAATTTGTCTATTGATAGAATTTTAAATTTATTTTGCTATTGTCCTTAAATTTAGCCATACCATGCTTTAGTTATTATTATTATATATAATTAACTGAGTGACTTATTTGATTGCTATTCTCATTTCACTGTTTTATTTCTCATTAGGTTAGTGCTTAAAATTATTGTTTTACTGATAATATTACTATTCTCCCTAGTTTGTAATTGTTCACTGTTAATTTAATTTGTATTGTTATTTATTTGTATGTCGCTTTGGACAAAGGCGTCTGCTAAATAACCATAGCCATAGCCATGAAGTATTCAAATTACTTTGAATTTTAAGCTATAAGTAATTCTGCAGATCCTATAATTCTATGAATTGTTAACAAAATGTATACCAATTCTGAATTCAAAATATGAAATAGAAACCAGACAAGCCATTTTCTGTGTGTATGGAGGGTTTGAGCAGAGACTAGGATTGCCACTGCTGTGAATGATCTGTATCCTGCTTAAGGCAATAAGGTTTTCAATGAAATTTCATAGTGCTCCTAATTTTTTTCATTTAGGAGCACCTATGCTCCTAGTGAAAAAGCTAAGCGTACAGCCCTGGATATAGGGCTAGTCTACCTGTCTTCCGGGGTGCGACAAGAGTGTCGGAGGTGAGACCCAGTTAAAGGGACGGAGCGCGCTCCCATAAGGGAAGCGCTCATAGAGACAGGGGTGTTTCAGTAGTTTTGTTTTATTTGTTATTTTGGGGGAACTTTAGCCAAGTACTTATGATTGCACAGGAATGTGTTCAAGTAATGTGTTGCGCTCCATAGTATCTAGCCTAGAGGATATATGGGTGCGCTAATTGATTGTTTGCTGTGTTTGGTCCGCGCCAATAGCATAAAAGAGTATTGGGCGCTTCATTCGGGGAGATGGGCCTCTGCCGTGAGAGGGCACATTGTCTCGGTCAGTATGGGTACGTAAAGGGCCTAGCTATTGGGCATTGTCCCATGTTTTGTTTTTCGTTTGATCAGTGTTTTCTTTTGTTTGTTTATGTCTAATGTCTAAACCTACCGGTAGCTTAATAAAAAAAGGAAGTTTTCTTCTACTTGGCATCTCTCGACCTGAGTCTCTACATCTGCTCGGACACACTATCACATTTGATGTAGTAATGTGTCTGTGCAGATGGAGAGACTCAGGTCGGAATGCAAAGTAGAAGAAAACTTCTTTTTTTTATTATAAGCTACCGGTAGGTTTAAGACATAAGACATACACAAAAGAAAAACACTGATCAAACGAAAAACCAAAACATGGGATAATGCCCACTAAAGCTAGGCCCTTTACGTACCCATACTGACCGAGACAATGTGCCCTCTCACGGCAGAGGCCCATCTTTACTTTGACCTCTCCGCCTGGTCTTAGACACTTGTTTTTTTCCGCTGCCACCGTAAGGGCCTAGCTTTAGTGGGCATTATCCCATGTTTTGTTGGTGATGTAGAGACTAAGGTCGAGATGCACAAGTAGAAGAAAACTTCCTTTTTTTTATTAGGCTACCGGTAGGTTAGACGTGACAATAATAAACAAAAGAAAACACTGATCAAACGAAAAACAAAAACATGGGACAATGCCCAATAGCTAGGCCCTTCACGCACCATACATAACACAATGTACCCTCTCACGACAGAGGCCATCCTAGACTGAAACGCTCCATACCATTATATTCCATTGGTGCCAACCAAACAGAACAAACAATCAATCAGCGCAACCCCATATTCTCTTAGGCTACACACTATATGCGCACAACACATTACTTTATAACATTCATGTGCAATCATCAAGACATTACTACAGTCCCCCAAAATCACGAATAAAACAAAACAACTGAAACACCCCTGTCTCTATGAGCGCTTCCCTTATGGGAGCGCGCCCCGTCCCTTTAAATCGGTCTCACCTCCGACATTCTTGTTGCACCCCAGCACCCCGGAAGACAGGTAGCCATCAGGTAAGGTGAACACACAATACACAACAATACCACTCCCACTCGTGTGATAATGCTTAATTCTCTGTAGACTCACCTGTACAAAGAAAGAGTGTTCAGAACATGTTTCTCCTAGAGACACTGTGACCTCTTTGTTCTCCCTCCTGTCTGTCCCTCCAGCTGTGAAGAAGGCACGGGAATATTGACGGACAAAATCTAAGCTCAGCGTGTAGTTGAGATTTGCCTGCAATCCTGGGACAAAACAGAATGATCAATATTTTAGTGCACTGTTTTGAACATAACGAATGTTTAGGTTCTTTTCTTGTATGACTTAAATAGTAGTCATAGTCGAGGCATAGTCTTTAATTCAGGCAGCAGTTGAAGTGCAGGGAATACAGCGAAAATCAATTATTTAAACTTTACAAAGTGATATGGATCAAAATCAAGGGCTATATTTAGTCTTTTTAATATTTGGACATACATTAGATATGCACACTTTCCATACGTTTATACTTAAAGACGACATAGAATGGATGAATTGAGTATTGCACTGTGTTCTGATGTTAAAATAGTATATATTCAACTTCGATTTAAAAAAGACTAATTAAAACCATATATTTAGGCTGGGTATTGAAATGGTCCATTTGACTAAATGGCGCCCTCTTTGGCAGCCCCAATTGAACTTAAATTACCTTGCGATGTCTGACATCACAAGCAAGCAGTTTTGCTGAATCGCCCATTTTTTAGTGTCTATTTCTAAGTTCAAGATTTTCATATGAAGAAGGGCACAACCATGCCTCATGCACAACCTCTCATAATTCATGAAAACCAAGAAAAAAATGATTTCCATTCTATGTCACCTTTAAATGCTATGTATCATAACTGCCAATGTGTTATCTATCATTGAAGAGGACCAAGAGGCCATATTGTTGTACCTGTCAAGCTATCCTTAGTGACCCCAGTCATGCTAAAGCACACTTTGGCTTTGTTCTGTTGAAGACTCGTACAGTCGTAGATGGATACAGGGATTTTGGATGGTTCAAATGTAACTTTTGTGGCTATAGACACAACAGGCCTTGACCTGTAACAGAAGACGTTTCATTAATAACACCATCTGCACCAGCACTAACACTGCACTGCACTGTGTGTGTGTGTGTGTTTTAATAATGCTACCTGAGCAGCAGAACCGCTCCTTTGGACCCGACTGCGACTGCAGTGTGTGTGTGTGTGTGTGTGTGTGTGAGGAACCTGAGCAGCACAACCGCTCCTTTGGACCCGACTGCGACTGCAGTGTGTGTGTGTGTGTGTGTGTGTGTGTGTGTGTGTGTGCGGAACCTGAGCAGCAGAACCGCTCCTTTGGACCCGACTGCGATGTGTGTGTGTGTGTGTGAGGAAACTGAGCAGCAGAACCGCTCCTTTGGACCCGACTGCAGTGTGTGTTTGTGTGTGTGTGTGTGTGTGTGTGTGTGAGGAACCTGAGCAGCAGAACCGCTCCTTTGGACCCGACTGCAGTGTGTGTGTGTGTGTGTGTCTGTGTGAGGAACCTGAGTAGCAGAACCGCTCCTTTGGACCCGACTGCAGTGTGTGTGTGTGTGTGTGTGTCTGTGTGAGGAACCTGAGTAGCAGAACCGCTCCTTTGGACCCAACTGCGATGTCAGGCAGTCCGTCTTTACTCTGGTCCAAAGCAGACTGGGCCACGGTCAGCCCAAAGAACCGCAGACCGGACCGCACCGACAAACCCGCAATCCTCTATAATTGAAGTGATGATTAAGTGATTGTTAGTTTTTGTTATTATTATGAAGTATATTTTTGGGGGCTTTTTATGCCTTTAATTGGACAGGACAGTAGAGATACAGACAGGAAGTGAGTGGGAGAGAGACTTGGGGTGGGATCCGGAAATGACCACGGGGCAGGAATCGAACCCAGGTTGCCGGCGTGCGGTGTGGGTGCCCCAGCCAGTTGCGCCACGCCTGGGGCCAGTGATAGTGTTTGTTCATTTCCCAGTCAATCAACAGTGAATAGCTCTCCATTATCTGTCTGCTCTGTGTCTATCTATCTGTCTTTCTCTCTGTCCCCCTCTCTCTCTCTCTCTCTCTCTCTCTCTCTCTCTCTCTTTCTCTCTCTCACCTGTGAGTAGGTGGGGTTGATTCCTCCTCTCCTCCCGTTGAAGATGTACACGCTGCCCTGTCCGTTATCCTCCAGAGGAGCTCCGACGGCCACGTCCCTGATCCCGTCCCCGTTCAGGTCAGCCAGGCTGGCCAGAGACGAGCCGAACCTCCCCATCTGACCCTTCATCCCCAGCAGGGACACGCCAATCTGGCAGTCAAGGGAAAGACAAGCTTCAATGGAAAAGTGCTTCAGACTTTCTCTGTAAAAGTTAGGACAGCGTCCCAATTGATCCGGTGTCCCATTGCCTGCTACGCATCACCTGATACTTTATTCTGTAGACAAACACTTTGCCCTCTCTCTCTCCCTCTGTGTGCATGGGGGCAGATGCCAGAATCAGATCAGTGTTGGAGTCTCCGTCCAAATCCACCACACACACCTCTGCTCCAAAGTAGGCACCGATCTGAGACTGAGAGAGATAAAATAGAGACATTTATTATGTTAATGCTGGTCATTCTGATGACGCTGGTTATACTTAAGTCGCCATGCAATACTTTTTTCCTATATAATACTGCATAATCCATAATGGCGATTAAACAGCTGTTATCACAGTAACAGTAACATCAGCATTATTGTATTCAGATGAGGTCAGTACCTGTGTGATCATCTTTGGTGGCTTATCTCCAGGAGAGAAGACCATGAGTAGCCCTTTGTGTTCATACCTGGGGGCCCCCATAACTATGTAGTCCTTTCCTCTTGAGCTGGCTATAGCCATTGAGTAGCCTGGAGACCAGTATACACCACAGTGTCACGCCAGTCATAATGGTGAGGTTGATTAGGGCTCACAATGTGTGTGTGTGTGTGTGTGTGTGTGTGTGTGTGTGTGCGTGTGTGTGTGTGTGTGTATGTGTGTGAGTGTGTGTGTGTGTGTGTGTGTGTGTGTGTATGCACACCAGTCATAATGTTGAGGTTGATAGGTTAACTTTTGATTTTGGGCTCACAATATGTGTCTATGTGCATGCATGTCTATGTGTGTGTGTATTTCTTTTTTAATTGTATTGTATTTTGCCTTTTTGCATATTCGTTTGGACCACCTGACGTCACAGTAACTTTGCGCCGCCATCTTGCCGACCGATTCGAGTCGCTCACTAGGCGGCGCCATTCACTCATACATGGATATCTTAAATAATAGAAACTTTCCCCTTCGTTTGTTCCCTTCGTTTTACACGCAAACGGCGATTTCGCCTCTGAATACGATTATTTCTAAACAAAACTCGGGCAAAAGTGGAGATTTGGAAATTCATTTCGCGTTGTATTTAAACTGAGAAAACCGAAGAAAAAGTGTGACCACGGGGCCACGGAGTGACCACGGAGCCAGCGGCTCGAGGGAAATGATTAGCTGCTAACAAGTTCAACAGGTTAAGGTCACATAGTCATGTTAGCTATGTGTTGTACAGTTGAGGAACCCTGAACTGGTATGTTATGCTAACGTTATACCAAAAGAAAGAAGAAAGAAGTAACTGCCATTCGAAGAGATGTTTGGATAACCACGATACACCCTGCAATGAACACTTTCGTGTCAGGTAAGCGAGCCTTCTCAACTTAGTAGCATCTAGGGCTAACAACAACAAGAGACACGTTTGGACAACACTTACAAAACTTGATTGACTATATCAATCAGTCAAGTTCATGAGGTTCACACGTTTTGTAAACATCACGCATGATATAATATCTTATGCAATGCGTTTGTGTTGTGTTAGCTGCTAGTAGATGGTAGCTGGTATGGTGTCTATTATTTTAACGTTAGCACATTGAAATTGCAATCTTGCAATGTCTTATTCCATTTGATAGCCTACTAAAACCTATATTTCACATGAACACAAATGCTGAAGTCGGATTATTCTATTGTCATTAATGTAGTATCATCAACTTTGAAATTGTTACTGTTAATTAGCTTATAGCCCACTGTATCGTTGTTATTTGTATGGGCGTCTGCTAAATACCGTAACCATAACTTAATTAGGCTATTATGCTATCCCTATCTTTTACTGTCTCTGGCTAAACCCAGTAGTTAACTTCCTAATTTCTGTATCTGTCCCTTATTAAGACCTACATCGTAAATCCTCATATTATACATACTTTATTTATAGCTGAGCCTCGGGTAATAGCCGTGGTCGTTTTGAACAAATCCTGCCCCAAATAAAGGTCTGTGCTTTGCGCAGCCTCTACTTAAAAGACCCTGGCCATGTTAGGCTAGGTTCTAAGAGAAATATATTTACTCAGGTTGGACAATGTAATGTCTCACACATGTCGTGTTTTATTTTACTCTGCCCTGACTTTTTAGGAGCGACTGCTTTGGACTCCAGTTTTGTGCGCAGTCTTTTTGCACACACCTCGGCGAGGGAGAAGGACAAACAACATTCAGCCAATGAAGCACAAAATGCGTGACTTGCAACAATCTCACTGGCTGTTCAACCACCAATGTGGAGGAGCATGAAGAGGCTACTACTTCTACTGACCATCACAGTGACCACAACTATGAAAAGACCTGGCATCGGAGATGTCAGCACTGGAAAGTGAGTGTGTGTGGCTCATGAGTTAAGGGCCAGGGATGAGGAACAGTCCTTGAATGAATACTTTTTTGCTCACTTTTTTGGAATATCTAAATTCACTGTCGTCATAGTGTTCATTAGCACATTAGATGTAATGTTTTTCAGAATCTCAGATCTAATCTTATGGCCACCTAAGGAACAGCAGTGAGATCACAACACATGATTGGTACAGTGTATCCCCAACACATCACATGATTGGCACGATGTATTCACATGTCATCTTTTGGATCTTTCAAACTGGATTGTGGATCCAAACATTGTAATGCTTTGTTTGACACTGTCTTGACAGGTCTTAAATAAAATATGTTGAACCATGAGTTGAGTTGTCTAAATCTATTGGTGTAAAATAATTTCTAAATTAGTTAGTACTGTTTTGTAGTCATAGATGTTAAATGTTATTTTGGTGAACCTACAAACCTAACAGTGTTGCATACTGTAGTTTCTGCATAAGAGTAAGTTGTGCTCTCAAAATCTGTCTTTATTTTCTTATTTGTGGTGCTCAATGTCATCTTGTCAAGTGGTACATTTTACCTTATCAGGTGCTGAAAGGTCACTGTCAGTTCAATCAGTTTTAATTGTATTATTTAAATGTTGCAGAAGACACTATTACAGATGGTGAAGTTACTCAAAGTAGTATGAAATCATGCCTGTGAATGAGTGTATTTGAACACTAGAGGTGTGTTGTGGTGGAATTCACCTCTGTTATAGTGTGACCGCTGTTGTTGCGGTAAGCTTGCTCCTGTCGTTAAAGGCAACCTACCTACTAACTTGCTATTGTAGCAGGGTTGATTAAGCTTCCCTGGATTTCCCCTTATTCCCTGCATGTTCTGTACAATGTTGCATGGTGAAAAACTGTTTCATACTCCTCTGGGTACAGTAAATAGTAGGCTATTGGGTGTGTGTGGCTTGGGTGTGGAAGGAGTTGGTTCCCACGCTGCGGAGGACCCCTTACCAGTTTTCATGTAGGCCTAGCCCAGAGGGTGCTGCGACAGTCCTGAGGCAGAGGTATGGTGTCATCAAAATGCGATCTAGTAGAGTTGTAGTTTGTGCTGTTTCTGTAATGTAGTCTATCTACTTGTATTGTGCTCATTATATACACTGGCTACGTTGTTTTTATATCTTGCCAATGTTAGTTGGTTAGAGTTAGCTATAGTTTGCAGAGCGTGCGGTTGTGGCTGCTATCGGTGTGAATGAGATAGGCTACATGTACAGAAATCGATGCGTCTTGCGTGATGCATGTCTGATTGGTATTTTTATATTTTGTGCTTCAGACAGAGCAATAAACAGCAAATTAAGGTTACACCGTGTTGCTTGGTTTTATGTAATAAAACCTGCCTGTAGCCGGCTACTTCAGCAAAACCCAGTTTCGATTTCAAAAACGCTATTGCGTGAGAGGGAGAATGCCTCTTTTCGGCTATTTATTCAATTAGTTGGGGCACTAACATGAGATTGCTAGCTGTTGGCCACTTAACTAACGTTACCTAGTCAGTAAACTACCACTAGAATCATGTTTTTATTATAGCCTAGGCCTACGTAGGCTAGCCTATTCCCATGCTGATGCATCGGTGCAGTCTCCGGTTTCCTGTAGCCTACAGCCCCCGGTTTTGGTTGCCCGACCCGGGGAAAATACAGTAAAGCTACCTAGCCCCCCCGTTTTTTGAAGACAAAACTTATATGTATTTCAATCGGATTGAGTCAACCTGAAAATGTCCCCGTTTTTATCCCACATTTTTGGGATTATCTTCCCGGTTTGGGCGGTCTCGAACATCGTCACCTTATCTTAAAATAGCCTAATTAACACCACTGTATGAGGGGTTAACTAGATAAATGTATGATATGGAAAGCCAATTGGAACAAACTTGGGGCAGACAATAAGGGATAAAGGAAAACTGGGGGTAACAAACAAATAAAGATCGGAGCCTAAAACTGAACATTTCTCTAGATCTATCTGTCTTTCTCTTCCATTCAAACGGGCAGTGTGGGCAGTCATATTGGGCGAAATCGGTCGTAAATATGGCGGCGTTCTACTTGATAGTGACGTAGGTGGCACAAATGAATAGGACAGTGAAGAGTGAGACCGGACGCAAGTGGGAGAGAGAGAGATGGGGTGGGATCTGGAAATGACCGTAGGTCGGACTTGAACTTGGGTCCCCGTGGGTACTCGGAACTAGCCTGACTCTCGCCAGACCCTTGTAGTTCCGCCATTCTCCACCAGAGGCGTTTCGCTGAGCTCCACACAAGGGTCTGGACTCGAGGGCATAGCAAACTCTTTCCAGGGAGCAAAAAGTAATGAACCAATCAGGATCGCCGGAGGGGATTTCATAGATGTGACGTAGCGCCAAAGTGACTGTCTGATTCAAACAACAATGGCGACGCGCACCGAGGAGTCTTGTGCTGACATTGATTCTGCTATTTCAACTGTTTTGTCGAATCTATCGAGTGTTCATTCTTTAAAAGAGGAACAGTTTATGGTTTTGAAGGCATTTATTGGTGGCAAGGATGTTTTCACTCTTCTTCCGACCGGGTTTGGCAAGAGCTTGAAGTAGCCTAGCGCGTCATTCAAGGTAACGGACAAGTGGTTTATCCAATCACATACAAGGATTTTTTTTACAAGGCCCCGCCTTCTGAAATACATCTCCTATCGTTCAGTCCCAAATCCTTGTGTGAAGCTCAGCGAACTAAAAGGATCTGGCGAAAGTCAGGTTAAGTTGGAACTGTGCAGTGCATGAACGCTGCAGCCTGCTGTGCCACAGCGCACCCCCATGTATGTGTATTTGAACATATGTTTATATGCAACGGATGGGGAGACATGCTTGCACTCCCTTGGGAGTGATAAGTGTCTTACCCAGATAACTGTAAGCAGTGACCTGATCAACCCTCTTGAAGCTGGGCTCCCCGCTGGACAGAGGGATGTCCTGATAACCTCCTCTCCATTCATTTGCCCCAACCACACCCACTAGAAACCGTTCCTAAGAGAGATATGGAGTCACAGAGACACAGAGGATATATTTATCCACATCTACACTGTATACATGCACAGTTTCCTTATAAGGTTATAAGTCATTACGTTACGTAATACATTATTCTTCATTATACCACTGCTTAGTTGAATTTCCAAATGTGATGTAGCATTTAAAGGTACACTATGCAGGTTAAGTGTGATGTAGCATTTAAAGGCACACTATGCAGGTTAAGTGTGATGTAGCATTTAAAGGTACACTATACAGGTTAAGTGTGTGATGTAGCATTTAAAGGTACACTATGCAGGTTAAGTGTGATGTAGCATTTAAAGGTACACTAGAATAGAATAGAATAGAATAAAAATAGAATATATACTTTTTTGATCCCGTGAGGGAAATTCAGTTCTCTGCATTTAACCCAATTTAACCGAATTAGTGAACACACAGCACACAGTGAACACACAGTGAGGTGAATCACACAACCCAGAGCAGTGAGCTGCCTGCCCAACCAGCAGCGCTCGGGGAGCAGTGAGGGGTTAGGTGCCTTGCTCAAGGGCACTTCAGCCGTGGTGGACTGGTCGGGGATCGAACCGGCAACCCTCCGGTTACAAGCCCGATGCGCTAACCAGTACACCACGGCTGCCCGACACTATGCAGGTTAAGTGTGATGTAGCACTTAAAGGTACACTATGCAGGTTAAGTGTGTGATGTAGCACTTAAAGGTACACTATGCAGGTTAAGTGTGATGTAGCATTTAAAGGTACACTATGCAGGTTAAGTGTGATGTAGCATTTAAAGGTACACTATGCAGGTTAAGTGTGATGTAGCACTTAAAGGTACACTATGCAGGTTAAGTGTGATGTATCATTTAAAGGTACACTATGCAGGTTAAGGTATTTCTAGTGTCGTAGAGCTCCCTCTAGAGTCACAATATATATTCAACTTCTTGTGACGTATCCACCCTGTGCACAGTGAAAATGATTTTGTTGTAAAGGTGAAGGAATAACAACAGGCAAAAATCTCCAAAAAGCTACAGTTGTGGTCATAAGTTTACATACACATGCTAACATTGACTAAAAAGAGGACAATAAATAATCTTTTGGGAAATGATTTTGATGCCTTAACCCTCTAACCGCCCAAGGCGCCGTACGGCGACAAGCAACATCACTGATTAAAACAGACGGTAGATCCGAGTAGGGTGACAAATCGCCTTTGTACCTCCACCACTAGTTGGCAGACATCCAGAGCTTCGATTCAAGCCCAAATTCGAGTAAAAAAGTTTTCAGGAAGTGCCTGTATTACTCGTGAGAAACAAAAAAAAAAAGACGCATTTCCTGTTTATAACGCGGAAGTGAAATGCGCGATCGCTATGCACAAATTGAAGCAGAAAAACGGCAAATGTTAAAAAACAAAGTGTGTTATGAAGTCTTGGGTCTGCCATTCACCTACTCTGATTCTGAAGGAGAATATCTGTCTTTTGGAGATTATGATCGGTCGTTCATTGGCAGTGACAGTCAAGATGCGTCTGTGAATGGAGGTGGGTCTTTGCGTGTGTACGTCAATGTTTACCTGCAGCAATGTTGACCAAAGGGTTCAAATAAGCATGATGTGCTTGGTGCCAGTGATAATCATGATGATAGTGTCTGTAATTGACATGGTACAGACAGCAGGTCTAGTAAAAATAGGGCTCTGAAGAACTACAAAGTCATCCGCGATAGGAACTGATTTGACCAGGCTACTTTATTATATAGTAACATAGGGATTGTGGTCATACTAATAGTTTACTGTTGTTGGTTTACATGTGGCTGTGGTCCTGTTTGTTTGTTATGTCGGAGAAATTACAAAAATCAAAGTAAAACTGCTCAAATGTGTTCAACAATCAGTATTTACTGAAATGTGCATAATTTGACGCTATTGCCAATCTGTGACGTCATAATATGCAAATTAGATGAGTAAATGTACTCCCTTTATAAACTTTAGTTCATACTCAATGATTTTCACATTTACAGTAGGACTTTATCTCTGACCACTTTCAAGCCATGGCCTTTTGAATTTGTTATGCAAAAATCCAAAAAAACCTGGGCGGTTAGAGGGTTAATTAACAACATGAGGAAAAATACAACCTTTAAGGACACCAATTTTCTTTGTGAATGAATAATGTATCGTAAATAAATAAATGTTTAAATATCTAAATAGCCCCACATCATCAATCCAATCCAATCCACTTTATTTATATAGCACAAATTTAAACAACCACAAGGTTTCCAAAGTGCTGTACACCACAAAATGAGGACAACAGTAGGATAAAAGAGATAAAACTAATTCTAAAAAGTAAAAGAAATAAAAAAAGAAGTAGGATAAAAAGAAGGTAGGATAAAACTAGTCAATTAGCATAAAATAATAAAATAGAATAAAATCAAATAAGATAAAAACAACAAAACAAATAAGATGAAAATAAGTAAAATCAAATAAGAAATATAGCCGCAAGCGGCGATGGCGGGCCCGAGCACCAGCGGTGCGGAGACCTGTGAGATTTCGGAATCTAACAAAGCAACATGTGCGTGTTGGTGGGCATGTGCATGAGCAACACACATGCCCACCAAATTTGGTCAATTTTCCTGAATGTGTGTGTCAGCCACAACAGACAACACGCTAGGTAGCGCTATAGAGTCCCTAAGCCACACCCTAGGCCAGAGCTCTATCTCTGACTATCGATAGCAATAACGCTAGACAGACACAGACAGAGGGGGTAGAGACAAATGGATCAATAGAAAAGAATATACACTTTTTTGATCTCGTGAGGGAAATCATTTCTCTGCATGTAACCCAATTTAACCAAATTAGTGAACACACAGTGAGGTGAATCACACACTGACCCAGAGCAGTGAGCTGCCTGCCCAACCAGCGGTGCTGGGGGAGCAGTGAGGGGTTAGGTGCCTTGCCCAAGGGCACCTTAGTGGTGAACTGGTCGGGGATTGAACCGGCAACCCTCCAGTAACAAGCCCCAATCCCTAAGCAGTAGGCCACGGCTGCCCAGAGGGAAGGAGGGAGGGAGGGAGGGAGGGAGTGTGTGTGTGTGTGTGTGTGTGTGTGTGTGTGTGTGTGTGTGTGTGTGTGTGTGTGTGTGTGTGTGTGTGTGTGTGTGTGTGTGTGTGTGTGTGTGTGTGTGTGTGTGTGTGTGTGTGTGTGTGTGTGTGTGTCTGTGTGTCTGTCTGTGTGTCTGTCTGTCTGTCTGTGTGGAAAGAACGGGGGAGGGGAAGCAATCAACTGTGAGAGAGAGAGAGAGAGAGAGAGAGAGAGAGAGACCCACAAATAGAGGCAAATGGATCAATAGAATAGAATATATACTTTTTTGATCCCGTGAGGGAAATTCATTTCTCTGCATGTAACCCAATTTAACCAAATTAGTGAACATACACAGCACACAGCGAAGACACAGTGAGGTGAATCACACACTGACCCAAAGCAGTGAGCTGCCTGCCCAACCAGTGGTGCTGGGGGAGCAGTGAGGGGTTAGGTGCCTTGCCCAAGGGCACCTTAGTGGTGAACTGGTCGGGGATTGAACAGGCAACCCTCCAGTTACAAGCCCCAAGCCCTAACCAGTAGGCCACAGCTGCCCAGAGGGAAGGAGGGAGGGAGGGAGGGAGGGAGGGAGTGTGTGTGTGTGTGTGTGTGTGTGTGTGTGTGTGTGTGTGTGTGTGTGTGTGTGTGTGTGTGTGTGTGTGTGTGTGTGTGTGTGTGTGTGTGTGTGTGTGTGTGTGTGTGTGTGTGTGTGTGTGTGTGTAGCCACGCGTGTGTCAATGTGTATGTGCTAATAAGAGAGTGTGTGCGTGTGTGAGCTGCAAGAGAGAGGGGAAGGAGAGAGACCTCCAGCTGAGAGACAGACAAAGAAGGGCAGAGAGGGGGGCGATAGCAAAAAGCCCACCATGGGCAAATTTGAAATAAACAAATAACTCACTTTCTGTCAACATGGTTAAAGTCAAAATTACAGCATAGGTTGATATGAATATGACTATTCGTATTCTTGCTTCAAAATATTTTAGGTGAAACTATGTGTCAACTACGATCATTAATGTGCTATTGAGTGACACAATCAACACCACATTGAACAACATCAAAACTTGTATATGACTGTCACTACAAACACACTAACTAATACTCCATTAAATTTCATCCAAATTAGTCACTGTTTTCTGCCTATAACACCAACTTTTTGTTCCTTTTATAAGACACCTAGGTTCAAACCTTCGCCATTTCGAGATACTTTTGAAATTCAAAAATCTGGTCGCAATTTCTCTTGGGCAACCCCTCAAGATAATTTTACTGATGAAATGACATAATTTCGATAATCCGTCTAGGAGAAGTATTTCAAAATGCATGATGTGCAAAAATCAGAAAATCTCATATAATTCAAATTCTTTTAATATTTACTATATAGGTTAAATGTAAAACTTGTTCAGATTCATACAACACACATGTCCACCAAATTTGGTTCAATTCCGTGAATGTATGTGTCAACAACAACAGACAGCGCGCTAGGTGGCGCTATAGAGTCCCTGAGCCACACCCTAGGCCAGAGCTCTGGTTCTGAGTAGCGTTACCAATTCCACACGTAGCTGCCAAATTTCAAGAGTTTTAGAGCATGCCAAGTTGGTGAAAAAAGGAGTTAGGTAAGACGGAAAAAACTATAATAAATATAGCCGCAAGCGGCGATGGCGGGCCCGAGCACCTGCGGTACGGACCCGTGACATTTGCGGAATCTAGCAAAGCAACACGTACTTGTTGGTGGGCATGTGCATGAGCAACACACATGCCCACCAAATTTGGTTAATTTTCATCAATGTATGTGTCAACCACAACAGAAAACAAGCTAGGTGGCGCTATAGAGTCCCAAAGCCACACCCAAGGCCAGAGCTCTGTCTCTGACTAGTGGCAGCAATAACACACAAGCGTACCTAATTGTCGTGTATGTATGTGTCAACAATAATAGACAATGTGCTAGGTGGCGCTATAGAGTCCCTAACCCTCACCCTAGGCCAGAGCTCTATCCCTGACAAGCAGTAGCAATAGCACACATGCCCACCAAATGTGGTTCATTTTCGTGAATGTGTCAACCATAATAGACAATGTGCTAGGTGGCGCTATAGAGTCCCTAAGCCACACCCTAGGCCAGAGCTCTATCCCTGACTAGCGGTAGCAATAACACACATGCCCACCAAATGTGGCTCATTTTCGTGAATGTATCAACCACAACAGACAATGCGCTAGGTGGCGCTATAGAGTCCCTAAGCCACACCCTAGGCCAGAGCTCTGTTTCTGACTTGCGGCAGTAATAACACACAAGCTCACCAAATTTGATTCATTTTCGTGAATGTATATGTCAACCACAACAGGTAACACACTAGGTGGCGTTATAGAGTCCCTAAGCCACACCCTCGGCCAGAGCTCTGTCTCTGAATAGCTGTAGCAAATATGCCCACCAAATTTGGTTCATTTTCGTGAATGTACATGTCAACCACAACAGACAATGCGCTAGGTGGCGCTATGGAGTCCCTAAGCCACACCCGAGGCCAGAGCTCTGTCTTTATCTAGCGGCAGCAATAACACTCAAGCCCACCAAATGTGGTTCATTTTTGTCAATGTTTGTGTCAGCCACAACAAACAATGCTCTAGGTGGCGCTATAGAGTCCCTAAGTCAGACCTTTGGCCAGAGCTCTGTCTCTGACTAGCAATAGGAATAACACACAAGCCCATCAAATTTGGCTAATTTTCGTGAATGTACGTGTCAACCACAACAGGCAATGCGCTAGGTGGCGCTATAGAGTCCCTAAGCCACACCCTAGGCAAGAGCTCTGTTTTTATCTAGCGGCAGCAATAACACACAAGCCCACCAAATTTGGTTCATTTTTGTCAATGTTTGTGTCAGCCACAACAAACAATGCTCTAGGTGGCGCTATAGAGTCCCTAAGTCAGACCTTTGGCCAGAGCTCTGTCTCTGACTAGCAATAGGAATAACACACAAGCCCATCAAATTTGGTTAATTTTCGTGAATGTACGTGTCAACCACAACAGGCAATGCGCTAGGTGGCGCTATAGAGTCCCTAAGCCACACCCTAGGCAAGAGCTCTGTTTTTATCTAGCGGCAGCAATAACACACAAGCCCACCAAATTTGGTTCATCTTTGTGAATGTTTGTGTCAACCACAACAAACAATGCTCTAGGTGGCGCTATAGAGTCCCTAAGCCACACCTTTGGCCAGAGTTTGTCTCTGACTAGCAATAGGGATAACACACAAGCCCATCAAATCTGGTTAATTTTCGTGAATGTATGTGTCAACCACAACAGGCAATGCGCTAGGTGGCGCTATAGAGTCCCTTAGCCACACCCTAGGCCAGAGCTCTGTCTCTGACTAGAGATAGCAATAACACACAAGCCCATCAAATTTGGTTCATTTTTGTGAATGTATGTGTCAACCACAACAGACAACCCGACAGAGCGTTCTTAAGCCTTCTTTAATCATTGTCTAATATTAAGGAAAGTTTAAGATCTATTAACCAAGGTGTTGTCACACACACACATGGCAAATAAGTTGCAGGATTGTGGTGCCTTCTCTCATCCTCAAGTCTGTTGGCCTTCTTACCACCACCAGAGAGGCATGGGGGATGGGTGAGAGAGTGTGTGGGGGGTCGGTATGCAAATGAGGGGGGGGGGGCATGGGGCTAAGATAGAGAGAGAGATAGAAAGAGAGAGAGGGAGGGAGGCAGAGGGGTCAAGGGGGATGCCATGTGTGTGCGTAACTCTCTGGAAAGCTTGCGCGTGTGTAATGTGTGTGCGGTTAAATGTGGTTCTGTGTGTGTGTAACAGGACCAACATGAAGGCGCGGATGAGAAAAGATCGTAACACAGAGCCATCTTCATAAGAAAACCTAAATAACTCACTTTCTGTTAATGTGGTTAAAGTCAAAATTGCAGCATAGGTTAATATGATTATTATTATTCATCAACTCGCTTCAAAATATTCTAGCTAAAACTGTGTCCACCAAAATCATTAATGCGCTTTTAAAAATCACAAACAACACCAAATTCAAAACTTTGTATATGACTGTCACTACAAACACACTAACTAATACTCCATAAAATTTCATCCAAATTAGTCACTGTTTTCTGCCTATAACACCAACTTTTTGTTTCTTTTATAAGACACCTAGATTCAAACCTTCGCCATTTCAATATACTTTTGAAATTCAAAAATCTGGTCGCAATTTCTCTTGGGCAACCCCTCAAGATCATTTTACTGCAAAAAGGACATGATTTCGATAAACCGTCTAGGAGAAGTGTTTCAAAATACATGATGTGCAAAATTCATAATCATAACCATAACTCAAATTCTTCGAATATTTACTATAGAGTGTAAATCTAAAAATTGTTCAGATTCATACAACACACATGTCCACCAAATTTGGTTCATTTTCGTGCATGTATGTGTCAAACACAACAGAAACCGCGCTAGGTGGCGCTATAGAGTCCCTGAGCCACACCCTAGGCCAAAGCTCTGTCTCTGAGTTTCGATTGCAATTCTACAAATGGCTGCGAAATTACAAGAGTTTTAGAGCATGCCAAGTTGGTGAAAAAAAAAAAACAGGTAAGACGGAAGAAGAAGAAAAATAATAATAATAATAATAATAATAATCTGAGCAAAAACAATAGGGCCTAATGCTCTAGGTGGCGCTATAGAGTCCCTAAGCCACACCTTTGGCCAGAGTTTGTCTCTGACTAGCAATAGGGATAACACACAAGCCCATCAAATCTGGTTAATTTTCGTGAATGTATGTGTCAACCACAACAGGCAATGCGCTAGGTGGCGCTATAGAGTCCCTTAGCCACACCCTAGGCCAGAGCTCTGTCTCTGACTAGAGATAGCAATAACACACAAGCCCATCAAATTTGGTTCATTTTTGTGAATGTATGTGTCAACCACAACAGACAACCCGACAGAGCGTTCTTAAGCCTTTTTTAATCATTGTCTAATATTAAGGAAAGTTTAAGATCTATTAACCAAGGTGTTGTCACACACACACATGGCAAATAAGTTGCAGGATTGTGGTGCCTTCTCTCATCCTCAAGTCTGTTGGCCTTCTTACCACCACCAGAGAGGCATGGGGGATGGGTGAGAGAGTGTGTGGGGGGTCGGTATGCAAATGAGGGGGGGGGGGCATGGGGCTAAGATAGAGAGAGAGATAGAAAGAGAGAGAGGGAGGGAGGCAGAGGGGTCAAGGGGGATGCCATGTGTGTGCGTAACTCTCTGGAAAGCTTGCGCGTGTGTAATGTGTGTGCGGTTAAATGTGGTTCTGTGTGTGTGTAACAGGACCAACATGAAGGCGCGGATGAGAAAAGATCGTAACACAGAGCCATCTTCATAAGAAAACCTAAATAACTCACTTTCTGTTAATGTGGTTAAAGTCAAAATTGCAGCATAGGTTAATATGATTATTATTATTCATCAACTCGCTTCAAAATATTCTAGCTAAAACTGTGTCCACCAAAATCATTAATGCGCTTTTAAAAATCACAAACAACACCAAATTCAAAACTTTGTATATGACTGTCACTACAAACACACTAACTAATACTCCATAAAATTTCATCCAAATTAGTCACTGTTTTCTGCCTATAACACCAACTTTTTGTTTCTTTTATAAGACACCTAGATTCAAACCTTTGCCATTTCAATATACTTTTGAAATTCAAAAATCTGGTCGCAATTTCTCTTGGGCAACCCCTCAAGATCATTTTACTGCAAAAAGGACATGATTTCGATAAACCGTCTAGGAGAAGTGTTTCAAAATACATGATGTGCAAAATTCATAATCATAACCATAACTCAAATTCTTCGAATATTTACTATAGAGTGTAAATCTAAAAATTGTTCAGATTCATACAACACACATGTCCACCAAATTTGGTTCATTTTCGTGCATGTATGTGTCAAACACAACAGAAACCGCGCTAGGTGGCGCTATAGAGTCCCTGAGCCACACCCTAGGCCAAAGCTCTGTCTCTGAGTTTCGATTGCAATTCTACAAATGGCTGCGAAATTACAAGAGTTTTAGAGCATGCCAAGTTGGTGAAAAAAAAAAAACAGGTAAGACGGAAGAAGAAGAAAAATAATAATAATAATAATAATAATAATCTGAGCAAAAACAATAGGGCCTAATGCTCTAGGTGGCGCTATAGAGTCCCTAAGCCACACCTTTGGCCAGAGTTTGTCTCTGACTAGCAATAGGGATAACACACAAGCCCATCAAATCTGGTTAATTTTCGTGAATGTATGTGTCAACCACAACAGGCAATGCGCTAGGTGGCGCTATAGAGTCCCTTAGCCACACCCTAGGCCAGAGCTCTGTCTCTGACTAGAGATAGCAATAACACACAAGCCCATCAAATTTGGTTCATTTTTGTGAATGTATGTGTCAACCACAACAGACAACCCGACAGAGCGTTCTTAAGCCTTCTTTAATCATTGTCTAATATTAAGGAAAGTTTAAGATCTATTAACCAAGGTGTTGTCACACACACACATGGCAAATAAGTTGCAGGATTGTGGTGCCTTCTCTCATCCTCAAGTCTGTTGGCCTTCTTACCACCACCAGAGAGGCATGGGGGATGGGTGAGAGAGTGTGTGGGGGGTCGGTATGCAAATGAGGGGGGGGGGGCATGGGGCTAAGATAGAGAGAGAGATAGAAAGAGAGAGAGGGAGGGAGGCAGAGGGGTCAAGGGGGATGCCATGTGTGTGCGTAACTCTCTGGAAAGCTTGCGCGTGTGTAATGTGTGTGCGGTTAAATGTGGTTCTGTGTGTGTGTAACAGGACCAACATGAAGGCGCGGATGAGAAAAGATCGTAACACAGAGCCATCTTCATAAGAAAACCTAAATAACTCACTTTCTGTTAATGTGGTTAAAGTCAAAATTGCAGCATAGGTTAATATGATTATTATTATTCATCAACTCGCTTCAAAATATTCTAGCTAAAACTGTGTCCACCAAAATCATTAATGCGCTTTTAAAAATCACAAACAACACCAAATTCAAAACTTTGTATATGACTGTCACTACAAACACACTAACTAATACTCCATAAAATTTCATCCAAATTAGTCACTGTTTTCTGCCTATAACACCAACTTTTTGTTTCTTTTATAAGACACCTAGATTCAAACCTTCGCCATTTCAATATACTTTTGAAATTCAAAAATCTGGTCGCAATTTCTCTTGGGCAACCCCTCAAGATCATTTTACTGCAAAAAGGACATGATTTCGATAAACCGTCTAGGAGAAGTGTTTCAAAATACATGATGTGCAAAATTCATAATCATAACCATAACTCAAATTCTTCGAATATTTACTATAGAGTGTAAATCTAAAAATTGTTCAGATTCATACAACACACATGTCCACCAAATTTGGTTCATTTTCGTGCATGTATGTGTCAAACACAACAGAAACCGCGCTAGGTGGCGCTATAGAGTCCCTGAGCCACACCCTAGGCCAAAGCTCTGTCTCTGAGTTTCGATTGCAATTCTACAAATGGCTGCGAAATTACAAGAGTTTTAGAGCATGCCAAGTTGGTGAAAAAAAAAAAACAGGTAAGACGGAAGAAGAAGAAAAATAATAATAATAATAATAATAATAATCTGAGCAAAAACAATAGGGCCTTGCACCTACGGTGCAGCCACTTTCAGTGGCCGCACCTCGGTGCTCGGGCCCTAATAATCTGAGCAAAAACAATAGGGCCTTGCACCTACGGTGCAGCCACTTTCAGTGGCCGCACCTCGGTGCTCGGGCCCTAATAAATAAATAAATACATAAAGTGCACTGTCCATAACACATTTACCTCACATCAACCATACTACCTGGTATCAAAAGCCAGTGAGAAAAGCTGGGTTTTAAGCAAAGATTTAAAATGAGACAGTGAAGAGGCTTGTCGGATGTAGAGTGGCAATACATTCCACAGCTTTGGGGCTGCCACAGCAAAAGCTCGTTCTCCTCTGGATTTCAGCCTAGTTCTAGGCACTGTCAGGAGCAGCTGGTCAGCTGACCTGAGAGAACGGCTGGGAGTGTAGGGGTGTAACAGCTCGGAGAGGTATGGTGGGGCCAGGCCATTCAAGGCTTTAAAAGCAAACAACAAAATTTTAAAATGAATCCTAAAATGAACAGGCAGCCAATGGAGTGAGGCTAAAATAGGTGAAATGTGGTCATACTTTCTAGTGTTAGTTAAAAGACGAGCAGCAGCATTTTGGACTAGATGCAGACGGGCAATGGAGGACCCACTAACCCCCATATACAGTGCATTGCAGTAATCCAGCCGGGTGGTCACAAAGGCGTGGATTACTGTTTCAAAGTGCTGTCTCTGAAGGACTGGTTTGATTTTTGCCAGCTGCCTTAATTGAAAAAAGCTAGACTTCACCACAGCTTTAATCTGAGTGTCCAATTTAAGGTCAGCATCCACCTTTACCCCTAGATTATTAATAATTGGCCTGCGATACTGTGCCAAGTGATCCAGGTCAACCGGGGGGGGTCACAGAAGTGCCACTAAAAACCATAACTTCTGTCTTTTTTTCATTAAAATTTAAAAAGTTAAGAGACATCCAGGCCTTAATATCGTGTAAACACTCAAGCAATGGCTTAACACAGTAGGAGTCTGACTTCTTAAGAGGGACATAGATCTGGCTGTCATCTGCATAGCAGTGAAAAGAGATGCCATGTTTCCTGAGAATTGAACCAAGTGGGAGTAGATAGATGGAAAATAAAAGGGGGCCAAGCCCAGAGCCCTGTGGCACCCCATGTGACAGGGGAGCGGTGGAGGACACGGAGTCAGCAAGGCTAACACAGAAGGTTCGCTGAGACAAATAAGACCTGAACCAATCTAGTGCTGTGCCACTAATGCCCACCCACTGCTCCAAACGAGCAATCAGGATGTCATGATCCACTGTATCAAAAGCAGCAGTCAAATCTAAAAGTACAAGGACAACACAGTGACCAGAGTCAGTAGCTAAAAAGATGTCATTAAAAACTCTTAAAAGTGCTGATTCAGTGCTGTGTAATGTTTTAAAACCGGATTGGAAAATCTCAATAATATTTTGTGCATTTATAAAATCCATGAGCTGGCAATAAACAATCTTTTCCAAGATTTTAGAAAGGAAATGTAATTTGGAAATAGGCCTAAAGTTAGCTAAAACAGTAGGATCCAGACCAGGTTTCTTTAACAAGGGTTGCACAACTGTGTTTAAAATGAACAGGCACCACTCCAGAGGACAGGCTGCTATTAATGACTGCAGTAAATGCTGGTCCAATAGTTGGAAAAACCTCCTTAAAAAGGCGAGGAGTGACAGCATCACTTGGAGAACCTGAGGGCTTCAAATGACCAACAATCTCCTGTACAAAAGGCAGGGTCACAGGCTCAAAAGTGTCAAGAACAGCAGAAAATGGGACAAACACTGAGGGATCAGAACCAGGGGGTGATATATGCTCTAGCAGAAGTGACTTTATCAATGAAGAAGTGGAGGAAGTTCTCACATACAGCTGGGGAAGCATCGATTTCAACAGTCTGTGGTGCATTCAAAGCAGAGTTAAAGGGATAGTTCGGATTTTAAGACACGAAGTTGTATGGGTTCCCTGTCAGCAACGTAGTGCATCAGCACTGACTTACCCCCGACAGCGTCCTGTGAGCCGAGATCCAGCCGGTTTTTGATCGTTTTTGATGCCGGACTATTTTCTTCAGCAAGTTTCTGGGGTCACGAAAGTAAAGTGTTTTTCTTCTCAAAACCATATGCGTTCAACAGAGTGATATATTTGCACCACAAAAACGTTGTCCAGCTGTCAGTAGCGCGCAGTGATAGGAATCGCGAAAAATGAGTAAGTGATAACGAGGTTTGAATTTTTCCTGGACAACGTTTTTGTGGTGCAAATAAACTGCTCACAAAAAGTAAGGAAACTTGACTTTGGCCCATTATATCTCCCCTTTAGTAATACCAACCAGTAAAGTGTTTCATATCATTTTTAACGTTGATTTGTCACCTTTACAATGAGGTATAGCTTGTAAGCATAGGGCAATCATGGAATGAGCAACACAAGCAAACGTGTAAGTAGTGCCAACGAAAAATGTGCCAAAATGGCCTGTTATGCTGTTGGAATTCACCTTTGTTACTTCAAGCATTGACGATTGCACTCTCCCACAGAAATGAGGAAAACAAAACATGTTAGGCATACATTTGTTCATTTTATACTCAGTGTCAGGGTCCACAGTAGCGTGTAGAGGATCCATATGCAGCCACAACAGCTTGGCACCTTCTTCTCATGCAGGTCACCAACCTGGCTTTACATTCTGCTGTGGGGTGACTCTAACTGGAAAGACAGACCTTGTTATCATTGAAGGCAATCATCATGCAGTTAGATTAGATTAGAAGTCTTTATTGTCCACTACTGTGGAAATTCATCTTTGATACCGGGATGAGATTCTGGAGCCAGTGGCAATTCCATATCTCCAGAATATGGGACCAATTGCCATCCTCCAGAATGACAACGCTCGCCCCCATAGAGCTGGGATCATCAGAGTACCTCCAGAATTTGGGAGTGGAGAGGATCGAATGGCCTGCCGTGAACACTTGTGGGATCAGCTTGGGCGTGCTGTACGTGCCAGAGTCACCAACAAAACCAGGTTGGCTGACAACAGATCCTTATCGAGGAATGGAATTCCATCCCACAGGAGAATGTAGCCAGGTTGGTGACCAGCATGAGAAGAAGGTGCCAAGCTGTTGTGGCTGCATATGGATCCTCTACACACTACTGAGGACCCTGACACTGAGTATAAAATGAACAAATGTATGCCTAACATGTTTTGTTTTCCTCATTTCTGTGGGAGAGTGCAATCGTCAATGCTTCAAGTAACAAAGGTGAATTCCAACAGCATAACAGGCCATTTTGGCACATTTTTCGTTGGCACTACTTACACGTTTGCTTGTGTTGCTCATTCCATGATTGCCCTATGCTTACAAGCTATACCTCATTGTAAAGGTGACAAATCAACGATAAAAATTATATGAAACACTTTACTGGTTGGTGTTACTAAAGGGGAGATATAATGGGCCAAAGTCAAGTTTCCTTACTTTTTGTGAGCGGTTTATATCACTCTGTTGAACGCATATGGTTTTGAGAAGAAAAACACTTTACTTTCGTGACCCCAGAAACTTGCCGGACTACTTTCTTCAGCATCAAAAACGATCTAAAACCGGCTGGATCTCGGCTCACAGGACGCTGTCGGGGGTAAGTCAGTGCTGATGCACTACGTTGCTGACAGGGAACCCATACAACTTCGTGTCTTAAAATCCGAACTATCCCTTTAATGACCTTAAACAAAACACGAGGCTTGTGGGAGTTTACCAGGATAATATCAGAAAAATATTTTCTTTTAGCCTCTTTCACAGTGGATTGGTAATGACGCCAGCAATCCCTCAATATTTGAAAAGACACTTGCAATTTGTCCTTTTTCCACTTTCTCTCAGCTCTTCGACACTCCTGTCTTGAAGCCCGGGTTGTTTCGTTCAGCCAGGGCTCTGCCTCTGACTTAGGTTTTTGACGTCTGGTTTTTAATGGAGCCGCAATGTCTATGGCAGTTTGACAGGTGTTGAGAAACCAAGAGTTCAGAGCCTCAGTGTCATTATACAAACTTTCAGGGATGACGCAGTTTTGACTAAAAACGGACGAGAAGTATGCAGCAGTGGAAGGGTTAATAACTCGGCATCTGCGAGCCGGGGCGCGAGGTTTAATGGTTGGACAGTGAACAGCAGCATCAAACAGTATATGATCAGAGAAAATGGCAGCACAGATCTCCACGTTAGAAACAGGCAAACCATATCAAGATCGAGTGTGTGACCACGTTCATGTGTCGGCCCAAGTACAGACTGTACAAGGTTAAAAGAGTCAATTATGTTTAGAAAGTCTCTCGCTAATGGGTTCTCGGGGCAGCAAACGTGAATATTACAATCCCCAACGATAAGGACCCGGTCATATTTAGGCATAACATCCGACAAGAATACCGAAAAATCCGTTAAAAAGTCTTTGTTGTATTTGGGAGGCCGATAAACCACAGCGCACAACACCGTGTGCGAGTGGCCCAGCTCAAACAGACTCAGTTCAAAGCTAGTAGGGGATGACAGCGATATCTGTTTGCATGTAAAGTCCCTCTTAAAAACAGTCGCGATTCCTCCGCCTCGGCCAGACGTCCGAGGAGAATTAAAATAGCAGCATTTGTCCGGTAAAAGATCCGTAAAGACACTGGACTCACCAGAAGTCAGCCAGGTCTCAGAGATGAAGAGGAAGTCCTTGAGGATAAAGGTTTTATTTCCAAGTGATCTGGCGTTAACCAGGCCAAACCGAGCAGGAGCCGGAGGGTCAGGGCGAACAGCTGGCGGGGAGGCACGGCGCAGAGGCCGCAGATACTCCAGGTTCACTCCGCGCCAGCGTAGACAGGGAGAGCAGGGGCCGCGGGGCTGGAAGGCCACATCGGAGCCCGCCACCATGACCAAACAGGAAGCAACAGGGTCCAGGGAACGTGGAGAGGCGCACAGGCGAGGACCAGCTCCATATCCACCTCGATCGGGACGTACCAACATCGCCCTCAGCCTCACAAGACAACCGCTGCGTTTCCCCCGGCGTCGGTGCCTTTTTCGTCGGGGCGGTGGAGTGCGGCGGAGGTATGACGGGACATCCGATAGGAAAGGAGACTCAGTCCCCCCCCCGTGGTAATCCAATTTGCGCAGATTTCCAGAGATGATTCTCAGATCTAGCAGCGTTTGGCGATCATATACCAGCAGAGCGTTGACGGTATGTACAAGTGTTAGAGACAGCAGAAACACACACAACAGGTGGAGCAGCTGACGGCACGCCTGACACACTGGCGCCATCTTGCCACGCACGCACCTAGGCTACCTTTCACCATATATACCTAGAAATTGGTGTGGTGTTTTTTTCAGTTAAGTTGATTTGCACTGAGCTCAATGAGCATGTCGCTCTGGTAGCCAGTCATCTAGCTGTGTGGCATTCTGTATCCTAGGGTGAGTTTGTAAAAGTACTTTCGTTTAAAAGCATAATTATGTTTACTTTTACTTTTAAGCTTGTCCGTGCTGTCTTTTTCACAACATGAAACAGTACTGATACGGTACTGCTATACATTGCAATAGATATAACAACATACAGGCCTTGACACAAGAGCTGCGCTGAATCCATTCTGGGCAAATTCCATCGTTGTGGCATCACCAGTGGTTTGGGTTCCTGGGGATACAAGAAGAGAGTGGTTTTGAGAATGACATGCTGTGTTCTAACATGTGAGTGTGTTTATATAAATATTTTTCATTCTGTGGAGGTTGGAAGTGTAAGATTATGAGTACTGGCAAATTGAAACCTGCTCATACCTTCTATGACAATGATGCTCCTCTCCAGGGTGTTGCTGATCTGGTCCAGTGCCTCAAAGCTGTCCACTTTAAACATGTGCTCTGATACAGGTGAGGATGCTATGCTCCTGAGCTCCTCGAGTGCCCACTGACTGTTAAAGGCGCCGCCAACCTGTGAAATAAGGAAGATAAGAAGCATCTCTCATCAGGGGACATTCTGATTAGCACAACACACCCAAACAAGTACTTTATTCTCTGTTGAAGATGCAATAGGCTAGTCCTGAGCTCATTTCGTGCTTATTGTATGCACAATTTACTAAATAGAGAGCGCAATCTATTACAAGACCACAGTTTAGTAAAATAAGTGCACAATTCAGTAATATTAAAATTCTTTCAAAACTAGGACTGTTAAAATAACACATTCATTTCGATTAATTAATTTGAGAAAAAAAAAATCTGATTAAAAAAATGACCCAGATTAATTGATGACCTTTTGACTCGTCTTTGAGTCGTTCTAGTCAGTCATTAGACTGTAAAATGAAGGAAGGAGACGAGAATGCCCTGCTTGGATCATTAATTGAAATATTTACTTTTAAAAAACAGCCTGATGGTGTTGTTGAAAATAAAGTGTTAATACAAAAAGGCCTCTGCCATGTCTGCAGCAAGGAATTTGCAGATCACCGGAGATCGTTAACTTTAAAGTACCACATCAATACAAAGAAATAGTGTTGACATTGAGGAGAGTGTACATTTATTTTCATTGTGTCCCCTAGGTTATAACTGTGGCCTGAAATTAGGCCAGTCAATCTAGCTCAAAAAAGGGCCAAAACTTAAACTAATTGCAATAGTAATGTTTCATACTTTTTATTGATCCTTAAACCCTGCATCACATATTAAAAATCTACCCATTTATATTTAGTGGAACATAAGTTTTTCAAGGTCAAAGGTAGCAATTTCCAATGCATTTTGCCATTGGGATTTACTACAGGTGAAATGGGTAAAATTTTAAACTATAGATATCAACTTGAAACTTTCACAGTTGTTTACTCACATTAAGGCAAAGCTTTTTTGCATTGCAAGTTTTCTGAAATGTGATGTTTAGATATGTAAATGAGACCAGTTTTACTTAAATATGCAATAATTTGCATATATTTCTAGAAAACTAAATCTGAACAATAGGTACAGTCAGCTTCAAAATAATTGCTGCATTTTGCTTATATATTGGATACCAAAAGCCTATGCAAAGGGAATATTAGATATCACTTCATATCACCTCAAAAATGAGGAAATCAAGTCAAGTCAAAATCAATGTGTTTCAATGGAAGTACATTATAGAACCAATGATTGTCAATGATATGGCATGATCGAAGTATCTCAATGCATGCCAAGTAACATAAGGAAGATATCGACCTTTAGACAACATATCAAGTGACTTGGGATGCATTGAGATACTTCCATCATACCATATCATTGACAATCATTTTTTTAGATATTTCAATTCAAATGAATTAATAAATGAATGAATGAATGTGAGTGACTTTAAAGTTCAAAAACTCCTTTCATATTATTTTCACTGTTCAAATAATGGCCATAACAATCTACAATATGACCAAATATGCTGAGGAAACAAATTTTACAATGCAATTCAAAAGTTTTTCTTTCACATACTGTACGTACAAGGCATTTAGGCCAGTCAATCTAGCGTTTGACCCGTAACTAATTGCAATAGTAATCAATCCAAGTTTTTTGTGATCCCTAGGTATATCTAATTAACATATTCAAAATCTACCGACTTATATTTAGTTTTCACAGCAAAAATGATATGCGATTCATTTAGATTAATTAATCACATAGTATCTATGTAAAAAAATCAAATGTAATTGTGACACCCCCCAGGCTCGGAAGAGAAGTTGTGAGGGGGCAGAAATCAGACGTGCAAGGTGCTGGCAGCACCAGTGGCGTGGAGTGCACCATTAGACATAGCCTGGCTGGCAGCACCAGTGGCGTGGAGTGCACCATTAGACATAGCCTGGCTGGCAGCACCAGTGGCGTGGAGTGCACCATTAGACATAGCCTGGCTGGCAGCACTAGTGGTGTGGAGTGCACCATTAGACATAGCCTGGCTGGCAGCACTAGTGGTGTGGAGTGCACCATTAGACATAGCCTGGCTGGCAGCACTAGTGGCGTGGAGTGCACCATTAGACATAGCCTGGCTGGCAGCACTAGTGGCGTGGAGTGCACCATTAGACATAGCCTGGCTGGCAGCACTAGTGGTGTGGAGTGCACCATTAGACATAGCCTGGCTGTTCCCATGCTGCCTTGCGCACAATTTCATTCACGCTGCTGAGGCAGTCTGGAACATGGAGGTATTCTAAGAACTGGAGAAAGTGAACAAGTCCCGCCCCCATTCATTTCAATGGGAATGCTAGGCTAGTGAAAATTGCCAAAATTGAACGATTTTTTCAGGCTTCAACATGGCGTTTCAAGGGGCTTGTTTCCGGTGCCGTTTTACTTAGCCAATTAAGTGCCAGGTTACTGATTGACTTAAGGTACAGAAGGAGAGCTCGTGCCCACACTAAGCTCGTACATGAGCTGAGAGTGGAACAGCCACCAATCAGCATGAGGAGAAACGGCACCGGACATGATGTATTTCTGGAAAATGGCGACGAGGAAGTGCCTTGCTAATCGGCGAAGCTAATCAGTCAAATCCTGACCCCCTGGTCTGAAACTACCACCCTAATTTTTGCCTGATATAAGGGACCAATCACAGAACGGGGGGGAAGCAAGACAATGATGAGCTATGCACAGACACATTTGATTTGACATCTGTGGTGCCCAATGAACGGATCTGGGCATTTTTTTCAAATACAAGAAAATGAACATTTGGTTGCCAGACCACGTCTCATTTGAGAAGTGTGCTAGCCAGGCATCATACATGTTGAAAATAAATGTACATCTGTGAACCATAAGCTACATTGGATAAAGGCTTCTGCTAAATGCGTAAATATAAACATATAGCACATCATACCCCAATAGCATATCTGATAATCTTTTTAGCGTCAGCTAGTTTTGTAACAGCGTCATATTTGTCGCTATCACTTGAGCGCCCATCTGTGATAACAATGAGGATTTTTGTAGCATCAGGTCTCATTCCAGCAGAAACATCAAATGCCTCATTCCTGTGGAAATGAGAAGATCAAAACAATGACAATGCATTTAATCAACAGTATTATCAGAAGTGCTAATAGTATTTTACTATATAATTTGTTCCCTTAAACGGTGACATGATGAAGAATAAATATGCATAAAACTGCACAAACAAAACAACATAATTACTGTAGGTTAGCAGTTCCTGGATTAGACCCTTTGCCCCCATCAGTTTAATATGTACATGTAATCGTACACTTAAAGGCATGGTTAGGAGTCATTTCATGCTAGGGTCCAGCTGCATCAATATCACTCACACTTCACAACGTCACGTGTGTGTGTGTGTGAGTGAGTGTGTGTGTGTGTATGTGTGAGTGGGTGTGTGTGTGTGTGTGTGTGTGTGAGAGTGACGTTGACGCAGCGCTAGCGATAGCAGCATAGTAGAAGCCATCAGGCAAGTGCTATTCAAATAAACTCCTGCTGTACTTACTGTTTTGTCCTCGACTATGAGATACAGTGAAGTCAGCTTCACTTTGCCTGTGACTTTAAATAATGCCACAATGTGCCAGGTGTAACATGGAACATTATATTCATAACCGTTTGTTCTTATGGCCGACGGATTAAAAAAGAGTGACAAAGTGGACCATGGGAAAAGTGAGAAGAAAGTCTACAGTCCCATTACCATGACAGAAGAAGATTTCTGATTAATTTAAGACTTACACAACTTTTTTGATGCCTTTTGCTGTAGCAGTACCTTGCCTCTCCTGGACGATACTGTCTACCTGGTCTCCCCATACTGATCTTCTGAAATCATTAAACTTCACATGGATGGTGCATTCCGAGGAGTACTGTGCCAAGGCAAACTGCAGGGAGAATTGGGATGCGCATAAGGTAGACAGAGGCCACTGGCAACATTCCTGGGAAACTGGACTGTTAATGTTTTTCATTAAACTACATCCAGCTCAGAGGATATTAAGTAAAGAAGGAATCAGACTCACCCTGGTGTTTTGATGCAGCAGTCTTGTGGATAGGCCTTTTACAAATGTCTTCATGGTGATGAACTGGTTGCTATTCACACTCCCAGACCCATCCAGCAAGAAGGCAATATCTGTAGCCTTGCAGTCTGAAGAGCAAAATATTTTATATGATTTCAGTATATCATTTTGCACTCTCTGACCCTTTAAAATGAAATGTAGGCAGTAGGTTACTGTGAAACCTCCAATAAATGGCCTCAGGCTTGTGCAGGCATGGAACAAGATTTTAACCATTATATGTCAACATAATTTACAGTTCAATCTGTTAAATAATAGCAACCCATATTCAAACAAAATTCAACATGGAAAGGAGAGAGAGAAAGGGCGGTCAGAGATCTACTGCCTTTAGTTGCTTTCTTTCTGTATGCATCCCCTGTCTTTATGAGGTATCTTGCACTGTAAAATTCAATATTGTGATTTATAAAGGAAAACATATATAACTGTGTAAACGGCAACCTGAATTGACTTTAATCTACTGTAGCTTTTAATCGCCATTCTATTCAACAGATTTAGAATACTCCACTGCCAGTTGCCTATGCATGTTGTAAGGGGGGGGGGGGGGGGGGGGGGGGGGGTGTACCTTGAAGAGTGGCTGGCACAGGTCCTTCTTGTTGAAGAGATGGACCAATGCTAAAACACATCCCACCATAGAGAGTGATTCCGTCACACTCTTTAGGAATGGTTGGACCACAAACCTGAAAGACAGAGGAAAAAGTCAGAAAAAGCAAGAAAAAAATCATTTTAAGAGGAGAGACAGGAAGACAGACTGAGAGGATGGTGGGATAGGTGACCTACTATTGTCTTTGTAGATGCCTCTGTCTTGCTCATAGAAAGACCAAGGGACATGTTCAATCCATACAGAGGAACTGTTTGAGATTAATACATTTAATATTTATATGATTTAGATACATACAATGATACAGAATGTATACTATGTAGAGTAAAAAAAATATGAGAATGTTTATTATGTTTAAGACACCTGAGAATGAAAACTTAGACTGTTGAAAGGCAGATTAAATTAGGAAAGTTGTAATGAGGGCTCGGGTTATTCAAGAATAAACAGAAGGGTGTGACTAGTCACAGGCGTGCCTCACACATAAAATATATTGATCAATAAATAGGTACATACTGCATACATACCATCTATTTGTAGTGGTGAGCAGGAGCTGGATGAGACCTGGCATTGGTAAACCCGTCCTCTCCTATCCACACCATGCTGCTCTAGCGGAGCACTCACCAACAGACTACAGCAACATAGAGGAACATATAGGAACATATAGGGGAACATATAGGAACATACAGTATAGGGGGACATATAGGAACTTATAGGGGAATGTATTGGGGGACATATAGGAACGTATAGGGGAACATATAGGAACATGGCATTGGTAAACCCGTCCTCTCCTATCCACACCATGCTGCTCTAGAGGGGCACTCACCAACACACTACAGCAACATATAGGAACATATAGGAACATATAGGGAACATATTGGGGAACATATAGGAACATGGCATTGGTAAACCCGCCCTCTCCCATCCACACCATGCTGCTCTAGAGGGGCACTCACCAACACACTACAGCAACACAGAGGAACATATCAAGAACGTATAGGAGAACATAAAGGAACATATAGGGGAACATATAGGAACATGGCATTGGTAAACCCGTCCTCTCCTATCCACACCATGTTGCTCTAGCGGAGCACTCACCAACAGACTACAGCAACATATAGGAACATAGAGGAACATACTGTATAGGAGAACATATAGGAACATGTAGGGGAACATAAAGGAACATATAGGGGAACATTGAGGAACATGTAGGGGAACATATAGGGACATATAGGGGAACGTATTGGGGGACATATAGGAACGTACAGGGGAACGTATAGGGGAGCATACAGGAACATGGCATTGGTAAACCCGCCCTCTCTTATCCACACCATGCTGCTCTAGAGAAGCACTCACCAACAGACTAGAAGGAAAGCAGTTTGATATTTAAAAAAAAAGATGATGGGGCCAAATACACTTTGCACGCTGCCCCACTATTTTTTAAACTAGGGCCTGTTGTATTCTCTATGACGTGTTTAAATTAAGCTGGTGATGCCCTTAATCATACTGCACGATTGTCTTCAGGGTGTTCATGCCACTCATACCGTGATGCAGTGTCCTGGATCACTCTGTAGCCAAAGCCCTCTGCCGATTGGTTGATGTGTCTCCAGGAAGTAGACTCGATGTTGAAGCATGCCACTATTGGTACTGATGAGAAACAGTTTTGAATTTAAAACATATTAAGAGTGCTGCAGTAAGTTACGTTCACATGAATGGGCCTTCACAATGTTAAATAAGTCTGTTAAATAAGTACTGCTGCAAAGTATATAATGACTGCTGTCAGTGGCAACAAGTTTTGTGCTTTTGATTCCCGTTTTTCATATCATTCTGCAAGATGTCCGTTGGCTTATAGAAAGTGAAAATCAGCTACAGTAGTAAAACCTTGCCACACAACATCTGAAACTATCAAGTTCTACCTGTGGCAAACTATTTGTTTTATGCTCATGGTTATGGCAAAAGTTGCCAAAAAGTTGGTCAGACTACTAGCGTTTATAGCTGGTCAACACAACAGATGCTCATCAGAAGACCACAGTAGGTGGTTGGGGATGTACATCTTGATCATTGAATTAAAGTAGCTGGAAGGAGATCCAGTCAGTGTCTTGTAGACCAAAGTGAGAGTTTTTCAACCTTAATTGCAAAATGTAAAATAAGGAATGATAAGGATCGTGATTGCGACCATATCGTGGAGTAACCATGATAACTTAATGCTTCCTCATTATACACAAGACATTAATGAAGGCTAACAGGGGCAGCCGATGTGTACTGGTTAGCGCATCGGGCTTGTAACCAGAGGGTTGCCGGTTCGATCCCCGACCAGTCCACCACAGCTGAAGTGCCCTTGAGCAAGGCACCTAACCCCTCACTGCTCCCCGAGCGCCGCTGGTTGGGCAGGCAGCTCACTGCTCTGGGTTGTGTGATTCACCTCACTGTGTGTTCACTGTGTGCTGTGTGTTCACTGTGTGCTGTGTGTTCACTAATTCGGTTAAATTGGGTTAAATGCAGAGAACTGAATTTCCCTCACGGGATCAAAAAAGTATATATTCTATTCTATTCTATTCTAACAATTGAGAGCGCCTTTTAATTAATGGGACAATCCAATGCAATCATAACTAGTCTATAAAGCAAACTATTACAATGGGAATTGGATCTTCTAGATTTACACATCAAAATAGCCTGAGCAACCAGCAACCCTTCATCCTCTCTCTCTCTCTCTCACACACACACACACACACACACACACATATACACACGCACACAGAGTGTGGTAGCAGGCCTAACGTGTGTGGAAATAACTTTTGCAAGTTTTTTGTTACAAAAGAGTGAGATTAGCAGCAGGGATGTTAGCAGACGTGGTTAGGACCTAAGCACGCTTCGGTTAGCCCACAATAGTTCAGGAGTCTTACGAAATAGAAGCAGCATGCAGGCTATGTCATCCGGATAGTTAGAAATAAGAATGAAATGTATTGCATGCATAGGCTTTGTCCTCTCCAATGGCGCATTTCCATGTCCATTCAAGGATGGAGTCATAAAAAGTTGAATACCCACACACATCCTTAGTTAATTTTGCCCAGGTGCAGGATCTTCAAGAGCCGTAAGCCATACAAAAAGATAAAGTGAAATTTATTGACAAGCACCGTTTGGAGCCACTAGCTCTTCCTCAGGCATTCAAGGATGGAGACCTCACTCTGCACATCCTAAAGTGGACTTATATTTTAGCAGACGCTTTTATCCATGCGATACAGACTCACAACAACATGCAGGAATCAAACCCAGGTTGTTAAATTGTCAGTCGGAGACGTTTCCGCTGCTCCACCACATCCATACCAGTACCAGTCGAAGGTTTGGACACATCAACTCATTCATGCTTCATGATTTTAACTATTTTACATATTGTAGAATACTGAATACTGAAGCACCAGGAAAAAGCTTAACTTCATTTCAAACACTATGAGATTTCCACACTATCCCACGTGTCCCAGCAGGAGCCATTCTTACCTGAAATGATGAACATTAACATTAAGGCCGACATCCTTCCTCCTGTGGCTGCTGTTTGAAGTGGTTTTGAAGTGAGAGTGAAAGGGGAACAGGAAGGAAGTTGAGAGGAGGTGAGGAAACTGAGGAAGGAATTAGCTCTCATGAACAATCCTCAACACACGAAGATGTTTTAATCATCATTAGTTATTAGTCATTAGAAGGCTATACAGACAGAATTATATCTTTGCATCACATCACATTGTAGCCCACTGCCACTGTTTACTGTCACTGAGTAGCCTACCAAATGTGCATGACCCTTTATCAATAGTAGAACATGTCTTTCACTAAAGAATATAATTAAAAATGGCATTATCAAGCTGGTAAGCTATGAACTGTAGAAGCTTCGTGTGGGAAGCGAACCTTACATGCATGAATATGTCTCCTTTCCCTATGACGTCCCGATTTTGAGATGCGTGTCCTGAGTCCCGACAAAAGCCGGTTGGGACGCCAAAATGTCCCGTTTACACCAACCACTAAAGTGTCCCGGTTTACTCCAACCACTATTAAAGTGTCCCGGCTGTCAGAGACATACTGTAGCTCACGTGGTCTTGTTATAGCCCGATGATTAACTAAACCCAGCGTATGATCTTGATGATGTGAGTGTGTGTGTGTGTGTGTGTGGGTGTGTGCAGTAAATCATAGCCGTCTGCATGATCTTTGCAGCCAACATTAAAATGTACAGTATTTTCGTATGTTTGCTATTTGCTATTCATATCTGCCTACAATACATAATGTTATTAGAAATCTTTGCAAAACAGAGCTGAAAAACAATATTGGATGGCAGCAGACATTTCATTTGAAAAGGACTTGAGGTAAAGTGGAAAATGGTCCTGTGGTTAGACCAATCAAAATATGCTATTATTTTTGGAAATCATGGACTCCTCTGGGTTAAACAGAAGAGGACTATAATTCAGCTATTCAACTTGTCCAACTTGTTATAGTGCTCAGCTCAATATAGCCTATCTGATGGTGTGGAGATGCATTAGTGCCCATTCTGAATGATGTACAATGAGGTTTTGAGCAACATATATTACCATCCAGACAATGTCTTTTTCAGGGAAGACCTGGCATATTTCAGGAAAATTATGCCAGAATTAATTCTGGTTTCGTAGAAGAGGAGTGCAGGTGGTAAAATGGCCTGTCTGCAGACCAGACCTGTCAGATTGGGTGCACTGGAATGAAAAACAAGATAAAGAAGACCCCAGACTGTTGAGCAGCTGAAATCCTATTTTGGGCAAGAGTGGGACAAAATGTATTTCTCAAAACTCTAGCATCTGGTCTCCTCAGTTCTTAAACATTTATAGAATGTTGTTAAATGAAGCAGCATAAGTCCCTGTTCCAACTTTTTGTTGCTGGCATCTAATTGAAAATGAACATATTTTCCATGAAATGGTCAAATTTGTTATTTTGACATTTTATATGCTGTCTATGTGCTTTTTGCCGCTATATACTGTAGGCCTATGGGTTTACGAGATTTGTAGATTATCAAGTCCTGATTTTATTTGCATTTTACATAACATCCTAACTTTTTCTAGTTTAGGGCTAGGCCTAGCCTAGGCCTACTATGTTGCTGTATTTTCTCCATGCAAACTTGGCATTGCTAAGTGACTTCGCACACATGTCTTACCTTTAAATAAATGAAATAATCACCAAAAGTAAACAATCAAGGTTCAAATGAGAAGTAATGTATCGGTCATTCAGTCAGTCAAAAGTGCACAACATATTTGGTTCACTAATAATTGGTTTAGCCTAACTATTTTTATAAGTTCTGACATTGCACAGATAATCGATAAACTGATATTTTTTTAGGTAAGACTAAGCAGACAATTATATATTTTACATAATTATAGATAGCATAGGACAGGGCTCTTCAATTAGCGGCCCGCGGGCCGTATCCGGCCCCCGAGATACTTTGTAGTGGCCCTTGAAGTGTTGGCTGATGTTATATATGAGCAAATCTTTATGATCGGTAGAGACGTAAATAGCTGGTGGAAAACACGCTAATGGAGGTGCAGTGATAGGCTACACTGCGAGTAGCGCCTAGAAATAATGTTCTGTGTGGTGCGTTGCCGCTGTAGGCTACTTTGTTACTGGATATTATACAAAGAGGTGCCTTGCTTCGTTTTTACGCAGCGTCACCAACATGTTGACGTGCGCCAAATCCAAGCTTTTTTCCTCAAAGCATGAAGCATTTTCGGTGCATGAAATCTCACCGGTAGTGTGCCTCTCCAGTCAAGCAGATCCTCGCGAAAACATTCGCCACTCGTAATGTAGCTATTGGAGCAAATAGGAGTCGGTTTAAAAGTTTAACTTTGGTGGCATCAGTTCTGTTGCATGCTCTCACTCGCTCTGAAGTCCTGCAGCCACTGCACCTCAGCCAATTGCACGTAACGTTTTGACCGAGTTGAACATAAGTTCCATCTTAGCTTAGTTTCAACGTAAATTGCCACTACGTTGGAGTATTATAAGCTACTAACATTTTAACGGGTTGCACCATGGAAATAGTTTCAGTGTGAAACTAATACACATCCATCGCCTTGATGTCAAGTCCACTGTAAGTAACATTGATCTGTGAACACGTTCATCCAATTTAAATGGTGGGAACGTTAAATGTATGTTGAGAAGAGTTACATATGCGACCGATTACGCACATTTAATTCATTTAAACACTGTTTGAAACCTGTTTGTGCCCATTGGAAATTGTATGGACCTAGCAGTTACTGCGCATAGCTCAGATTCCATTGCTGTTAATGTTATCACAGATTTCATATTAGCCATAGCAATGCAGATCCAGTGTCACCTTCCCAATGCCTACCACTGTGGTAGTCTGGGCCTGTGGCAGAAATATTCCCAAAACACAAATACAACAAAATAACCACAAAATAATTATGCTTTTACAAAATGCAACATATTAGCAATATAGATCCAGTGTCACCTTCCCAATGTTGGCCTACCACTGTGGTAGTCTGGGCCTGTGGCAGAAATATTCCCAAAACACAAATAACCACCAAAAAACGATATTATCAGAGAATGTCTAATAAGGGACGGGCTCTGATATTATGCATTTACCAAATGCAACATTTGAACACCCATATTTGTGCTGTTGTAGTTTATTGTATCTACATTTGTACGTAATTACTCATATTTCAAGCGGTATTTCTCCGGCCCCTCAGTTGTGATACTTTTCATGAACTGGCCCCTATTACAAACTAATTGAATAGCCCTGGCATAGGATATAGGTCTAGGCTATATGTAACCTACATTAAGACAGTAAATTTGAACAAATAGCCTACAAAAATGCAAACGAGACCATTACTTGAGCAACACTGCCACTTGCTGGTAGGCCTACATAACACATCCTGTCTCTAGGCTTTCGCCAAGGCAAAATGAGACAAATTTGTCCTCTGAAAAACCCATCCTGTGTAGCCAACCCGATCACATTAGCAAAGAGAAAATGAGTTAGCCTTTTATTTATGTGTTTGTTTGTTTATTGATTTATTTATAAAGAAAAGAAGAACGAGGGCGTGTCAGCGTTGTTTGATATCTGAAGAAGCTGTGTAATAACTGGTCATGGTAATCTTTCCAAAAGTGAACAATTAAAATATTTGAATAAGTATTTCGCATATTATTCATATTATTCATATTATTATTGTTGCAATCTATGCATGTGCATTTTTATTTCTGTTTGGTTTGTTGCGGAGACAATATTATATTCGAGACGACGGGGATGATATTCGAGACGACGGGGATTCCGCGGAACTTAAAATTGTTGGAAATGAACTAAAGGGGACATAAACAACAGCGTACCCAGATGTCGGAGAAGCAAACGCAACACCAGCGTCCACTTCTCCCTCCTGACAAATGCATGTTTGCTTTCTGAAACTGTCCGTGTGATGCTTTACTGTACACTTTGATGTCTGGCTGAAAATAACTTGTTAGCACAAAAAGAAGCAGTAATGCAAGCTATCGGTATATCGAAGAGCGGGCTGTCTGGCTGAGTTTGTATGCTAGCATAGCTAAAGGTAACATCACGCTAACGTTAACATTTTGTAACTATGTGGGGAGAAATTGAACCAGCTGTCGAGAAATGTAGTAGTGAGGCTGGACTATCATTAGCTCAAAGTAGCGCTTGCTCTCCTCCTGATTTAAGAGGGTCGAGTAGTGGGAATGAAGGCAGCCCATCACCTAACAAGGCTCAAAGTCCTGCAAGGGGCGAACATCCCATATATTTCAGCGACATGATAGAGGCTGTAGCAATCAGTGGCAGTCCGGTGAAAAGCCAGCAGATCGGGGACCCTGACCTGACTCTGGAGGAGAGAGGACAGATCTTGCTGGAGCTATATGAAGCCAAGCCCTTGGTTTTCCTGGAGCGCTACCAGGCTTACCTGAAACCGGAACACCTGGACGCCTTCTCTCACGTCAGCGGCGACTTCAGGGCTCAGCACTACTTCAAAGAGGTGCAGAGGCGAGCAGGCAGTCAAACTAACAAGACTAACGTTCGCAACCACCGGTATGCAGCTCTAAGGGCATTACAGAAAGGTAGGTAGACCTCTTAAAATATCGTCATCCCAACAAACATGATGATCTATTTCATGAATTTTCTGTAGCCCAACAGTAAACTTTAAAAGTCCAGTCACTTCATTTATAGCTCATTTTAAAACAACAGAGTTGACCCAAAATGCTTCACAGTTGATGAGGCTGGACAGGACAAAACAAGATAAAAAGAGAAAAAAATTCAATGTTATTTTGTCACCCAACTTAACATGAAATTGATTTATCAACTAGCTGGACAAGTCATTCATAAAACACTGTTGTGCATTCCTTCCCTCGTCAAATACAGAAGGTCAGTATTTTAGCGAGGAGCAGATGCGTATTCGGGAACCGCTGCTGTATGAGCAGTATATCGGCCAGTACCTGAGCGAGGAGGAGATCTTTCAGCGCTCCCAGGATGCAATGCAAAGTGGACCAGGAGGCCTGTCCGACCTGCTCATCGACTCCTACCAAGAGCGGGTCCTGCAGGCCCGTCTGCAAGAGCAACAGGAGGAGGAGGACTGTGCACAGGAGGAAGAAGAGGAAGATGAGGAGGATGGTGAGGATAAGATCTATAGAGCAGTGTGTGTGTGTGTGTGCGTGCGTATGTGCGTGTGAGAGAGTGAGTGTAGGGGCTTTTGTTTGAGTAAAAAGCTATTAGGCTATTGACCCTTGTGTGTAATTTTTGTCTAAACGTTTTCTACAGCACAGAATGCAACTCCATATACTGTAGCATCCTTTAGGATTTAAAAGCCTAACCAAGAAAGTGGTTTGTTTGATGGTTGTTATCTCGAAGCAAAACTGGCGCTTAAAGTCAGGACCTACAGTAACATACAGGTCACATCTGAATGTTGTATTTTGGTTCTTGACAGGACATGGCCGACGTGGAGAGCAGGATTGGGAGCCTAACGATCAGGAGAAGGCCCTCCTCAAGGAGGAGTTTGTCAGTCAGATGCAGCAACGTTTCCTGGATGGCAAAGACAAAGACTTCAACTACAGGCAGGTGTCTGCTTCACTTCTGCAAGAGGTGGTGTTAGGGTCAGGGTTCCATTCTGCATGTTGAGAATGCGCGCACGTGTGTGACTACAGCAAAAGGAGATCACACATTTGCTGTGGTTGCACCAAGACTTAAATCCAGGTTTAGGGTTTGGGAGGACAGTATTATTGTTATATATTTGTAAATACTGCATGTTTGTCTGTGTGTTTGTTATAGTTGTTTCATTTCTTTTCTGTATCGTGTGAAGCACTAAAAGTTGTATAGATTAAACTTACTTACTGTAAAAATGTTTCACCTGTTTCAGTGAGGTGGATGACAACCCAGATTATGACAACTTGGACATAGTGAATCGGGATGCAGAGGATCGCTACTTTGATGACGATGATGAGGAAGAGGAAGATGAGACAGACATGATGAGCTGAAGTCCAGTGATCAGTGTATCAGGTTCTAGTCTGTCCTGATCATTAATGTTCACAAAAATATACAAGTAAACATGAAGAAATAAATAGCTATTTTGTACATAAGTATCCGTGTTGACTTTTTACTATTAAAACAAAACAAAATAAATATATTGGTTCGTCTTGTGTTTATTGAGAGCTCAAAACATTTCCGGACATTCTCTGGTAAAAAGCTCAGCAGCAGTCCCCTGTTGCTTAGATAAATGGGTCCGTATCACCTACTGTATACACAACAGCTTTCCATAGTTCATTCAGTCACTAGATACTTAAGAAAAGAAAATTCAATCTATTGCAATGTTGCATGGATGGATCATTGCACAGTCCTACAAATACATTTACTCATAGCCCATATTGATGTTTTAGTGTGGCAATGATGACCAACTCTATAGTGGACTGACAGTTTCCCCAGTGATTATGACTGGTCAATTTAACTGGAAATATAATCTAGTCCAAGTTTAAAGGCTGCTGGAAAAGCTGAAGGTTGCTGTGACCAAGACATTGAACTCCCATATTACGTTTTGTTTGAAAGACCTCAGATCCTGGTCATTCCGATGCCTCACTCACCACTTGGAAGTGACCACTACTGACAAATGCTTTGCTCCAAATCAGATGTTTCAGCCTCAGTCTTCTGAGTTTTACTGAGTGACTAATAAAACGAGCCAATAGTTTTAGAGAGTAAATACTTTATTAAACATTCAAGATTCTGTATTAGCATCACTAGGTCTCAAATTAAAACTCTACAAAAAAAGAAACAAAATGGAATTTCACAGGATAGATATGCCAGCTTACATGTGTAAATGTTAATTTGTATAAATCAAGGCCAAAATAAACATGTACACAACACAAAAGACTAATGAAACAGTTACATTAGTGAGGTCCCTTTCAACATGTCATGTAATCTTAGATAACAGAGATAATGAGATTTAGAATCCTTCATCTACCGGTTGTGACTATTTAAAAGCTTGTACCTCGCTGAACAACGCAAGTTCCCATGACGGGTATCTTTACCATTTAGTGGTCAACTAGATACGGTTTCCACCCTTTAAATGCCATAAAATCAATAAACATTTCCTTTTTCTTATCCTAGAAGAAAACACTGATGTGGAATAGTTGTATCAAATAATAACAACAGTATAAAAGGTCAAAAGATTACCTATACAATGTAACCTTTTCATTTTTACTACTCAAACTTTGACTGGGTCTAATCCATGTAATCACGACAAACTCTCCTTTCTCAGGCATCAGACTTCTCTCCACAACACCGTGGAACTGGTACCTTCATATTTGCCTTCAAAACAAACACAAATCGCCTTATAAAACCGTAGTGTTACAAATGCCTAGTTCTCTACATGCCAGTGATATATCTACAAAATATAAAATATCAATTTCATAAGCCATATAAAATAACGCTATAGGATATTGCATCATTCATTATTAGTTCCTTCATATGGTGTTAATACTGTGGCATGAGGGAGGGGGGTGGGGGAGTACTTGAAAGAGGTGGACACAAGCATTATACACCTCCAGATGCACAGAGTTCACCTTACAAAACACGGGAGCAAGTTCTCCTCCTCGATTCTAAGCACCACTCTCGCCTTCATCAACACATTTCACAGTTAACTGCCAGAATTATTTTACAGTGGCAATATGGTAATATGAAAACATAAAAAAAAAAGAAAAAGAAAAGAAAAAAACTCAACCATTTTGATCAAACCCACAGGGTCCATAACCACAGCCCTCTGATGGCTATCCGAACGTGCTCAGACACCATCGCAAGTTACCACAGAGATGAAAGAGAAGAGAAAAAAAAACAAAAAGAAAGAAAATCATCGGAGAGCTGTCTTATCAAGATGGCTGAGGGTAAACAATTCATTCAGGCCACAGTTCATTTCCTTGTGAAAGCACAGCGTAAGGGGGTGGGGGGAGCGGGGAGCAGACAGGCTAGGGGATCGCTGCTACCCGGGAGGAAGGAATGTTCAAAAGCAAACAAGAATCAAATTCAGAATGGGTGGTCAGTGCAGGCCTCCTGACTAGTCGCCGTTACCTGGGCTTTTTTATCCTTGTGCAGTTATTGGTGTAGTCCGTCGCGTCTCGACCAACTGTAACATAGTGTTTTTTTTTAGTCTTTTTGCTTGAAGGGGAGATGAGATGGGGAAAGACAAGCTGGGGGAAGTCGGGGAGAGGGGCGGGTGTGAGGGGGAGAGGGGTAGTGGACAGTGTTTTGGCACAAGGGAGGGTGCGACATCCATCCGCATTCTCACGCTTCCTTGTAGACACGTATCTGGTGCAACTTCAGATTAGGAGTCTTTCGGGTTTTCTTTCCATCATTTTTTTCTTCAGACAAGCTCCAATTCAGAATATTGCTGGAAACTCCATCGAGGTCGGTCCCTCCCAAAAAAAAATGATCCCTACAAAACAAGAGAGTCTTCATTAAATCTTAATTTGGGGCTTTATAACACAGATTACATCATTACAGGCGCCTGTCTGAAATTACACAAGAGTCAAGCTGACCTCAAAACGATGCTAATAAATGTGCAGGTAATTACAACATCCAGCCACCAGGGGGAACTCATCAGAGAATTACAGCCACAGAAGAAACAAGAAAACTCCCAAGATTTATCCATCCAGAGTTTAGATGTTCAGGCATGCACTCATGAACACAGTTGCGCACGCACGCACACACACACACACACACATACACACACACAGCAGAGGTTTGTGATGAAAGGCAGGGGCAGGTAGGAGAGTGGCGGTGAATAAAGGAAAGGTGAGGAGGCGGAACAGCAGACACAGATGCCCTCCTCTCACCCCACACGCCAAGACTGGAATGCTGGCCTTGTCCCAGGCGTCCGTTTGAAGTTATACAATCCACCTCCTCTGACTTACAAGCACAACAAAGACCACTTGTGTGTATGTGTGTGTGTGTGTGTGTGTGAGAGAGACATCCTCAACTCTAAATGGAACTGAGATTATATATTTTATAAGTAGGAAAACAAAAAACACAACCAAGAAAAAGAAGGAAGGAAAGGAAAAGAAGAAAAACAACCTCTAATGGTCCCCCACACATTCTGCGTGAGAGAGAGAGAGCGAGAGAGCGAGAGAGCAAGCGAGAGCATAAGAGAGAGAGAGTGAGAGAGAGCGAGAGAGAGAGAGAGAGAGCGTGAGAGAGAGAGCTGGCCCTCATAACAAAAACATCAACCGCCAACCTCCTCCACACACTCAAAACCAGCGAGCCACACATTAATGTCTACATTTTCACATGAATCACCCCGATTCCTCGGCTCCGAGGGAGTTTCCTGACCGAGTCATCACTGTCTTCCTGAAATCTCACAGCTAAGCTTTGCCTACACCTCAGCAGCCCCCACCCCTCCTCCTCTCCTACCCTCCTCCACGTCTGCCCACAGAGGATCCAGCTTCCAGACTCTTACATCCAGACATACACCCACCTCAGAAGGAATCTTAATGGCTAAGGCTTGGCACTAACTGCAAAAGGCAATGCAAGTTATATGGGACTGATGGTGATTGAAGACTAGGTGAAATCATGGATCTCGTCACACAAAATATACATACTCATTCAAGCGCTTTCAACACCACATGGCATGTTTATGTCCATTTTCAAAAACGTTGAAAGGCTTTGCTTTACGCTTCTCAAATAAAATGGACAACAACAAAAAAAGAACTTCCAAGGCTTCCCGGGGCCCGTGGGAGCCCTGAGAGAGCCAGCCACGGACGACCAGAGTGGCTCAGGGCAGCCGAGTGGCCTTCAGCTGGTCATGTCTACAGGTCTGGGACTCACCAAGGGCTTCCCTCCCTCCCTCCCTCCCTCCCTCGCCGCTCAGTTGATGAGGATTCCAGGAGGCCGGGCGTCCTCCTCGGTGATATTTCTCCGGTTGTTCTCGGCCTCGTCCACGGTCCTACGACAAGCACATACGCAGCATGTCAAAAAGGAAAAACGAGAGGGAAAAAAAACGAGAAGAAAGCCGGCCAAGGTGAAACCGACCAATCGGAAGCTCTGAACGGAGAGCAGGCCTTACACGAGGAAGTCCTTCACGTCCTCCACAGTGAGCTCCCCGGTGGTGTCGAGAGTGATGTCAGCACTGCTGTTGGGGGAATCCAGCATCGTCGAGTGTAACGCATTCTGCAGTTCATCGACCATGCCTGAGGGAGAGAGGAGAGAGAAAGAAAATATATATATGATGAATACACAAGTAGGGTCGCTTGGACAAAAAAACGTCAGCAAAAACATCATCTACACTTTCCAAACTAGGCCATGACTCCCAAAACCATTGTAATTAAGCAGTGGTCAATCTCCCTCTAAAAAGTCACGAATGTATCTGTTATATAACTTACCACACTGACAGACACAATGCACAAGACATTACGGCCCTTAATAGCCCGTATTATTTGGTCAATTTTCCAATCATTAACCCAGAAAATAAATGATATCCAATTGCTGGTATTTTCCTCCTAAGTGGCTGTTTTATAGTAGTCTTAAAGCCATTTCCCCTTGCCGTTTCTATGGTTACCACATGGGCAGCTTTCATTGATTAATGCACAAGATCACAAGAGAGCAGAGTGAAAAGGGGGGAAAAAAGAAAGAGAGAAAAAAAACCGTTTTCTTTTCATTCGTTCATTCTGTGAGCTGTACCTTCGGCCTCTGCTACGGACTTGTGCTCTCCAGTGGTCTGCTTCTTATGAGTGCCGTTCGCGTGAGGTGGGGCTGTTGTGCTGTCACTGCAAATATCCCACAAATGACAAGCCACATTATTACCCAAAGGAGAAACGAGTCAGACAGAGAGCCATGGCTTCACACGACACTGTGGAGTACTGGTGGTTGAAAACCATAGGGTTAAGAGGGCCAAAAAGAAATAACACATGAAGCTGGGCAGATGTTCTCAATAACATTCAGAAACTGCCCAGAGTCAATTTAACCCTATGGCTACAGCACACACATATTACCAGTGGCAACATCTTAATGAATAATACATTAATTTATTAAAAAGACTTGCCCTATTTCATAACATAATTTACTTTCGACATCAAAATATGGTCACATTCATTCATTATTTAATGAAAGACTTTCAACTTTGGATGACATTCAAATGTTTCCGTCATTGCAGAGTCTATCCAAAAGACCTTTTCAAAGCTGGCGAACAACATCAGGTGTATTCTGAACACCGCTTCTGCTATTCGTAAACAGAACAGACATCTAGCAAGCATAGTCATTACACTGCACTTACTTCACTGCTCTGATAACATCATGCAATTAACTGAAAGCCTGATAGTGAGCTAATATCCCTGAGTCTTTGGGAGAAATCGCATCAGGTTGCATCCAGTGGCATGAACAGTAGAATCACCCACACACATTTGAAGGCATTCCGCCTCCCTTCCGCCTCCACCCAAGCCCACACCTGAGTGACTATAGCTGGGTGTTGAGGGCGAGGGGACAGTCTTGTCCTTTACCTGTGGGCGGTGGGCCTGTGTGACTATAACTGGGTGTTGAGGCCAAGGGAACGGTCTAGTTCTTTACCTGTGGGCGGTGGGCCTGTGTGACTATAACTGGGTGTTGAGGGCGAGGGGACAGTCTTGTCCTTTACCTGTGGGCGGTGGGCCTGTGTGACTATAACTGGGTGTTGAGGCCAAGGGAACGGTCTAGTTCTTTACCTGTGGGCGGTGGGCCTGTGTGACTATAACTGGGTGTTGAGGCCAAGGGAACGGTCTAGTTCTTTACCTGTGGGCGGTGGGCTCGTGCGGTCGGTCCACCTCCACCTGACACAGAGGTTCCGTGATGACGCGTGCAGACAATGAGAAACGCTCATACTCCGAGGGCGAGATCAGGTAGAATCCTAAACACACACACACACACGCACACAAATGTCATGTCTTGCAAACACCACATGTGCAACATACATCTGCATGAAAAAAGCCAGACAATGGTTTTACTGGTACAGGTTAACCAATGAGTGGCAGCACCAGTCTAACATGCAGTGAATGAAACAGTAGATGTTTATGTTTTTGTTTTTGTTGTTGTTGTTGAAAGTGAACAGCTCTCCTCACCCTGGCCGGTCTTGGTGAACACGCAGGAGGCGATGCCGCTGATGTCCTCCTTGCGGATGCAGTCGTAGCGCACCTGCGGCCGCAGCGCCGGCACGTTGAACACGTGGATGTCGCCCAGGTTGGTCAGGCACACCAGGCCGTTCTCCGAGTAGTCGTCCGACGCCGCGCTGGCGAAGTTGGACAGCGCCACCTTCCGCACTCGGCACCCCTCGTGGGCGGTCAGCTTGAACTTGGTCTTGGCGCTCACCTTGGGCAGCGTGAACACCTGAAAGCCATTAGACAGACAAAACATGTCAACTGCAACTTTCAAAACATTAAACATTGGATCAGCAAGCAGACAAATCCCTTCAATGTACTGTGTCATCGCTACTATAAACTATAATGGCTGATAAGTAAATAGCAATTAAACCCTTTCAAACACTAACACGGGGCCAAATGAAATAAGAAAGGTTCCAGGATTACAGATGCTGCAAATGAATACCAGCTGATGGGAATGGGACGGCTCATTTATGATATACGGACTGGAGAATGTCCGCTAACAACAACACGTTCTTTGGAAAGCCAATATTTACTTTTACACACACAGAGAGAGAGAGAGAGCGAGAGAGAGAGAGAGAGAGAGAGAGAGAGACACACCCACCCAGGCCCATTCATTTACACACATCACCTGTGACTGAAATCTGCTGCAACAATTAGCTTCCACTATAATCAATGGAACTGGTTACACCAGACGTGACAGCGGAATGTACCTCGAACACTATTGTTACACTACACTTCAGTGGCAGACCCGGGGGGTATTCCATCAACCTCGCTAAACAAGGCGGCGCTCAACAGAAATAGCCTGGCTTGAACTAGCGTAGACTTCCACTTGAAGCTAAAGCCGTTCCATTAACTCAAGTTAGCTGCATCTTGCCCTCGTTTATTCAAACGAGGCTAAAATCAGCTTCATGTCTGCTCGTGCACGAGGTAGAAAAGTAGACCAAAACCATAGATTGATGAAAAGAGGATGCATGTCGTAAAATTAAGGCAAACTAGAAGATTTCAGTTCGATTTACAAGCGCCATCTACAGGATTTTCATCGGAAGTAATCAAATTGAACACGAGAGAAAAAAATAGATACAGTCGTTGCCTAAAAAGGAGAATAACGAAATCGTAGGCCTACTGTAAATCGCTAAACAGTAATTATGATGGTTTGAATTGGGACTTTGATTGTCTTACTCTGAACAAAACGAGTGAATAAGCAGGCTATTTAAACTCAAAACAACTTTGGCATAGGCTATTCAACAATAAAGATAACCTACGTTTGTAAATTAAAAGGGTTCACTCTGAAATATTTTTTCGGTGGTCATAAAATAAATTGGTAGCCTATTGTCCTGGGAGTATTGGGAGAAAACCTAGCCTATTGTCTCCCATAAGCATATAGTTCTGCCAAAGTGTTTGTGAAATATAATTAGCCTATCTGAAATGCAATATTGGCTTTCAATATGTCATTTCATATTTAATTTCTGTAATACAGTTGGTTTGATATCCGAACTACATGCATAATTAATTAGACTATATGAAGCGGTTTTAATTATTATAGCCTTTACAGAATTAGGCTATAGGCTGGCTTGCCGTGCATCGTATAGCACACTGACAGCCTGCCTACTGTCACTGAAGCTACTGTATATGACCCTTAATAATGATGCCTTTCATTAAAGAGTATAACTAAACATGGCAATATTAATGTGTTAACATAGTCTATGTAAATTCATCGCATGGGAACCGAACCCGAGAACACGCAAAACATGCCTCGATTGTTCTCCTGTCACGCTGCGCATGACACCACGAAAGACGTACGTTACGCATAGCCGCAAGATTGCTTGGACCACACACATATCAAGTTCAAACAATGTAAGTTGCATAATTTTCAGAAATTCATTTAAACTAGCGGATAGGTAGCCTTAATCAACGCTTGCAACACTGTCGGAAAAAAGTTTCTCCTTCTATTTTTTAAGTTGTAGGCTAGGCTACAGGTGACGACGGCACAGGTTGACGGAACCAACGGTTTGGGACTCGTTTTCCGACTGGTGTTTTTTATTTGCAACACAGATTAATTTAGCTCGGCAGTTAGCCTGCCACCGACCAGGTTAGTTCAGAAGCATATGTTACCCCAGCAACTCAGCTGAGATTCCTGTTAGCGGGAGTAATGGAACCGAGCTCTCTCTAAAATTAGCGAGGCTTATCAAAGTTAGCCGCGATTTACGGTTAGCTCGCTTGATGGAATACCCCCCCGGTGTAGCCCGGGTGTTAGATTAACCTGCATTAAGGCAACACCAAAGCATTTTTCCTCTGTCGCACGCACACCATTTGTTTATCCAGCAAATAACGACATCCACAGACAAGGTAGAGTATGTTGCAAGATTGTACGAAAATATTATGCATTGTGTCATCGAAGCAAGTAAAATTTGTAGTTTTTTGTGTCTCATTTCATTGAACTATCCGCTACCCGATTTGGTAAACTTGCATAGTGCGGTTATAGTCGATAGAGGGCTGTGAAGCGAATGCAGACGTGCCGTTCACCCTGTTACGAGTTGATGAACCACTCATTTTTTGTACCTTCCAAAACAATTTCAGTGTTGCTTTAAAGGAATAGTTCGGAATAGTTAGTTACGCTGCAACTTAAGGGATGACATACACTGAAAACTGTCTCCACCGACCTATATCACCCCGGCTAAGTTGGAAATGAGGTCCTATGTCCAACATTCCAAACTATTCCTTTAACTTGGCCACTGTAGCCCTGAGGGCTTTGCTCACCTTGAACTGTTCTTCTGAGGCGATGAGCACGGAGTGGCTGCCCTGCATGTCCGGGGCCTTGGCCAGGTCCCTGGACACCTCGTAGGGCTCGGGCAGGGGGTTCCCCCGGCCGTCCAGCACGGCGATGGAGACCACGGGCGCCCGGTGCATCAGCTGGATCTCCTTGCCCAGCAGGGCCTCCACGCTCTGCTCGGAGAAGCGCTCCTGCGGCGGAACGTCCAGCGCGTACGCGTACACCGAGCCCGAGTTGGTGCCGGCCCACATGGTCGGGCCGTGATGGGTCCCTGTGGTGGGGAACACAAGGGGACAGATAAACTGTAGCTGGAGGCCGCTTTGGATGAACGCGTCTGTTTGCTTATTTCAGGGTTTCCCGCAGCGCTTTCCTGCTAAGGCGGCCGCCTTAACAACACAGGGCTGCCGCCTTAACTAGCGTCTTCAATAAATAAATGAATAAATAAATAAATAAATAAATATATTATGTATAGTGATATTCGCCGTATTACTCTGTCATGTTTTCTCCATGTCATTCCAAACCGTAGCCGCTAGTCTCCCTTCTCTGCAGAACGCATAAAAAAATAAACTTTTTCAAAATCGAGTTGGCCTATGCGCACAGGCGACGCGCTCATTCAGCATGAGTATTTGATATCAGGTCAGGTGCCACTGCCACGCATATCTCAGAGTGACTGCGAACACAAATAGCCTAAACCTAGCTAGATTTGACGACTCTCACAGGAATGGTTCTCCGTTGAATCTACCAAATGTGTGGGATGAGCGGCATAACACTTTTGAGCGCTTTATCTTTTCTTTTTTTAATCACTCGTCTACTATGAATGCATAGCCCACTGCATCTTGTAATTTGTTGTGACAAATACTTGTGCCATCTAGCCTACAGCTAACAACAACTTGTGACGGCTATTCATTCACGTGTTGTAAATTGTCTGAGGTTTACACAGGCTAGTTTAAACTTTAAACTATAGCCTCTTGTCTCCCATGCCAGTTTCATTCATCCCGACCGGGCGGGACGCATGTTTCCGTTTTGTAGAAATAATTCCTGGATGTTTTTGTTCAGAGCTGAACATGCAACTGTATTTGACAGATCACAGATCTGGTTGCTAGTGACAAAATATTAGTGTTCAATGCGGTACGATCTCGCTAATTATATTTTAAAAAGCATTAAAAACGTTCCGGCTCTCTTAGGCTATATATGAGCAACAGGCACGCACAATAGGCCTACAGCTTCAATCAAAGAATTGCAGCTTTAGCCTACTAAATCACAATTCATTAACTATACCATACAGTCGCAATGTTACATTTTCATACAGTTTTATCTTTATTTTATGATATATTCTAAAATATCCACCATTGCAAATATTCTTGGTTTTAATAGAATACTATAATATTGACTGGCTTTAAAATATATCCTATGGTGCTATGCTGAGCAGTGCAAAGGTTTTGAAAGATACAAAAGGCCCTGCATTGGAGTTGTAAACTTTTAAGGTATAATATTGTCTAAATTGTGTTAATGATGTTTAATTGGTTGCTGATTCAATTAAATCTGATACAATGAATGTGAAATCCAGGTATATTGCTGTCATTAGTGTCAAAATTCAACATTTTCAACATTAATGAAATGCTGACAGCCTACTAATTTTTTACTTCAGCTGACCTCCTTGTCTTAAAGTAAATCAGAAAAGAAGTTATTTAGACAAGTGTGTGCTAGACTGCTCCTGTAGCCAACAATCTCTACCCTTTGGGAATTTAACTGTTATATGATCCTTGGTGATGTAAATTATGAAAACCTCTTTCTTTGGTTGGTCTTGATGCGGCCTTGACTCCTTTAAGACTCAGTCTCGACTCAGACTTGCTTCCTAAAAGACTCGGCCGTTGTCACTCGGTCTCGGCTGCAGTTCAACCAACGGTCTCGACCCCCCCCCCCCCCCATCGAGGGTAGTGGCGGCGATGTGGCGGGTACGCTACGGCGACGCCCCCTTCCCCTGGACAGACACCACCTTAACTAACAAATTTTCTGGGGGAAACCCTGTATTTATTTACATTTATTCGTCTGGCAGACAAAAAAAAGATAGAGTAGGTTCCAGGACGTCAATAACAACAACAACAACAACAACAACAACAACGAGACACATAATTGTCCTGAAGCCACACAAGCCAAAAGAGGACTGAGAATTGTGAAAAATGCACGCGTGCACACACACACGCACACAGTCATTCACAGGCTCTAAAATGGAATAAATAACACATGTTTGAGTAAAGGCAAGCCAAGTCTTTTCCCTTCCCTGCACCTCTCTCTCTCTCTCACACACACCCACACCTGTTATGCTCTTAGAACCTCATGTTGAACTTCATTCTTGGGAAACGCACTGGTCATCATTGTTTTCGCTCCAATTTCAACACTTGATTGGCTGCTGGAGTCTCTAAATATTTAACCAGAAACCAGAGTACCGACATACAAGATCACACATTTAAGCACTGCAACTAACTCTCACATCCTACATAAACAGCACGTCTGATTCTGTTTCACTCCCAACCTCTTCCACTGAGACACACACAGAGACAGACACACACAGAGACAGACACACACACACACACACACACACAGACACAGACACACACACAGAGACACACACACACACACACAGACACACACACACACACACACACACACACAGAGACACACACACACACACACACACACACAGAGACACACACACACAGACACACACACACACACACACACACACACACAGAGACACACACACACACACACACACACAGAGACACACACACACAGACACACACACACAGAGACACACACACAGAGACACACACACAGAGACACACACACAGAGACACACACACACACACAGAGACACACAGAGACGCACACACAGGAAGAGTGGATTTGAGAGAGGAATGGACTGCTGAAGGACGGGAGGGACCTCTCCCCAAACCCCCTCCATCTGTCAGATTCAGAGTCAGGCGGGCGGTCAGGTGGCTTTCCCGCAGCTCTGCGTAGCGGCGAGCTCCTCCAGCAGCACGGGCCCCGAGGCCCCTCTGCTCCGCCGCGGCCAGTACAGCTGTTTCCAGTCGCCCCGCCCGCCCGCCCGCCGACCCCCCGGCCCAACCCAGCCCCAGAGCTCGGACTCGGGGGAGGGCCGCGGCTCAACGCAACATAAGCCTCTTCACACCCACACGTCCCCCCACCACACACACACACACACACACACACACACACACACACACACATACCCGGGCCTGGCCTGGCCTCCCTGAGTGCCTCTTTAGGGGCGCACCTCCAGATTTACTGTCCACCGCAACAATGCGGGGCATTGTTCGCTTCTGGAGTCCCGGGCGGACACAAGCCTAAATCTCCTGACGCTTTAGAGGGGAGCCTCCTTCTCGGTAGTGTTTTGATTTAAAGATGAGCGGTTCTCCGCAGACGTTTCTGTAGTAGAGCAAATACCACTCTCGTACGAGACTCGTACTCGGTTAACTCAAACACTGTCGGCTTGGAAATGGCCAGAGCCCTCTCAAAACTTCCTGAATGGTTTCAATGGCCTACCAGAATAGATTGTCTTTAGTGCTACGATATAGAATGTTTAATAATGTCTAGGCTATTTTTAAGCCAGAACATGCCGCTAAACCTAGTGTGTGATTACAGACTGTCCTCACAGATAGTTCTTCAGACTTTAGGTTCCTTTTTGTGATATCAAACGTACCCAATATGGGCATTACTGTGCCTTTGTGAAGAAACTAGTTGCACTTAACAATATAACTGAAGAAATCTAGTCCAAATAAATTAGTCTTTGTTTAACTACTTGAGTCATACATCTTTTGATTACTGACTGCTCCTCACTATATAAATGAGTTCAATTTGCTTAAAACATTTTTCATTATGGAACTGTAAAGGAAATGTTTATTTTATTTCAACTTCAAAGACAGAATGATGACCTTAAGTTTCCAAAACAAAAAGGCCATCCAATCTACTAGTGGAGTGGATAACTCTCCATCTCCTAGTGATGATGTACAGTTCCAGCGAAAAGCTAAAAATTACAGTGTTCACATCTGTTTATTATCAGTAATTTGACCCTACCCTGACAAGAGTAGAATATGCGATCACATTAGAACGCTACGATTCCTCTGACCCTTGAAAATAGTCCTTCACTGACTGTACATTTTTCTGGGTGTTTCATTCCCGTTTCAGTCCTGTGCGAAAATGTCGATTTTGTCAAGAAGCCATGCAATCATATGTAAAATGAATTTTTACTACAGTCGCATTTGAAGAACGAACAGACCCTTCCTATTAAACTAATCTATCTACACAACCATATCAAAGAATAAAGCACACCACATAAAGAAAGGGTATTAAGTACACATTTCTGGATCTTTTTTCCTCAAAGAAAAAGCCCTCTCCGGTTTGTAAACGTCTCCACACACAGTCATAGAAGTCAATCACAGCCCTTGACTACCTTTCCAGCAAATGCAAATGGACCAGCTGACACTGGAACTGACCAGAGCAGTCAAGGCTCACCGACAGGCAGGCAGGGCGTCTAATGAGAAACTGAAAGGGGTGTCAAATACATGTGTGCAGCTGTAGAGTCAGACCAGAGACCTGACACTCTTCAGCCACATCCATATGACTCACTCACATCTCAGGGGGGGGGGGGGGTCGGGTGAGTGAGAGAGGGGGGGCAAACAGAACCACATGTGAAGTGGAATGGCTGCGTGCACAAATATAAAAATGGTTAACTTTTTCGTAAAGGTAAATGCCCCTCGGAGAACCGTTAAAAACTTTTATAGGTCTAACATACCGAAGATAAACCCTACACTCGACTCTGTACGAGAAATAAAAAACACATAACACAGCATACCACGGAAACGACAGAAGAACCACAGAAACGTTTGTTAATGCATACAACAGCCCCCCTCTCGCTAGTCAGACTCAGCAGTGTGGATTTGCTTACACTCTGCATTTGGAGAAGCCCGTGCAGGCCTGGTGCCTTCAGCCAGGATGTTTGTACTGGTGTAATGCGCTTATAGAGAAGTCTGCCAGAACGTCAGCACAGTTTGTGTGTGTATGCCTAAAGGTCTAAAAACAAAATGAGTTTTTTACATTTCCTGAAACAACATCTCTTGAGGCAAGAAGGAGGAGCTGTCTGAAATGTTCTGGCTAAACTTTAAAGCCTTCCCTTTGAACTATGATGAGAAAATGAAATATGCATATGCATATGCATATACATTTTATAGGAATATAGACTCATTTTCATATGCTCAAAATCATGTATGAGGAAAAGTTTGTAAAATGGGAATTTAGACAAATAAATCTAAGAAATGTGAATAAATGCCTCAGTCATCCTCAGTGCTCTACTTGCGTGTAGTGAAATGGTGAAGTGGTGGTCATGTCTTACCGTCTCTAAGGTATGTGGTATAGTGTGGTGTGGTGAGGTGGTGGTCAAGTCTAAGACTCATGTCTTACCGTCTCTGTGGTGTGGTGTGGTGGTGGCCAGGTCTTACCAGGTCTGAGGTATGTGGTGTGGTGTGGTGTGGTGTGGTGGTGAAGTCTAAGAGTCATGTCTTACCGTCTCTGTGGTGTGGTGTGGTGTGGTGTGGTGTGGTGGTGGCCATGTCTCACCATCTCTGAGGTATGTGGTGTGGTGAGGTTTGCTGTGGCTGGGTTCATGTCTTACCGTCTCTGAGGTATGTGTCGGCGAAGCAGAGGCAGCGCACCACCCCCGAGAGTGAGTCGTCGGCGGAGCGGGGCTCGATCCTCCTCTGGACGGGGGCCATCTCGTCATGCTCCGCCAGGTGGGCGTTGGCCTCCTGCACCTGAGGGCAGAGGACGGGCAGGGGGTGCTCAGTTTAGCTCAGAGGGATTAGTCTACATTAGGACATCCCTTGCATAAGGGGACCACCAAGATGGCAACAGACAACTCAATTATTAACTTGTAGAAATTTATGAAAATAGACAGAAATGACAAAAATGCTAATCCAACAAACCTATTCAATTCCGTTCGCAAACAGAATTGACCCTGGCTTGCTAAACTAGCCGCTGTCTTTAGAATGCATTTTTGGTACGTTTCTTTGGCAGTGTACTTTCACACTGTACACGGTACACTGGTTCCCATTGCTCTTCAAGTTCAAATCCATCTGTGTAATTGCAAAAGCTGTACTAGCAGGTCTCCACTGAATATGTTCTGCCAGACACATTGGAAGAAAATCCCTGAGAACTGGCTGCCCCATCTCCACTAGTGTACAGTACTTCAACAACTGGGGGGTAGATCTATCCACTACGGAGGCAAATCACAATACGGAGGCATGTCTATCGAAAATTAAATTCTGACAAGTTGCCTCCGCAGCCTTCCCAGAATAGCTCCTTGTTGATGCAGAAATCAACCACAAACAAAATGGCTACCCCCAAACCACACACAAAACCGAGCTCAGATGAAAGCCTGCATTTAAGCGAATACTTGTTAAAACGCTTCTGATTTATTGTCTGTTGCTAAAAACTCACTTTACTGGTGGGACTGTTGACGACTACCCGCTTCTTCCCAGAGACTCTGCTCTTCCGGATCCTTCTGAAAGACTGACGCAGTGACTTCTTCAGAGACTTGACCCGGGAGAGTGGCCCCTCCATGGCCAGGGAGTCGTTGGGGTGCAGCGTGCATCTGGAACAAATACAAAAACGATGCTCTGAAAAAAACGTTCGTACGGAATGTACCAAACTAAACAAAACGCCACGTGTTTCACGGTGTTGCATTAATGTTAATGACAGCCATTGAGATGTTTGATACACAGTGCCAAGGGAAGGAGAGAGAGAGGAGAGATTAAAGGCCATAGCCCAACCAAACCAGATCAATTTCACTGGATTCACTGAATAAAATTGTATTAAAATAAAACAAAATAAAAATGTTGCATGGGGTACTGGGCAATTATTGAAACCTGATGAATTGACTCATGACAAAACAGAAGAACAGAAAGAAAACAGGAGAGATGTAGTAAAAAGCAAAGAACTTCTTCCTTTTTCCCCTCTGCCAAGTAGGCCGCATTAAAGTCTCTCACTTCTCTCCCCCACTCTTAAACTCTCTCCCTCGACAAACACTTAAACACAATCTATCCACACATACACACACACACGGCTGTTTGTTGGCGGAGGCCTCCCTGGCGTTACCTTGCCAACACGGGGCTGCGGCGGTGGTAGTCGAAGAGTCCGAAGCCGTGGCTGGTGCCAAAGGCGATGAGGTTCCACTCGGCGTGCAGCGTTACCGCGGTGACGGCGGCGGGGGGCATGCACTGCACCAGGACGACGGGCTGGAAGCCGGGGGCGAACACCACCGAGCCGGACTTGGGCGGCAGGCGGTCGTGCCCCTTCCACGTGAAGCCCTCCCGGTCCTGGAGCAGGTCCATCGTGGCCGCGTCGATCATGTGATCAGACTTCTCATCGCTCAGATACATCACCACCACCTGGCCATAGGAGTACACAGGAGAAGGTGAGGTAGGAGAGACTGAGTGCAGTGCACTAGATCACTAAGTAGGCATCAAGGAGACATTAAAAAAAGTCCACATCAGTAATAGATGTTAGTATAATTGTACAATTGCAACTAAAGATGTTATTAAACTAAATAAACAAAAGGATTGCAAACAAAAGCACAAAGCATTGTTATATATTTTTAAGAGAGTATAGTATGAGTCAGTTGATAGAAGTTGAAGAACATACCTGTCCAGCAGTTCCAGCGACCACTAGTTTGCCACTGTATTTACACAAGCAGATCTTCTGAATGCCCAACCTGGGGTCATCACTGTAGGGGTCAAAACAGCCCACCTGACAACACACACACAGAGGGGTCAGCATAGATCACATACCATCCTCACACACACCTTTATCTTACAGGCACATGGCACACCCCCTACTGACACACACAGATGTGCACCACACAGACCCATCACAAGCATAACATTCTAGAATCTTCTCCAGGCCTCCTCAGCTCTAGTGTCTGGGACGAGTTTATTCAACCATTTCCTCCACTAACACATATGCTACTCCACCCTACATCTCAAGATGCACACGCGTGCACACACACACACACACACACACAGTCGTACACACAGTGTGTGTATAATGGGAGGAGACAGGAAGGCCTGGGTCATTAAGCTCTAAACACAGCCTCAGTGCCATCCTGGGCTGGAATGTGCTGCATCGTCTGCAGAGAGACCTGCGAGTGCAGTTTCACCAACCAGCCACTCAGACAGCCAGCCAGCCAGCCTGCTTTTAATTAGGGGAGAGAGGGAGGGGGAGGGGGAGGGGGGAGCAGGGAAAAATGTGAGTGTGAATCCCATATGCTGCGTGAGGCATACAAGACTGCTGGAGAATGCCACTGCTTTATGTGAAGAGGGAGACGGGAGAGAGGTCGATTTAAAAAGAGCTAGGACATGTCTGGGACAAACCAGCCATGTGCATGCACCACAAAGCCTTAAAAGGACAACCAGCAGATAGTGTGCGTTAGACTCGACTGAAAAAAGGGTGTTACGTGTGGAGGTTAGTCGACGCAGGTAAAGAACTGACACAAAAAGAAAATGAACGTGCGCTGAAAGGAGTATGTGATGTAACGAAAAATGATGCAGTTAAAGCCCCTATTTATATCCATGTTTTCTGGGCTGCAGGCAAAAGCTGAATTCAAACGATTCCTTCCGCAGCCTCCGCTGGAAAACTGGGAGCTAATTTAAGCCAAAACTGCTGGTCACGCTGATAAAAACCCAATACATAAACAAATTCTTCCAAAACTCTTCCAACGAACACTGATGAAAGAGTCGGTCCAAGATTTCTGCCCAACTCAGTTTCCGTAGCCAGGGGTGGAGCTCGACACTGGACTAGAGTTGCAAGATTTAGGGAAAATATCTAACTGCGATTGGGAAATTGTGTCGGTTGATATTGCGATCACGACTGAGATAATGGTGCAGCACGACACTAGACTCTCACCTTCCTGAAAGGGGGCCAGTCCTCCTCCCCGGCCTGGGTCAGGCTGTCGTTGTGGTCGCAGTCCGTCTGGAAGATGTTGGCCGTGCTCAGCTTGTACAGGGGCTTGAGGGACACGCCAGAGGCGTCCCAGAAGCGCACAGTGCCGTCCTCGTGACTGAGAACAAGAGGTCACAATGACTGAGTGATGACAATATCAGCTCAACGGTCAAGCATAGCTTTCTCGCAAACATCAAGCCCTCATACACACACACACACACACACACACACACACACACACACACACACACACACACAGTTCCTACAGGCACCCATACACAGACACAGATACAGACTTCCTCTCATAGACAAACATCAAGCCCCTCAAACATGTGCACGCACACACAGGCGGACATGTACAATTCATACAGGCACCCATACACAGACAGACACACTTCCTCTTCTAGACAAACATCAAGTGCTCACCCCGTCAGTAGCAGCTCCTTTTGTTTGGGTTCAGGCGCCGAGCTCTTGCCTCCACAGATCGGCCAGTTCTGCATAGGAGACCGGGGGGGATTCAGTCATTACCGGCGCGCTCAATCCAACAGCATTAGTGAAAATGTTGACACGCTGTAAATGACCTCGTTGGCATACACCAAACATATGAAACTGGGGTCTCAGAGGAAGCTGGCCCATGTTTTATTGACAACATTTCAAGCACTAATGGATGTTGTTGGGTGGTGGGTCCAAGCTAGCCCTCGGCACCTGACATATGTTTCTAGAGACCTGAGCCTTCCTGCCAATTTAACAGAGAGGAGCAGGGGCGCGCGAGCAGTTTCCGCCCCTCCGAGTTCAACCCCGACTTGAACCCCGAAAATTGGCCGCACTCACATTGACCAAGGCAAGAAAAAAAAAAAGCAATGCAGCAAAAAACTGGAACTGCGAACGCGGGAGTGACGCCAAGGCTGTGGGTTGACTTTCCAGAAAGCAGAAACGCTTAACAACTATGTTTTCAGCCTGGCTGCTTTCAAGTTCCTCTGGATTAAGGGGAGACTGTTGAATGATAACATCATTCCTTTAGTTTTTGCTATAGTTAAATCTCATTTATTTTACCTTGCGGGATCATACTGGAAGAGACTACAAAACGTGGAGGATTGTAACCAATGGCAGGGAAATAAAGAGACAACTTTAAACACAAAAAGCATTAAATAAACACAGAATGAAGTTAAAAATTAATCACTTCACTTTTGGAAGTGTCAGTACAGTTGATGAAGACTTTACTATACATTTGTCCTCCAGCTCAGTCCAATGAAGGGTGTAAAGTCAAAGCAACGTGCTAAGCTCCTCTCCTCTCTGTGGACCACTCTTTGGGTTTTTTGTGTGTGTGTGTGTGTGTGTGTGTGTGTGTACTTGTGACTGCATTTGTGTGAATGTGTGTGTGACTATATGTGTGTGTATATACGTGTGACTGCATTAGTGTGAATGTGTGTGTGACTATATTTGTGTGTGTACTGTATATGTGGGTAACTGCATTTGTGTATGTATATGCGGGTAACTGCATTTGTGTGTGTATATGCGGGTAACTGCATTTGTGCGTGTATATGCGGGTAACTGCATGTGTGTGTGTGTGTGTGTGTGTGTGTATGTGTGTGTGTGTGTGTTTGCGTACCACAGGCGTCTGCTGGGGGCACTGCTGCTGCTGCCCCGAGCTGACAATCCTCTCCCAGAGCCGCGCGGGCACGTTGGAGATGTGGTAGGAGCAGGTGATGGCCGACGAGTGGAGTGGGGCCAGGTACGGACACGGGATCGTGGGCCAGCCGGGGGTCAAGAGGTCAATCACAACCAGCTCCTCTTCCAGGAGGACCACCAGGGCCGTGGGGTCGTCGAACTCTGGAGGACCAAAACAGCCCACATTACGAAACACAAACTAACCGATAAGGAGAAAATCCATTTGTAAACATTACGGGATGCCAGACGGGAATTACAGAGCTGAGTAACAGTTCTAATGTAGAGAGCACACGGGTTAATGGCACAACGTTATCTGAACGTGGGTAGAAAACACGACCTCGAACCCATGCGTGCTGATGTAATGAAGGCCTCTGGTCTCGGTCGAAAGTGTATGTAAACATGGCGATAGTGGACTGGAGCGCTATACCCACCCTTTAGGGGATCTGTGCAGTGGATGGTGAAGAAGTCGATTACTCGGGACGTGAAGTCCAGCGTGACGTGCGTGCTGTCCTGCAGGATGGTCAGACAGTGGCGGTCTCCGTAGCTCGCCCGGGGCATGCCGCCGCTGAAGAGCACCAACGGAGGCCTGCGGAGAGACCCACGCAAAAAAGAGAGAAGAAGATACAAGATCACAAACTTGGAAAAAGAAATAGAAAAGGACAAACTGAAGATCAAAGTTGAAAAAATATATATAATAAAGAAAGAGAAAGTGAAGTTCTGGCCAGACGTTCACTCTTCTTCCTTCCTGTCTCTGATACCCACCCCGATTCTGCTGTTCTCCAGAGGATCTTGTTCACAGCTTTACAAGGAAATGGACCTGAGAGCGAGGGAAAAAAAGAGACACGTTTTGTTTTCTTCCTCTTACATTGAAAAAGAAACAGAGTCCAGTGCCCTGCCAAACAAGGCACCGCACTACGGCAAACCAAAACAGTGGCTATTAAAAACCGGGAAAATCCGTGGAAAGCTCCTCCGGTTGGTGTAAACAGGCCATCAGCTAATTGTGAAAAGGCCATTTAAGGTTTATTTGGACTTTTATAAGTCTGGGCTGGAGAAATTAATAGACTTTTTTTCACAAGCGAAAGACACTGGTCTGTACTTTTTGGAAGTACATATCCTGTCTCTGGGCCAATTAAACAACCACTTAAAACGAGGCTAGAGGACAATAACAATAAAATGCTTCAAGGCTACATTATCAGAATGATATGGCCTAGCTTAAATAAAAGTAAAATGGCTCTTGATGTGGCCGGCAGAGAGAGAGAGAGAGAGAGAGAGAGAGAGAGAGAGAGAGAAGGAAGAGGCGGCCGCGCACCGTAGGGTATAGTGGACGTGGATGGCTGACTGGCACACGGGGTGCCACTGCTGACGGACCACACCATGTAGCCACCGTCGCTATGGGAACTGACGAAGGAGCTCCCGGTCCGTTCCCACACCAAGCTCTCCAGCTGCTGTAGGGGTCACACAAAACAAACAGACATGAGCATGAGCACTAGAACGCACACACACACACACACACACACACACACACACACACACACACACACACACACACACACACACACACACACACACACACACACACACACACACACACACACACACACACACACACACACACACACACACACACACACACACACACACACACACACACACACACACACACACACACACACACACACACACACACACACGATCATGCTTAGCCTGTGATGAAAAGGGTCTGGCATCTGACAGGATAGACCTTTCAAGTTTTAGCTGGATTGACAGCATCGACCTTTCTGCATCTCTCGTCTCAGTAGCCTTTCAAAGAGCTAATGCACAGAGACCAACCAACGCGTGTGTGCTTTCCCTGAAAGGCCATCAAATTTATCATCTGAATGAATGGAGAGCCCCTACAGATTTCACAATTGTTTGACTTCTCTCTTATGACGGGCTCTGGGGAGGAGAAACTCACTTCTGGTGAACTGCTGCCCTGACGCTTTTCACTAGAGCCACCCTCAGTCTTGAGCAGGGAAAAAAAGTAGTATGAGGGCACTATCAAGGGGGGAATTTATTTTCAGTTCAAAATCTCACACACACAAAAAAAACCTTTCCCTCCCCCTCACACTCAACTAAGAGCATGTAAGTGTTTCTGTTGGGGTGGGGGTGGGGTTGGGGGGTTGATGGCGTGTGTACGTGCGTGAAGTCACACTAACAAATAAATAAACAAAAATGTTTTAAAAAGTCCCCACCTGCTTTCCCAGGAAGACGTTATCGGCGTGCCGCGAGTCCATGTCCCACAGGAGCACCAGGCCGCGGCTGTAGCCAATGAGGATCTTGTCCGGCTGCTGAGGATGCTCCTGCAGGGACTCCACGGGGCCCAGCGACTTCCCGTGTTTGTAGTCCTCGGGAACGCTGCAGGGGAGGGGACGCCATTACTCACAGGCCCCAGAGATGGAGCACACAAAGCCACAGAACAACAAACAATGGCGCACGAAAAAACAATACACACACACACACACACACACACACACTGACCGGCAGAGAACCAAACACAGAGGGGTGACTTCAAAACAAAAACAAAAACAAAACAAAACAAAACAAAGCAAAACAAAACAGAAGATCAGATAGATAAGAAAGTCCTGAATGAACCAGTTAACTAGATATTTTAAAGACAGATAAGGAAGGCCTGAATTAGCCAGTTAACTAGATTATCTTAAAGCCAGATAAGAAAGCCTGAATGAACCAGCTAACTAGATATTTTAAACACAGATAAGGAAGGCCTGAATGAGCCAGCAGATATTTTAAAGACAGACCCCTCAAGACTGAATGTCTCACTCACACACATACACTTGCGAGGGGAATAACAATTTTGACTCTCACACACCCTCCATCCCTCTAACACACAAAGCTGTGCATTAACAAACACCCCTCCGTCTCCTGTGAAGAAGACGCAGGCAGCCTGACTGATTCCATCCCTTGCTCTGAAACCCCAAGTGGATGCCTGCATCATCAAAAAGCTCATCATCCTCTGATGCGGCAAGTACCAAGGGAGACTTCAAAAGCATCCTGAGGATCACACTCTGCCTCCCTCACACACACACACACACACACACACACACACACACACACACGAGAGAGAGAGAGGTAGAGAGAACTGAGGAGCTGCCAGTGCAGCATCTCAAACAGTGGGACAGATGGGTGATTTGTAAACACCAAGAGGATGCCTTCATCTTTGTCTGCAGACTGAGGTTCCTCAGCCCCGTTGAACTTTTCTGAGGAACTCGACGCTCTGGTTGCACGTTTCAGCGTCAAGCTTAGTGCGACAAATCAGCATTCTCTGTATTCTTATTTACTAACTGGCTGAAGCCTACGTCGGAATAAGGCCTTTGCATCTTTCCTCAAAAAAATGCCTTGCTGGACTCCCTCTCACACAGACACTCTCTTCTTGGATATGTCGGCCCGTCTTGTTGTGATAGCAGTTGTCCCACACTGAAGAGAATAACACTGCACTAAAAAAAAGAAGAAAAAAAGCTGGGGAGGAAAAATGCATGACATCAGGATTTTCCCTTTTTTTTTAAGGGGGGTGGAGTGGGGGGGCTCCCATAAAAGTGAGGGTGCACAAGGACAAAGCTGACACAACATGAGCAAATCCTACCAGGCTCGAATTCAAGCTTTAAACCCTGATGACCAATCACAAACCACCGAATGGGATTCCTCTGTGACTGTGGCACAGATTCAACTGCAGGAATGCACACAATAAACCCACAGAGGATGCGATGCACCCATGAAAACAGGAGCGAGGGGTGCGTGTGTGAGTGTGTCTCTGTGTGTGTGTGTGTGTGTGTGTGTGTGTGTGTGTGTGTGTGTGTGTGTGTGTGTGTGTGTGTGTGTGTGAGGGGGGGCTGAGAGGCGGAAAAGAGGAGAGAGACAGAGAAAAGAGAGGGACTGGAATCCCGTTGCAGTGGCTTGGCTCGGTATTGAACCCAACAAGCCACAGAGGGGACCAGATTTCACACAAACAATTGCAATCTTAATGGCACAAAGAAAAGACACTCTTGAGGAGGAACCATTTCCAAAAGGCTCTTGGAAAGAAGAAAGACAAAAAGAGGGGGGGATAAAACAAAAAAAAAAGTACTCAAATAAAATGAGAGAGTAGCATGACAGACAGCGGTGGCGAATACGTTCAAGAAAAACAGATGCATTTCAGGCCATAAATCACTCCCGTCTGTTTAAACATTAATGAAACTGTCAACACGACCCTTCCCAGGACAAAGCACACTGGAGCGGCCGAGCACAGGTCACTGACGAAACGGCGGCGAACACGGGGCCGAGCCCGGGCTGGACGACGCGTATTAAGTTCCATGTTTTGTCAGACCAAAACAATTACAGCGCGCACTAGACTCCCTCCCTCATTTCTCAAAACCACGCTGGCATCTCAAAAACACACACACACACACGACAGGAAGAGGAGACACTTCGGCTCCCAAACAAAAACAGCCAACCACAAAGCGTACTATTGTTCAAAAAAAAGAGAGAGAAAAAATGAACGACAGAGAGAGAGAGTGAAAGAGAAAGAGAGGGAAAGAGAAAAGAGACCGCAAGAGAGCATCAAAGTATTTTTAGGAATGCCGCTTCCCCGCTGATACTCGGCGACGAGTCCGTGAACCTTTTCTGTCCTCGTGCTCGAGCACATCCTCGGGGTCCAGGGATCACGGCGCTTGGCACTCGGCACAAAAGCGCTCTGTTCGCGCGCGGCGCTTCCTGGCTGACACGTACTTATTAGCAGCGGTGCTCAGATGGGATTGGACGCCCATTAGTCCAAATTGTGCCCCGCTTAATGAGCGGTTCCAGGGCCCCGTCTTGACAGCGCATGAAGTCGGAGCGCTCGGCGCAGCGCGGCCCAGCCTATCGGTGTCTAAAAAGGGACCAAATGGGCAAAGGGTGTAATCTACTTGCAGCTTAAACAGCATCTTTAGCACAGAGGCAGGCCTGGGGTGATTTTGACATTTTTTTTCCCTCCCTAACACTCTACCACTTCATCCTGGTTTCTTTTCACAGCCATCTTCTTAGCCATCTGAGATAGAGACACACACACGCACACACACACACACACACACACACAGAGAGAGACACACACACACACACAGAGAGAGAGACACACACACACAGAACTGCCAAGCAATGGCAATCAACACGTAAAGTAGACAGGAAGCAAAGTGCCACAGCGAGTGGAGAGCACAAATGGCATCAGATTAGAGGATGGCTACCGGTCATGCAGAACCCCCTGCAATAATGCAGGAAGTGAGGCGTGAACAGTATGGGGAACCGCACTGGGATGGGGGGTTAGAGACTCAGAGAAACGGATGGGTGGAAACAAGAAGAAACAGCAGGGGAAACCAAAGAATTTTTTCTTTTTCTTTTTGCACGGGAAAACAAAAAAAAACAGCTGATGTGTAGAGAAGCAAAACAGAGGAAATGGAGAAAGACTGAAGTCCCATCTTACAGAGGCGTAACAGATGGACACAGCTGTGTGTGTGTGTGTGTGTGTGTGTGTGTGTGTGTCAGACAGACAGAGAGAGAGAGAGAGAGAGAGAGGGAGAGAGGGAGAGAGAGAGTGTGTGAGTCAGAGAGAGAGACAGACACACAGAGAGAGAGAGAGTGTATGCGTGTAGTGAAGAGTGGAGTGGACATTTGGAGCTATGCCCATGAAATGTGTTTGATCCCTCCAGTTCAAACGTGTCTCCTGCCCACCAACCCCTCCTCCCCTCCACAGTCCACACCCAATGGGGGCAGGAGCCCGAAGGTAAAGGAAATAAGTCAGAAAGCTCCCTTCAGCTTCATTAAACTCTGTGTTAAGACCCCCGTCAGGAGGGAGTCCCACATAGTTATTTTATGAGCTAAGCTGCCGGTGGAATCTGTCCACCCAACTCTCTTTTATTGGAGGCCAGCAAGCACTGCAGGAGGAGAGGGGGAGAGGAGGAGAGGAGGAGAGGAGATGTGAGAGGAGGAGAAGAGGAGAGGAGGAGGGGAGGAGGGGGGGAGAGGGGGAGAGGGGGAGAGGGGGAGAGGAGGAGTGGAGGAGCGGGGGAGAGGAAGAGAGGAGATGTGAGAGGAGGAGAGGAGGAGAGGAGGAGCGGGGTGCAGGGGAGTGGGCGAGAGCTGGAGACCAAAACAAAAAAATGGTCCCCGAGAGAGAGCAACGGATATTTCTCCTTTTCAAAATCATTTGGATCAACTGCCCAATAAAACCTAGCTGGGGTGCCATTGGATGTGTGCAGCATGGGCAATATGTTGAAATATGTGCCCCCCCTCAGTATTCAATATGGGCAAGAGAACTCCCCTCCAATGCATCTCCCCACGCCCCAGTCCTTCCAATGTGAAACACACTCAACTTACTCCGTAATCCGATCTTATAGCAGTTGCCATTCTATTGACCAGGTGAAGACACAACATTGGATCAAAATCCTTCTCTTGCTCGGTCAAGCTCAGGTTGACAATCAGCCCTTTGACTAAACACATGTGTCAAAAGGTCAAAGAAGCTCAGCCAAACAGGAGGCTTTCATGCGCATAGACTGGGCAGATGTGCATCTTTCCAAAATTCCCATGCTGCCTTTTGCCATCAGTGCAGCCTCAGTTTTCCCCCTCTGTGACATTTCTCCTGCAGCTCCGGGACTATCTGTGCATAACACACCCAAACACTCAACTTAAATCAATGGAGCCCATGACAGGAGGTTCTGTGCATGAAGCACCCAACTAAAATCATTTTTTCTCCAATGAAATGCACACAGCAAACATGCTTAGTGTCAACAGCAAATACCACACACAGACACTCTCACTCTCTCTCACACAGACACAGACACAGACACAGACAACTGACCTCTGCAGCACCTCATCCTGGAGCAGAGACTTGTCCAGCAGGGTGAGGCTGGGCAGCTCCACGAAGTGGACGCCACCTCCCTCTGTGCCCACGCAAAGCAGGTCACACCTCAGCATGAGCAGCAGCACAGTCACACGGGTCGCACTAGTGTGGGGAGAGAGAAGGGTTACGGAGTTTACGGTAAACAACGGAGCATTGGATCAGTTTCACCTCCAGGAAGACAGGTGTTACAGAGTTTATGGTAAATAACTGGGCATTGGATCAGCTTCACCTTCAGGGGCAAAATGGCTACGGAGTTTACAGTAAATAGCGGAGCATTGGATCAGCTTCACCTCCAGGAGGAAAAGGGTTACAGAGTTTATGGTCAGTTTAATTGGGCATTGGATCACCATCACTTCTGTTCATGTCACTGGCCTGGCTGGTAAGCAGAGCACAGAGCAATCCAGTTGGCTTATTTGAAGAGCTTAATAACAGGAACAATTTTTTGTTTCTTCACGGCTTTGCATGCAGGTGTGTCTCCTGCAATCTAGCACACCTGGTTATTCCAATGCAAAAGCCTGCTTAAGTAAATGAGGAAAAACAAGTTGTTCTCTGAAACTAAATGATCCTACATGTCTCTCACACAGACAAGCTGTTATTGTGGCTTTCAGAGACTGCTCCCTGAGCCGGCGAAGGACGTCACGTCAGCCTCACCTGGCGCTCTCGATCCCCGGTCGGCCGGGTAGGGTGAAGCTGCGGACCTCTTCCAGGTGAGAGTAGCTGTCCTTCTGGATAATCTCCCACAGGTGCAGAGTGTTGTCATCCAACAGCGAGAGGATCCGGCCCTGCCAACCAGTTTCAATACAATATTCAGCAGATGTCAGGTGTGTCCCATTACACCACGTTTACGGGAAACACTACAGGGATGTCTTAACATCTAGCAGACAGCACAATGTAAACACCAAAGCACAAATGGACACAGATCCCTGTGGAGACACAGCCACCAAGCGCTGGTTGGTAGCAGGAAGCTGGTAGCAGGTGTTTGCTCTAAATACAACATCACTAAAAAGAGTCTGGTCTTTTAGTCAGTTTAAAGGAATATGTAGCAGCCATATTAAAATGTTCGAGGAGGTATTCAATATGTGTATTGTACTCAGGAGACTTAAGTCACGAAACACAAATCATAATATGTGCGCGTTACCGCATGAGCGGTGAGGTTTGGGTAGCACGGTCTTACCTGTCCATAGAGGAAGTGGATCTGCGTGACTGTGGCGGTGTCTCTGTGCAGGCCAGTGAATTCCACTCCGGGTGCTCCATAGCTTTTGGCTATAAGTCAAGGAACTTTAATGCAAACATATCTGGACAAAAAGCTATGGAACTATATGCTGTGGGTATAACTTTGAAATGGATGACAGTGAAGTGAATGTCAAAAAAAATCTCTCTCCATCTCTATCTCTCTTTTATTAATCAACTTTGTGCATCGGACTTCGTTCAGGCAACAGTGTGCATGCACCCTCAATCTCTCATGGACATACTGTACGCAGAAAGGGTGCTGAGAGTGACTGGAAGGCTCCCAAACAAGCACAAGCACACAAACATAAAAAAAACACAAACGTTGGATTCTCCCCCGAACACAGTTCAGCTTAAGACCAGAGGCTGATCACGCCCAATTACAGATAATGACTGCCATCACATTCTGATCACACAGGCAACCAAACAGCGCTGTGCCAAAGGGCAAAACCCAAACAGACACGAACAGAATTACCTTAGTTTTTTTTTGTACAGAGGGCCAAGCTCGGCTTTGTGTTTTTGAAGCGAAGGCAAGGAAACCACAGGCGGTAATTACAGCATGGCAGCTGATGGAGTGGCGGACACAAAACTGACAAATCTTGAGATGAAAAGTAATTGACTAAAACACTGCACTTTATGGGCATTTCTACAGCCGTGCTCCAGCTAAAACTGTAATAGCTAGACTGTGTAATCCTCTCCTTTCACCCAAATGACTCTCATTCGATCTGCTTTTCATTCCCACATCATACCCATCGCACATCTCTTTTTTTGCAATGTTATTACAAAACCATAAAGTGTGGAGAGCCCATTTACATTTGGGTAAAGCGACGGCTGCACGCTTGCCAGTTCAAATCAAGCAGGCATTGTTAACAGTGTATAGCAGATGGATTCAGCACAGACTCATCAAAAAACAAGCATTGGAGGAGATGGAGACGATTTCAGAGTTGGAGATCGCATTCTACTAATCAGGCAAAAGCCTGAATGTTCAGCAGAGCAACAGTGCAGAATGGATGCATACATGAATGATTTTATCAATACGTCTACTCCTATAGTTATCAGTTTGTGTGTGAAACCCAAGACTACAACAATTCCTAGGGCCACATTCTACAAGTTGAGCTACAAGTCCACTAATTCAAACTTTTACGACACGTTCTATACAAGCGCCTGTACATGTTTCTCACGATGCCCTTGCACCAGTTGGCCCTAAACCTCGGCTACAAACCCACTGACTCCCCGTATGGCAGTCAAGACAAAATCGCCAAGACCAATAAATCACTCCCAACTGCAGCCTTAAAATATACACTTTGCCCTTTCAGAAACAACAAGAGCTGTCAGAAGCCCATCTCACATTGTTACGATCGTAACATGCCACACGTGACTTTTTTTTAAAATAGACCCCTTCCTCTTGTTCAGGTAATATGAATAGCAATAATAACACTAATAATAATAATAGGCTTCACATTTGGATCCAAGCTCAGGGGGATGGGAGGTCTGTGTGACCGTTCCAGAGGGAGTCCGAGAGAGGCACGGGCACCGTCAGGACAAGAGCGAGATGGACAAAGCAGGGCCTGTGTGCCATCGAGAACAACAACAACGACGACAACGAGAGTAACCTCATGTCCACCGCACAGGCAGGGGCACAGGGATGGAGAGAGGGGGAGAAAAGAGGAGCTAGAAATCACAGGAGTTTAAACTTGCATTTATATTCATATACGTAACAGAGAGTGAGCTTGCGATTATGTGAAAATACACACACACACACACACACACACACACACACACACGTTTGTGAGTACACATGATCCAGAGCTTAACACTCCTCAATCCAGCTAATCAGCCGTCTTGGTATAATTGGGCTTCAGGAAGCCTAGTAAGCGACTTGGACTGAAAAGCTACTTGTGCATCTTCACAATGCTACAACTCATCCTACACCCCTACTGCCAGAACACTGCAAAGAGTCTTCTGATCAAACTAGACTGGCTCGGCCCCAGCAGTGGCGCAACTGGCTGGGGCACCTGCACCGTACGCTGGCGACCCGGGTTCGATTCCCGCCCCGTGGTCCTTTCCAGATCCCACCCCGACTCTCTCTCCCACTCGCTTCCTGTCATTCTCTCTACTGTCCTGTCCAAATAAAGGCATAAAAAGCCCAAAAAATAATCTTAAAAAAAAAAAAAACTAGACTGGCTCAGCTAGAGTACGAGTAACGGTGTCAGCATGATGAGGACAGTGACACCCATTTGAAATGCAAACCCTATTTAACCCTGCTGTCTCCAGGATCAGAACCTAGTCAGACAGATAGAAAGAGAGAGACCCAATCATCAAGGATCCTTCACACCCACTCCACCATTCCTTTCAGCTGCTTCCATCAGACAGACAGTTAAGGGCAGCTCTGGCCAGAGAGAGAACTGACCAAAACATCTTTAAAGCCCGGTGGACACTGGCGCCACGTACATCAGCGGCAATGTTTTTAACGGGAAGAACGATGGATTTTATGGAGCACCCACAAAATAGAACAGAATCATTATTCACGCAGCGGCAAAGTGCGATGCTGGCGAGCGGGGTTGTATTCACAACAATAGAATCTAATGTAGCCCAACTATTGTCGAGAGCGAAGTTGTCCGCAATAATTGTCACGCCGCTGTACGCATCCCATAATTCCCACTGCTATATGCATGGTAAACAACAAAAAACACAGACTGCCACTACCTGATAATGCTGCTTAGTGAAGATATTTCACTATCTATTTCCCCACCATCACTCTAACCCAAACCCCTATGAGCCTCTAATCCAAGACAGTGTTGTAGCCATCGGGCAGTGGACTAGTGCCGGACGGTCCACAGGACAAATGCTACCGGGCCACACAGTATGGAAGATCGAGTATACTGTTGGAGGACAAGCACTACCGGCCCGTTGTTCCAGACCCTCCTCAAGGTCCAAGGAAATATTGTATGTATTAAACCAGCCCATGGTGCAAAAGGTGACGGTTATGGAATATAATGTTTTTTTTCCCCAAAAAATTGGGATCCTTGAACTCATGTGAAAAGCATGCAACTCTGGGGTGGGAGGAAAGATCCCTTGATACATTGTATAATTTATGTGTTTGCAATCAGGACTCCAAATAGTGATACACACGATAGTCCAAAACAAATCATCAACACAATCACTATCCTCCACACACTCATGCCAAGGGCGGACTCTGTGCACTTTCTTGTACATGGTTTCAACTCCCATCGTCCAATTCTGCGAAACCAACACCACAACGCAGCAAATAAATATATAATTGCAGTCACTACGATCACTCACTACTCCCGCAGTCCTGGTGCACCAAACTGAGAAATAATAATGATCATAATGTTTGACTTTTCAGCAAACAAGGGCCCAGTCAGAGTTAAGTAGCCCAGATGGGAAGGCTTGAAATCAGCACGATAACCATCAGCGAGAAAGCCCGGAGCTTCTCAAGACAAGCGTACAAATGAGTGATGGACGCTGGCCCTATTTATAGCCCCTAACTAAACAAAGCCAGGGGAGGGCTTTAAAAATAAATCCGGACGACCACTCTCATCCCATGTCCTTCCACTGTTTGTTTGCCATGGACGGACTCCAGGATGGATCTTCAGTGGTTTTGTGTGTACAGCACCCCGAGATGGGCTGGGGGGGAGGGGGGAGGGGGTGCAGACAACTTCCCTTTCCCCCCCTTCCTCTCCATTATTTAAGTTTACGTCACTCTCTGGCCCGATAAGACAAAATAAATGAATAAATGAGGGAAGGAGGTTGTGTGAGAAAGAGAGAGAGGGGAGCAGGAGCAGCTAGAGAGAGAGCGAGCAAGCGAGCGAGTGAGAGAGAGAGAGAGAGAGAGCGAGCGATGAAGAGAAGAGAATGCACATAGATGGGGATCGAAGAAAGAAGGGAAAATTGACCTATAAAAGAAAAACATTGGAGACAAAGTGAGCCAGAGCCCAGAGAGAATATGGACGGATGGCAGGGAGGGGAAGAGAACAAGCTCTTCAAAAAAAGAGTGTGTGTGTGTGTGTGTGTGTGTGTGTGTGTGTGTGTGTGTGTGTGAGAAACGGAGACAGCAAGAGCAAGAGAGAGTGAGAGCATGAAATTTTGCACAAAAGGCCGACCTTTGCGAGCGGTGCGGAGTAGTGTGCGGGTGGGGAGCGGAGGGAGCGAGACGGAGCCGGTGGGTGGGTGGGTGTGTGTGATGGTGTGATGGTGGAGGCGAGGCTGAGAAACCGAGGCCCTGGAATGTGCTGGGTGTGAGGAGCAGGTAGGAGGAGCAAAAGCAAACAGCTGGATGACACTCACAGACAGAGAGAAATAGAGAGATAGAGATAGAGAGATATAAAGAGACAGAGATAGAGATAGAGAGAGAAAGAAAGAGTGAGAGTGTGTGTGAGGAAAAGGTGGAGAGTGTGTGTGTGTGTGTGTGTGTGTGTGTGTGTGTGCGCGTTTGTGTGTGTGTGTGTGTGTGTGCGTGTGTGTGCGCGTGTGTGAGACAGATTCCTCCACACCTCATTAATCACTAACAGAACCCCACTCTTGCTCTTTCGGGGCGTCGTGCGTTACTTCCCCCTCTTCCAACTTCCAACATTTCCCCCCCTTCACAATGGGAGACAAAAAACGGCTGGCCGGAGTTCAACTCCACGTCTATTCAATATCCTCCTCTCTGTACGGAGAGGTCTACTACAGGGAGAGGCTTGATCAGGACGGAAACCAAGCCTACGAGACAAGAACTAGGGGTTGACAAACCAGGCCGTTTTTGTTTTGTTTTTTTGCGTGTGCGGTCGAGCCATGCCTCTTCGCATGGAGGAAAAGAAAACACGTATTGAAGAGGCCGAAGATTTCCTGTTTCTCGAGAGGCTGCCCGCTACGCCTTGTTGTGCAACAAGTCTTCCGTGACCCCGGCGACAAGAGAAATAACACAGACAAGTTATGACACTTTATCATTCGGTCAGTTCCTGCTTTTTACTGTGTGTGACCGACTCCCTTTTGCTCAATCGCCGTTCACTACGAAGGGTTACTTTCAACACAGAAACCACCACCAGCGATCCTCGACCGCGACCGGGCCAGCAAAAGGGAGCCTTCAGACAAAAAAACACGGAGAGCTGCTCAACAACACAATCTCAGCCAAACCAGCAGCAGAGACTGACACAGAGCAGAGTCAGAACGTGGGCAAATTTGATCCAGAACCAGTTGATAGCTGAGTTAGCTCATCTAGGATACGCACACACACCACACACACACACACACACACACACACTTTAGGCAAGCGAGGGGGGTGGGTGGGGGGATATGCATAGGCACCACAAAAAAGGGAGAAAAAAAGGAAAAGAAAGAGTTTAACTGGCAGGACAAAACCAAATACAGAAGCTGGCACAAGGACAGAATCATCACTGCTTTAGGTCGTGACCACATTAATCAGCGTAGCAGCATGATGGGAAGCAAAGGGGGAAACATCGACCGAGGGCCAGTAAAAGCACCGCCCTGATTGTTCGCTCATGACTGTTGTTTTAAAAAGGGAACGCTGAAGGAAAAACCCCAAACTTCTCAAACGCTCCTCGTCGTGATCACATCCGCCTGAGGAAACATATCAGACATGCTCTCCAACAAATGCACTCATACACATGTATGTTCCCCCACCACCCAATCTGGCCCCACTACACACACACACACACACACACACACACACACACACACACACACCAGAATATTCCGAAGGCCTTGAGCAGTTTCTTCATTAGGCCCTACACCCCTTCTCCTTCAGCCTCTCTGCCCCTTTACAGTGCAAAGTCACCCCCGCACACACACACACACACACGCATACACACACACACAGAGAGTTGAGGGGGAACCCGTGGGCTGGAGAAGCTGGCTCCTCTCCCCTCATTCTCCCTTCAACAATGGCTGGCAATTACCCGCTCAGGCGCTCCCACTAACTTAGCAAGAGATAATGCAATTTCACGGTCTGAATAGACACAAACAGCAGACACTGTGTTCACGCTCACGTATAGCTAGAACATGCCTCCATTAACAGAGAAAACCACATGTCTCAAACATATATATTTATTTTTAAGTGTTGCCAAAACACATTGGAGACTTAAAAGGCATTTGCTTTTATTATTAACATTATAAAATCCCATTTATTAGGGCGTCTTAAAACCAGAAACATACGAGAAGTGAACGTGTTCTGGAATATTCTGGCACGGCTTGCCTTAACGCCGAAAATAAACCGTTTTTATAGCGGAGGGAAAAAGGTACTCCGCAACTGTTGTGCTTGAGCAACAGGTTGCTTCAGTACCCTTTGGATACTGTGCCGCAGGACGAACATTGCAAGCTCATCAGTTAGCCCCAAAGTGCGCTGCCCATTTTAGGCTCACGTCACAGTAGATTAGGTCAAGCGACCCAGCCGTATGGAAGGAGATTTCCGCTCTTGTGCTCGTCTCATTAAGCCCGAAGCCAACGGCCGAAAGAAAGGCCTTTAACGAAGAATGCCCCTGCTTGAGCCAGCCAACTTTCCTACTTATTGTAATGCTCCACAATGACATCTTATAATCAAACAGAGCTCTCTTTTTTTAAAAAAGGGCAAGGAAAAAAGGGCAGGAAAAAAAAAAAAACAGGTTGGCAACGTTGCAGCGTGCCAGTGAGTCCAATAAAGATTCACCTCATTCTTTTCCCGTTCTGCTGGTCCTGGGATTTCTAAAAGACCCTATAGGTTCTTTTGAAAGACCTAAGGGCAAAGGAACACTGACTGGAAGTGTGGGGAATGGGGAACTGATTTTGGGCTCTCTCTCTCTCTCCCCCTCTGTGTGTGTGTGTGTGTGTGTGTGTGTGTGTGTGTGTGTGTGTGTGTGTGTGTGTGTGTGTGTGTGTGTGTGTGTGTGTGTGTGTGTGTGTGTGTGTGTGTGTGCCATGCATCAGAATACTAATGGTTTGTGACTGATGCGTCCCCAGAGACTTTCACTGGCGATAGAAGAGGGCAGATTGGAGGAGACACCAGAGTTTTTTAAAAACAGGAGGGGGTGGGGTGTGGTGTGCGTGTGTGTGTGTGTGTGTGTGTGTGTGTGTTTGTGTGTAAGGGTGGGCTGCCCTAACATCAATGGCAGAGCACCGAGGTCTGAGGAGAAATCACTGATAAGCCCATCAGATGAAAGAGCAAAGCCACGCAGAGAGTGAGCGTGAGAGGGAGCCGCTTGGTGGAGAGGAGATGGAGCAAAAAAAAAAAAACGATACGGAGCAAGATGGAGATAAAGAGTGTGAAAAGAAGAGAAGAAAAGTGTGTGAGTGTCGCGACGGAGGAAAATAAACCAGAACGATGCTATCCGATCTCCAATCTTTTACCGCGTTATTCAGCCCATCGCACTCAATAGAGGTGAAGCCACAGATAAGTATGAGGAGGAACAGAAAGAAAGGGATGAACGAGAACGTGGGGGGAAAAAAGGAGAGCATCCTCGCCGCCTCCCTCCGAGAACACGGCATAGATGCACGTCGTTCTGCCTTATCGGCCCATAAACAGTAAGCCACGCGAGTCTCGGAGTGCTGAAGTCTCTACGGGCTGCAGATGGAGCAACGGCCCCGATTCAAAGAGTTCACCGTGCAGCTGGGGAGACCTGGATTTGGGGCAGAGACCGCGTCTGATCCCTGGATGACCCCTGCAAGCGTGTGTGTGTGTGTGCAGACGTCCAGCATGTGTTGATTAAACACCGCGTGGACCAGGGAGATTACGCCTGAGACCGACACTAAAAAACTAGCGACAGAGAAAGTAGACAGGGAGATAGAGAGAGAGATAGCAAGAGAGAGAGAGGGAGAGATAATGTGTGCGTTTGTGTGTGCGCCTTTGTGTGTGCGCCTCTGTGTGTGTGTGTGTGTGTGTGTGTGTGTGTGTGGAAGTGAGGGGGCGGACGGGCATAGTGATGCAGGCGCCTGAGAGGCACGGCTGTGTGTTGCCTCAGCTGCACTCAATCAGCATGGAAGGCGGCGGTGTGTGTGTGTTTGTGTGTGTGTGTGTGTGTGTGTGTGTACGGTGTGAGAACGAGGCTCCTCGTGAAATCAGAACTCTCAGTCTCAGGCCTTTCATCTGCAGAGCTGTCCGAAACACGAGTCGAGATAACGCCTCAGCCATAACGCTGCCATGTCGACTGTGTGTGTGTGTGTGTGTGTGTGTGTGTGTGTGTGTGTGTGCCATGCTAAGCGCTTCACTGTGAGGTGCAAGGGCTGACAACCTCAGCCACCAAGACTACAGCTGTGTGTGGGCTCAGAGGGGCGATGAGCCAATGAATACTGATCAATGAGCAGACACTGACACACACAGAGCACTGCTCAAACAACGGTGGTGCAAGAACATTTCTACAAAAAACACACACGCGCACACACACACGCACAGGCACACACACACAGCTGTTAGGATGTCCTCAAAACAGCCTAGATGTTCCAGTGAACAGTTTCTGACTGCAAATCAATGGTGCAGACTAAAAACAAGCAAGCCATCACTGTAGGAGATCACAGAAACATCCAGTCATATGTACATCCAGTACATGATATGCCATTGGAATGTCCTACTAAAACACTGTTATACTGTATCAGTGACTCAAAATGACTACAAATCACTGATCAATCTAAAACAATATTGAACAGGATGCACTAAAAATAAAACAGAAAAAAGTTTATTTGAAAGACTTAATCGTATCACTGTAATCATCAGCAACAGAAATAGTTTGTGTCCACCAGATGTTAGCAAGAGGAGCTAATGTTTACAGTAGCGTTAATGCGCGTCATATGGCACCGCGCCTTTGCCAGCACGTGATACCCAAATCCACAGACGGCTACCCCCTGCTTGGTGCAATGGCAGGAAGCTAAGCCGTTGATTAATCCACTCAATATCATATCCTGCAGGGCTGGCTCACCCAAAAGGCAGAGGGAGAGCAAAAAAAGAGGGGAAAAAGGAGAGGGGGGGAAATACCATAATTACACACACACACACACACACACACACACTGTTCCATCCAGAGATTACAGGGCTCACACACATACACACACACACGTCAGATATTCCTTCTAGGCTCATTCAAATTTCCTCAACGCTACCTACAATGGAGTCATCAAAGCTAGTTATCCATCATATCCTTGGCATCCAATCTCAAAAAGGCTGAATGTCACTCAATCTCAGTTCTGTTTTTAATCCCCACCAGTAGTCAAGTCATTTTAGAACAAGGCAGCCAGTTTCAAGATGGCAAAAATGCAAAACAAATACAATTTTCATTACGACCCCAGATGAGAGCGATACTGAGGCTTTTTCTCTAAACAAATACCAAGCACTTCCTCCTCCATTTTCTCCATCAGAGGTTCTCTAGAGCGCCAATTGAGGTCAGTGCCTCTTTGAAGTCAGCATGTAAGAACACAGTGCAAAATCAGAATAATTACGATGTTGTACGTGCACGCACACACACACGACTGATCATAATGTCGGAAGGCCTACCAATGTCCCCATCACATGGCACTACAGAGGACTCACTAACAGTCATGCCGCTCATGTCAGTCAGTGACAGAAAATGAGAACCACACGCCAGAGAGCATATGATGCCGATTGAGGAAACAAAATAAACTACTAACCCTAGCTTACAGTCAGGAAGAAAATGTCTCATATCCTGACAAAGAGATGGATAGCTACATATTGACTGCCACAGGGGATGACAGAGAGGAACGTTTGGGAACAAAACTCTATAAATCGCCCGATTCAACACAGGCTTCTGTCCCCCCCCCCCCCCCCCCACACTCACACACATGCTATAAACAGTGTAGAGAGAATAAATCCACACACACTGGCAAGAGAACGACGTCTCCCGAAAAAAAAGAAAGAAAAAAATCATGGCTGCATCCTGATTATCCGCCTGCTGCAGCGGTGGCCTTGGAAACCGGTTCAAAAGATGTCTTTATTGCGACGGTTCGAGGGCCAGCAACAGGCCTCTGAAAGAATTTGCCCCCCTCAACCCCTCCTCAACCACCCCTCCCCATTGCAGAGGGTGATCTCGGGGCAGGACGACACGCATTCTTCAGGGGGGTGAACCCAGCTCCCCGTCGGCCTGACTGTTCCAGCCATCTCATTACTTTCCATTAAAAGCCCTCCCCTGCTCTCCTCTTCCTCCTCCTCCTCCTCAACCAGTGCCTCAGAACTCCAGAACTATACCACAAGACAAATTTTGGGAGAACACCAGCTCCTGTTTCATACGACCAACAAAACCAAGCACAAGGACCAAAAACAAAAAGGGGTATACAATGGTATTTTCTCCCCCTCCCACCCCTCATTACCTGTAGATTCTGCCTAAATCCAACCACCCCGGGGGGAAAAAACATGCAATTTTACAGCAAAACATTAGCTTGGTTCCTAGAAAAAGAAACCCAGCATGCAGAATTAGAAGATGGACCAGTCCCTAAAAAACAGAGAAGCCTCTGGGTTTGCTTGGCTGAGATAACGTTGACTCTGCCTTCAAAGAGGAAGAGCTACTTCACTGGCCTCCCAGCGCAAGCGCCCAGCACATTAAGAGAGCTATTTCCCCTCCAGTGCTCCCCCACTGCTCCAGGAAGGCAGCGTAGGCAGGCACATGGGAAACGCTGGAGGTACAAACACCTGTTGCTAATCCTTCCATGCCACGTGCAATGCAAAACACCAAGCATTACGATGCAACCTACTGGGAAATGCCAATTTGACATTCTTGATAAGATACACTACTATTACCAGGGCTTTTTTTTTTCTCTCATAACAAGTCCACTAAGAAAGTTTTATCTGACAAAAACAGCAACAACAACGGTATAGTGCACTGGTCACTGTCTTTTTTTGAATCTCTAAATCATACTGTATGGCTTATACATTTGTTTTTGTCAAAATTTCTTCAGCTATGAGGTCAATACTCGAGGGCAGTTAATATGGCATTAATATGATTTCATTTCTTTTAACTTGCATAAAACACTGTCCTGCAGCTTACACACAATGCAGCTAAAAACACAGGAAATTAGTGTAGAAATGCATTTACAGCATAATTAAAGAATAAACTGATCAATACTTGATATACAGAATCGGCACTTGTCACTCAATATACAAAAGTAGGTCAACAGCACAGTAGGTCCCATTGATTTTGCCACACAGACCCCGAGGGTCGCGCTTGACCACTGGCGAGCTTTTAGACCCCTGCCTCCTCTCCGGGGTGCCTGACGATGACAGCGCTTATGAAGCTATGCAGATCACAAGCCATATCTCGCTTTTGATGTGCAAACCACACATCTGGCTGCACAGCATGGCCCCCACATCAGGGAGAGAGAGTGGGGGCCGAAAATATGCCTGTTTTTTAAAGCTCTCCACTCTCCGACCCAACGCTGGCATTCTATAAACAAGCTGGAAAGATAATGTGTTTTTAACTGCTCGGGTATGGGACAGATAGACAAGCTGTGAGCGGTGAGAGAGAGAGATAATTGAGTCAATGCTTCCCCCCGTGGGAGTGTAAACCATGCTACGATGCAAATGATATGGGCCGTGGAAAAAAGGCCATCCTAGACCACTTTTGGTTAAATGGACAAGGAAGACAGGCCTAGATGTCTAATGAATAAACAACATAAGGGAAGCCTCTTAGCTGTCTGATTAAACATGGTTCCATTGACATCAGTAAGGATTTTTTTTTTCCTTCAGAAGAAAACTAAAACACGTTGACACAAGTTGACTACAAAGTACTCGAAGCAAAGACATGTGAGCCAAAAAAGCATCGTTAAAACTATTGACGGAGGAGACTATCAGACACAAAAATAGTCAAGAACGCCAAGGCCCTTGAGGGGTGGGGGGGGTTGTAACACTGCAAACATCTCTCATCCAAATTGAAACGAAACAAAACCACTCCCTGGGCTGCGCATTCACCGCAGTGTGAGAACGCGAACACAGCCCAGTGTGAGACAAACGCAGCACCATGAATCAGCTTCAGCGGGGCCCTGGTAGAATTACAGACCGACAGTGCCTGTGTGTGTGTGTGTGTGTGTGTGTGTGTGTGTGAGTGAGAGAGAGAGCAGGAAGAAAACACTGGAGTAGGGAGATGTCAAACATGCAAGCTATGCACTGGGCAGCGCCAGCGACGTCCACCCCCACTGCCCCCCCTCCCCTCTTTCCTGCGTCTGCAACACGCACACTGACCGCACCGCACCACACCACACCACCCCCCCCCCACCGGCCCCTGGTGCCTAGACGGAGGAAATGCTCGCAAACCCAAACCGCTCATTACTCCAAAACCAGAGAAGCCCCGGTCATTTTTTTTTTCTTTTCTCTTTTTTTTGAACCATCAGCACCCAGGCCTGGGGTGAACTGAGAGAGTTCCGTCATGTGAGCTCTTGGTCCCGGCGGTGGTGGTGGTGGTGGTGGGGGTGGGGGGGGTGGGGGTGGGGTCGTGGCGGGGCAAGGCGGACGGCTCGGTGGGGTGGTTTGCTGACAGGCAAATCTGAACTGAAGTGCAGTGACGGAGACGGCCAGACAGATTTGACAGCTCAACAGCAGCAGACCTCTCTCTCTCTCTCTCTCTCGAGCAACACGCCCTGCATGACTCAGGCCTCGGCCAGGCTCGCTGGTCACTAGTCCACCACTCTTCCCCCCACTCTCTTCATTCTACCCTTACAACATGTCCGTCTGTGTTTCTTTCTTTCTTTCTTTCTTTCTTTCTTTCTTTCCCTCATTCTTTCCTCTATCTTCCTGAGCCTATTACTGCTTGCTTGCCCCCTCTCTCCTCTGCTCTCCACACCCCCCTACCTCATACATTCTCTCCCTCTTACTATGTCACCCTCCCTCGCTCTCCCATCCCACTCCCTCCCCTCTCCCGCTTTACTTCCATCCATCCACTCTTTCCCTCTTTCCCTCCCTCTCTCCCTCCATTTCTCTCTCTCCCTCTCTCGGCAGGGCAGTGCCTGACAGTGCCAGTCACCCCAGAAGCCGTGCTGTCTGCAGCAGCTCAAAGCCCTGATTCTACTGTACGCTCGCTCGCTCGCTCGCCACTGACAATAACGCCAGCCAGTGCTGCTGCCGCCGCCGTTGCAGAGAGAGAGAGAGAGAGAGAGAGAGAGAGAGAGAGAGGCCTGCACGACGTCACCGAGAGGAATGTGCAGTATTTAAAGCCTTATCGCAGCAATGGTTGCCAGCCTTTATCATGCACGGAAGAACACTGCGTTGTAAAAGAAAAAAACACTCTCTGCATCTCCAAAAACCACTTCCCCCGCTCATTACTCAAAAATTAGCAACACCGTGAAATCAATAGTTCATTTCGTGGTGACTCAGCGACTTGGGAAATGAAAGAGTGAGAGCGAGAGTGTGTGTGTGAGAGAGAGAGAGAGAGAGAGAAAGACAGGAAGAAAGAAAGAAAGAAAGAGAGAGAGCAGAGATCAGAACTTCAGAGCTATGATAATCCACTGACAACCCACAATGATTTCATGGTGGAGGAAAAAAAAACTCTGCAGCAATCCAAAATGGGGCTCCATTAGGAGAAGCATACACACAATGGCACTCTCAGCACCATCAAAACAACATAAACCCTCTTGCTTGACAGGGTGAAGTTATGAAGCGGTGCTTCATAAATCTGTACAGACCGTTCAGTCTCAGCACGCCCTCCCATTCAGAAAACCAGCCGACCGTGCAAGCCGCCGACCAACATGCACTTTGTTTTCCCAATTTTAAAAAGGATACACTTTGATGGCTCCGGACTTGGTGCCAATGGCCATAAGCTGTAGCTTTGGATCGTAGGCCAAGGCGCTGGGTTGGTTAGGGAATCCATGTTCGACAGTCTGATGAGAGAGAGTGACAGAAAGACAAATTAACTATTTGATCACTCAATGTCACCTGCAACAGACAGACAAAATAGAAACAGGCACAAACATGCACATACAGTAATAGGAGTAGTGGCCAGTTTTAACAATCAAAAAAAGGGAACAATATCAGCTTCAAATACAGAGTTCCATGACTCATAAAACAAAATGTATTAGAACCTGAAGTTTATTACAACGACCAGACAGGAAAGGGATTTCCTTGATCACAGGGGAGGCCATGCAATACAATACATGTAAAGTCAGAAGGTGAGGGATGACCTCAATAAAATGTTGATATAACTCAGTTTTTGTCCCCTCTAGACAGAACAGACTCGAGATAAACTCTTTCTATTGCTCAAGCTGTAAAGTGGCCAAGGTGGGGGTAGCAGCTGTTCAGGCAGAGGTGCTAGTCGGTGACACCGATGGGGATAGGGCTGCCTTATGACATTTCACACTGTGTCAGGGCGCGCTCCCTGGCTGGCATTGCCGTTGCCATCAACGCTCAGCCCCACTGACAGTTCAACATACAAAAAACGATGGCAGAAATAGACGCGGCGAACACACACACACACGCACACGCACACACACACGACTAAAATACGTGCACACAAATCCGGAGTGTCAACGTTACTCACAATAAGTCACCCCTGGGGCGTTTTTGACACTGCCATGAAGTTCACGGCTGGCCAATGTGTGCCAGTCCAACCCCACTGACCTCGCTGGCAGTGTGCGCGCGGTCCTGCGAACGGCCCTGATCATAAAGAACAAGCCCCCACCCCCAACTCATCCCCATTCTCTCTAACAAGGCCAAACCAACAAGTTTTATAGCTGCCAATAACTAGTACTCCTACAGCCGTGTTTTGGTGGGGGACCACTTCGATACTTAACCAGGTTGTTATTCCACATCTTCAAACAAAAGCAAACTTAAAGCACACCTCATATAACTAGTGAACACACTCAATGACTGTATGCCTTAGGCTATTGCCTATCCTCCCAATAACAGTTAAAAACACTTGAGTAGGCCTAGTATTAAATGTTTTCAGTCACCTCAGAAAAGAATCCTGCACTGGCAGAAAATCCTGTTTCTTTTTAAAGTGTCAGTAAATTAATCCCTCCAAAAGCTTAGTCCCTTCTCATGCATAATAGCCTAATGATATTTAAGTGGGTTAGGCCTACGCTACTTCTATTCTTGTGCATAGCTAAAGGTTTTAACTATTACGATTGACCAGAAAAGACAAAAGCTTTAAGGAAGACTAATGACAAACATCTGAATTTGCATCTCAATAGTCTGCTTATTAAATGATTTCAGACAACAGAAGCCAAGACTTTAAAAGTACCAAACACAACGCTACACTGGATAACAATAGTAACAGATGGACACCACTCGTTCTCGAGGATTTTGGTATTCGGGCTGCAAACTTTGCCGCAGTTACTGCTGTGGACCTGCGAGTAATTAAATAATTATCATGTCTGGCGGTAGGACGTGGTTGTATATCCCACCAATTTAGACAGGCTACAACCAAATACCCAAACTATTGAAGAATCCTGTTAGGTTATTAGTGTATGCTGTTGTCTACGTGTGAATGTATCAATCGGGCCCTTGTTTGTAAATGTTGCAAGGCGCGGTGATTGTAACAATTCACCCACGAATAATTCTTGCGGACATTCATTGTATTTCCTGCGAAACAAACATGCTGATTCTACGTTCGTAACGAAAGGGACCGAACCTCAACAGAAAGCCACAGCCTGACCAAAAATATTTTGTCAAACAATTTTGATGCAACTCGACACCGCATGCATGCTTTCGGGGGGGGGGGGGGGGGGGCGACAAACCCCCGAATATCTTCACCCATACCTTATTGAATGCAAAGAGGTCCTGTTTGATCTTCTCTCTCTGGGGATCGTTCCCCTGCCTCCTGAACCTAAACTTCATCATCCTGAAGCCGGCAGAAAAAAATTAACACGGCCGAGTCCCAGATGATAGATTCCGTTACGTTTGATTCAAAGTACTCCCATGCAGCCTCCCGTTTCTATTGTATTCACTTCTACACCGCTGCAAGTACTGGGGCAGTGTTATGCAGTTTGACCATAGGGCAAGTTCACAGGATCCACGTCGATGAGATCCAATCAGAGGAGAAGAAACTGTGACCAATCCACCAAAACACACCCATAGTTGTACGGCGAGCTGGAAAATCAGTTCTGGAGTAAGCTATTGCGGAATGGAATATGTTTGAACCGGCAAGGTGCAATGCCAGTTGAATTGCGGTTGCCAATATCAAAACGAAACGATTGGCCCCAAGGAAGTGTATTTCAATATAGCCGATAATGCATTTTAAAACAGTTTCACATATAAAATATTAGGCATCAATCCTTTTCAAGAACAACATTTTTGTGAATGAAAAGTTTATGCCACATGACCAAATGTTTCATAGACTTACAATTGATAGGCCTACTCTGGCGGGCAATATTCAAACCACAAATTAATTCAGACAATATAGCATTTTTAATGCATTCATATTTATTGATAAATGTATTGATTCTGTTGACATAAAATTACAACAATATAATTTTGTACACATAAACATCCAAACATAGTGCATATACCTAAATCCTTGGGTAGGTATAGACTACTATGCACATTTACAATGAAAACACTAAAATATGGCATTCTGGTACAGTTACAACATAGACTTAAGTACACAGAGACATTTCAGGTTTTATTGGGGGGTTTTTTTACATGTATTTACACTTACCACAACATATCCAACATATGTTTGATTGGAGGTAGACACAGTTGTTGTTCAACATTATAAACATTTACAGTTTAAAGTAGGTTGAGAGTCAGACCAATGGGTTGGTTGATCTAGGCAAAAATGGGATTGTCCTGCTTAGTTCCTGGGTTGACTTACAGTCAGCCACCCATACCACAGCTGGCCTTGCCTTAGGGGTCAGCCGTGGCCTACTAGTTAGGGCTTTGAGCTTGTAACCGGAGGGTCGCCGATTCGATCCCCGACCAGTCCACGGCTGAAGTGCCCTTGAGCAAGGCACCTAACCCCTTACTGC
>NC_084996.1:26654557-26659557 GCF_963854185.1 Sardina pilchardus
TCCCCACGCCACTACAGACTTAAACGGCTCTTTTGAAGCCGACCTCTCCATCCCATCAAGTTTAGTCGCCACTACAGTACGTCCTGTTTACAGAAAATCATATGACTCTCTCAGACATCAGTTTACTGACTTGAAACATAAGAGTTCCCATGCTGTACAATGTACCAAATTGTTTCATTTGGTGTGTTTTTTAAGCCCTAATTTAAACGTGCATGTACTATAGCTTTCGTGTGGCATTTGGGAGCATGGAACACTGGCTCGTTAGTGTTTAAAGTGCTTAGAATGGTGATCAATTAGCAAACTGACTTTACACTTTGCCATTATTACTCAGATTAGCGTCCATTGTGTGTGTGTGTGTGTGTGTGTGTGTGTGTGTGTGTGTGTGTGTGTGAGAGAGAGAGACAGAGAGAGAGAGAGAGTGTGAGAGAGAGAGAGAGAGAGAGAGAGAGAGAGAGAGAGAGAGAGAGAGAGAGTGTGTATAGGTGTGTGTTTACCGAGGAACTGGGCCCGGGCCTGGTGCGGGCTCAGTGGCTGGACCTGCTGCATGTGCTGGGTGATGAGGTTGAGCCACTGCTGCGGCCGCTGCTCTGTGTACAGCTGCTGGGGGACGTAGTCCTGCACCTCATGGCTGCAGGGAGGGAAGGAACACGTTATCACACACACAGTATGACTCACACTGACACCGTGACTGAGATCTTACTGTTGTTGTTGGTAACTATAGACAGGGGAACTGGTATGAACTGGTATTCATCACATAGTGTGTGTCTGTGTGTATGGAGTGAGGTGGGGTGGGGTGGGGCGGGGTGGAGATTTTCCTGGTATCTGTGGAAAGTTAAAGGTCCTAGAGGATAGAATTCTCTGAATTCTCCAAATGGTTCCACCTTGAATGAGAGCTAAAATGGTTCCATCTTGATTATTCCTAGATCAAAGCTGCTAAAAAGCTTAGAGACAAAAAAAATCTCAAAAAGATTCTTCTAAGACCCTTTCCAACACAGTTTCGGGTTCTTGGGTATGACATTTCTTGACTAAAACAGAAAAAAGACTTTCACTGAAAAAGTGCTGTTAGTTTAGGACTAAGCTTAAATCCATGTCTGGGAAACCAGCCATTTAAATTCTTCTGGATAAGTGCCATGCTATAGGTGTCTTTTTCTCTCTCTCGATGTGTGGTCCACGTGTGGTTTGCCAACATCCCTGGCGCACCATGTCCAGCAATCAGAGCTATGGCCATTTGCCACGAGCTAGCAAGTGTGCGGTTGACCTACACAGTGGGGAGGTAGGCCGACTCCTTGGCCCGATGCTGAAGGGCGGCCAGTTTGGCCACCTGCTGAAGCTGCTGGTCACTGAGGCTCCCTTGTGGCACCACGTTGAGCAGGCCCTTTAAGTAGTCCGGGTATATCTGCAGCGTTTAAAACACACCACGGGAGTAAGTCTGGGTACTGTACAGTACGTCTGTGCACAGGTCTCTAAAGCACTGCCTTCTTGTACAGTCATTTCCTGTGTATTAGCCGCATTGTGTATACGCCACAGGGCAGTGTTTCATGCAAGTTAATATAAACAAAACTATATGAATACCATATTATCTGCACCCGTGTGTTAACCTCATAGCTGAAGACATTTTGGCAAAAATCAATATACAGTATAAGCCGCGGCCAATAGTTGGGAAATGACGGTATGTGTGGCCCTGATAGATGAGGAGCTCTCAAGATGGCTACCTGATTGTAATGCATGGAGACGCTGAGCTCGTTGTCAAACTTGAGCGGCTGGGTCCAGATCACCCTCCTGAACCAGAGGCTGTAGTTGCTGTCGATGGGCTCGGCCTCCGTGGTGATGTCCAGTATGTACTCGCGCTTGTTCAGAGGGCGCACATTCTGGCCTGCAGGAAACGTGTCAAAACTTAAATGGCTATGATGCAGTTTAAATAAACAGGCTTGCATTGTAGCACATACATTCAAGATAATTTTTTCGTATATATGTGTGTCTATCTTTTTAACTAACTGCATAAATAGCAGAATATCCAAACGTTTTCAGTAGGCTAGCCTACCACTGTTCTAAAAATCACAAATAAGAAGGTAACCCTTAGATTCTGTTCATTTGAGCACATTCTATTCTCATCTGTCTGAATGAAAGCTCTGCTTTTTACAGCCTTGAGATGTTTAAAGGAGAATTCCGGCCATCCATTTGTCCACATCTGTTCTGTTTCTCGAGGTCATTTTTTTTGTTCCGTACCAACAAGTCTATGTAATAAATGGCTGGAATTCTCTTTTAAGCAGCCCGGCACCATACCTCTGTTGACCACCACGAATATGGCGTATTCGTCCATGGCCTCAAGCTTGCTCAGACCCATCTCATAACATAGCTCTTCAATGGCATCCAGAGCAACCTGAGCGAGAGAGGAACATGGAAGTGTTCAGATAAAGTGATTTCTCTTTTTCTCCCTTTCTTTCTCTCCCTCTCTCTCTCTCTGTCTCTCTCTCTCTCTCTCTCTCTCTCTCTCTTTGTTCACTGTATAAAAGATGCTTACCGAACAAGTCTTTATTTTCAGGTGCCGCTCGATTCCGCCGGGTAATAGAAACAGCTGCCTCTTGGAGCTCCTTCCAGCCTTTGAGAACAAAAGAAACACGAAGACAACAGTTGTATTGGATGAGCTATCAATTTCGCCTCTCAAAGCAATGTGCTTGCAGGACAAAGCCAAGGTGTCATCCACTGACCAACATAGCCTTCAGTTCCATGCCATTTGGAGGCTCAATGCGTCCGCCATACTGGAAAGTCTTCCTCAGATTCTGCTCACATGCATTAGCGATCCCTGGTTATTTGACAAAACAACCAGTTAAATCCCCACAATGCAACGGCAACATAAACATGTTTAAAACAACAACAACAACAACAACAGGCACATTGTGCACAAGTGCAAAAGTTAAATACTGTAGTCTAGCACTAAGTTAAGACAGGTGTGCAGACAGGCAGCGAACCGCAAATGAACTCCGCCCCAACCTTGGAAGTGTATGCCCTGATTGGCGCACACGTCCAGCAGGTACTTGAGCAGGTAGGGCTTGAGCACCTCGGAGCAGCGGTAGTAGGCCGTGAGGACGTACAGGAGCCTCCAGCCCCTCTGGCAGCTGTCCCTGCGCCGGCCGGCCGGCCCGCAGCCAAAAAGAAAAGAGAGAAGAAAAAAGAGAAACACCCAGATCAGCTAAATCACCACAGCACTCGGCTGCCCTGCAAATCGCAGCAGGGTTGCGGCAGTGAGGGTCAACCCTGCTCCCGGGTGAGCGGCCAGGCACTGAATTATTGACGACCGCCCCCCCCCCCCCCCCCCCTCCCCTCTTCCCTGCGTCTGATTAGAGAAACATGCCTGATTTAAAGGCACGAAAATGTATTTTTGATGTTTGTTATCAGAAAACACATATGCGTCCGCATTTACGACATATGGTTTCCTGTTGAAGGCTTGGTAATGCATTCTGCACATATTGTTTGACTTTCTACAAGTTGTTCCATATTCTGCCCTGGAAAATCTCCAGAAATGTATAAAAAAAATACCACCTGAAACAAAGACTGGCACGCCACATATGACTAAAGAATGTACAAGAACACTGGGGAACGTTCTGTTCTTTCTGTTTTAGTATATAATTACAGCAGTGTTTTCTTTTTCATATTTCATGTTTCATGTCAAAATTATCCACATTTACATTCATTTGACAAACTCTTTAATCCAAAGCAAATTACAGCAATAGAATAACACATAAACTACAGTGCAGAGAAGACTTAGTTGGGAGTTACCACTGCATCTGTCAACACTAGCATTCGAGGATAGGAGTGCTTACATTATAAGCAATAGTCAAAGTCTGGTAGAGGCGAAAGTGGTAGAAAGTGGTATCTGTTGTAACAGTCTAGAACAGTGGCTCTAAACTGATCTGGCTCTGGGACCCACAGTTTCCCATGGTCATTAAGTCGCGACGCATACTGTATGTTTTTTTAGAAATCAAACCGACGGAAACAGTGAGCTACATGTTAAGACACACTAAGTGCCTGTAGGCCTACTGGATTGGAACATGCTGATGTTTGGCATTACATTTGTGGAGTCTTCAACTCCTGGTGTCACCTTTCAAAGTACTCAACAGCTTTGTTTTTGACAAGAGTGCTTTGTGGCCTTTTTTGTGGCATTTTTGTGGCTCTCATGTGCCAGCAATTCGGTGAACTACACACTGGGGTTTCTGTTCCTTTTTGTCTCAATTTAAGTGAATCCATATCCTAATTCAAATATTCAGGGTTGTTGTAGCATACTTGCGTTTAGCGCTAAAATGATGTCTAACATGACCTGTCACATAAACATTGTCTACAGTATGTCCATGGCAATGACTGACATAGAAATAAAGTCTATTCAAATAAATGTTGAATGTTAGGTCTGATAAGGTAGCCTTTTAAATGGGTGTTTTTTTTTAACCACAAGCTCCACGACCCACCCAGAACAGTTCTGTGACCCACCTTTTGGGTTCCGACCCACCAGTTAAAAAAACACTGGTCTTGAGAGTGCAGGACCTGATCAGGGATCGTCCCTGTTATAGCATCTGGCCAGCAGGCCATGGTTGAAGAGAATACAACCAATGGGGGAGATTAGAATACGTCGCTTTGGACAAAGGCGTCTGCTAAATAACTATAACCATAACTATAACCATAACCATTAGAGGGGAGAGTCGCCTACTGTACTGTTGAACAGAATGGAGGTAAATAGGAAAAGAGACAGGGCCACTGAGCGAGGAGAGGAGCCGTACGTTTTGGAGCTGGTGTTCCCCGTGATCTGCTTCAGGACCTGGCAGTAAGCTTCGTCCCGCATCAGTCCAAACTCTCCGCTGAGCTGTGAGGGAGGTTTAAAATATCAATGGACCGACTTCTCACCGAGCAGAACAACACAGGCCTTCAGCACTGAGCAGGCACTTTGAAGTATTGTTTCTACTTGAGTTCTTATATTTTAGGCAGTTTAAAGACATTGTACCTTAAGAATG
>NC_084996.1:26664557-26757057 GCF_963854185.1 Sardina pilchardus
ATGAGAGGGTTGAAGCGGAGCAGTAATCAACTTTTGATTTTTGATTTCTTTTGACTTTTGATTTCACCATGTGATGGGTTTTCCCAGATTTCATCATGTGTGTGTGTGTGAGTGTGTGTGTGTGTGTGTGTGTGTGTGTGATGAATATAATGTATGTATGTGTTTGTGTTTCTGTGTGTGTATGTGTGTGTGTGTGTGTGTGTGTGTGTGTGTGTGTGTGTGTGTGTGTGTGTGTGTGTGTGAGAGTGTGTGTGTGTGTGTGTGCGTGTGTGCGTGTGCGTGTGCGTGTGTGCGTGTGTGTGTGTGTAGTGTGGGCCCAGCCTCACCTCTTTCCTGAGGTAAATCTTCCAGGGCACGTTGGTGTAGGTGTAGTGCTCTTCACTGCTCCGTTTGTGCAGCTGGGTCTTGATGGTCTCCGTCTCCACCGGCAGCTCTCTGGACACTGTGGCATAACAACACAAAACCGGCCAATCACAACCACCTCCGCACACAAAGAGTCACAGGCAGGCCTGTCACTAGCAACCTGAGGTCAGATTCTATTGGACAAACCAAGGGGTTGGGGCGGGTGCCTGTGGCTGCCACTAACCAGAGCCGTAGAAAGAGAGAGTTGCGACTCTCTTTGACGTTGCCGCCCCACACGATCAAAAGTTCCAAAAAACCTGTGCAGAACGGCTGAATCGCAGGGGGGTGGGATGTATTTCTGGATGCTGGAGAGTGTAATCAATTAACGCATTGACTACTGTCCAAGAGATTGGCTGTTTGAAGTTCCAAAACTCCAATAACCTGGAAACTGGCATAGGAAAGTGCTGCCATCTTTTCCCCCACAGCCTCTTATGGGAGTGTCGCCACTCTGTTTTCTCTACCTCTCTGTCACTAACAGCCTGAGGACAGTTTCTATTGGACAAACCTGGGGCTGGGGGCGGGTGCCTGTGGCTAACAGCTGGCACTGGAGGGTGGGACCTTTTCACCGACTTCGGGATTCGGCCGTCGTCATATCTCGACTCGCGTGCTGACGCAGCGGACGAAGGCGAAGGGCCATAAATCTTCTTTCTCTGTTCAGAGAGTTGGTGTGGTGCGTTCGCAGTGAAGAAGAGAGACAGAAATGTTTTAGATGTGGAGCATTTGATTGATTTGAACCGATCAATTTATTGGGCACAATTCATCATTTCTGATGGTGTGGTCAACCTGTGGGGGAGGAGAGGCCATCTGGTCCTTCAGGATCAGCATGGCTTCATCATGAGGGTCTGGCCTCCTCGTAAACACTTTCGCCTCCTTTCTGCAGGGGGAGAGTAGGTGACGGAGATGACCAGTTACTACACATCAACTGCAGTTCTACAAGCTGCACATCCTGTTACACTTCTACAAATATTCACACATCATATTCCACTCTTATACACAATGCACATTACTGTTGCTAGCCATGGCATGAACTTTAAGTACAAGTATAACTACTTTGTGTATACAGTTGTTTATATTGCATTGTCTTTATATACTGTACTGTTGCTCAGTGACATTCGAATGAGTTGTCGGTCATATTCAAATTTGCAGTGGTCTCTTAATTTTTTTTTTTTTTTTAATTTATAGTTTTTATTGGTATCCAGAGCATTACAGAGAGATACATCAATGAGGACACATTACATCCTTCTCAGCAACTGTACACTCAAAATCAAAGCAGACAAATACACAAGTCAGGGACATAATAAACAATACCATCCGCATCAGTACAATCAAAAGCCATCTAGCCAGCCTTCAGGTAATTACCAGTCACATTCCTCTTGTATTTCGCATAAGAAAACAAACAAACAAACAAAAAAAACATACAAACAAACAAAGAAAACATTTGACTGCCTTTTGATGACTTGTGTACAACCTTCAATAAGAGGTCTGTCTGGTACCACAAACAGAACTATATACGTTATAGAACTGGGAGGAATGTGTATATTGATTTAAATGCATATCATATACATTATATGAAGTCTACTCTTCTGGGAGCAATATAAACAGTCCACTTAAACCATATACTTGTAAAATCTTCTTGCCGGAGTTGAAGACAATATGTCAGTCTCTCCATTTTGTATATGTCATAGATTATGTCTATCCAATCATCTATCGAAGGAGCTTGTTGCTTCAGCCATTTACGGGTTATGGCTTTTTTACATGCAGCTAGTAAGATGGACATAAGCTTCTTGTCCTTAGCATGTATCTCTTTTGGAAAGTTACCCAGGTACAGAGTGTCAATTCTGAATGGAATATCAACTCGGAAAACCTCCAGTAGAGCCTGATGTACATTTGTCCAGTAAGGGATTAGCACTGGGCAGGACCAGAATATATGATAGTGATTTGCACTATCTGTTTGACATAATCTCCAACAGTCTGAGTCATCAGTATAGTGTCGCTTTTGGTAGGGGGTTATGAAGAAACGTACCAGGTTCTTCCAACAGAATTCCCTCCAGCATAAAGAGCTAGTGGTCTTCCATTGTGTTTGGCAAATATTGTACCACTCCTCCTGAGAAATAACAACACTGCTCTCACTAACCCATTTTTCTTTAATATACAGGGACTCCTGTGATTTTATTTGTGAGAAACAGTTGTATATCTTGGATATGGTTTTGGAGTTATTTTCAGAGTTGTAAGCAGATATGAATATTTTCATCAATCCACTATCTAAATGTGCCATATCTACATCTTTCTTAAGAGTGTCAAAGCAGTGTCTCATCTGGAGGAACCTGTAAAAATCTTGCTGTCCTAGACCATATTCGTCCTTCATAGTTTGGAAGCTTTTCAGTGACCCCTTTTGTATAAGAGTACAGTAAGCAGAGACACCATTCTTTGCCCATATCTTAAATCTCTCATCACTTACATTGGGGGGGAAATCACTATCAAAAGCGCACCATTTTAATAGTTTAGCTATTTTTTGTATTTTACACAGCTTTTTAGTTTGCTCCCAGATTTTGAGAGATAAACCAATAAATGGATTTGCCTTGTCCAGAAGGTGTTTAGTTAATTTCCCATCCGATATAAGTGCCTGAAGAGGGATCTCTGACATTGCCATTTCAAGATCCTTCCACCTAGCTGAGTATCCCAGATTGCACCAGCATATGAGAGGCCTAATTTGAGCTGCACAATAATATTCAAACAAACACGGAAGCCCCATTCCTCCATACTCCTTCTTCGGTCTCTTAATTTTGAATACAACTGTCATCTCATTTGAATGTCACTAAGCAACCGTAGGATGATATCAGAAAAATGTGCAGTGGTCTCAATCTCAATTTCCAGAGCTGTATAGTCTAGATACTTTATATGATCTGTGCTGCTGCAATGAAACCAGTCAGAACCAAATTTCTTACTTGCTGACTTGGCCACATAAACCTAATTCTGATTTGAGACAATAAGAGCAGTGTTGAAGCCCATATTGGGGGACATCTTAGACTCAACTTACCTGGGCATCTCCACAGGTTTGGGGACACTAGTGGGCTGGTACTGTTTGATGATGTCCTTGATGTTGTGGCTGGGCTCCAAGTGCTCGGAGTTAGAGACCCGAACCACGTCACCCGGGGGCACAGGCCTTGTTGGGCCTTAAAGAGGAGCAAAAAACATGAAAACATGATTTGCGTCCATAATAAGCGAATAAATCCCTTCAACAAAGCAAAACCCCTCTGCTGCGCGTTGGGATTATGTTTGCCCTGTCGAGACTTATTATCTGATAATTACGGGGGGACAATACATTTTCCCTTATATAACATATACGTACATAACATAAACATACTCATTACATTATACGAATCTGCCTTTCCATGTTTTGGTTTGCTACACCAGAGACAGTGTATTACATTTAATCAAAGTGGCTATGCGCGCACAGGCCTCAACATTAGGTGTATACCATGGGGGTCAAAATTAGGTGTATACCATAGTGGTCAAAAAGGATTCAAAGCGTGCACTCATGTCAGGCATACAGATCAAATGCAATCATTCAAAAGATTAACAAACACAAAATAATAAATGAAGCTTAGATAAAGATATACCTGGCAGCATATCATTTGGGCTGATGACGTTATGAACATATAATAATACAACTACCTGTCTGAAATAAATTGGGATGTCAAATATATGACACTTGAATAAAAGAGCAAGTACTTTAAAATGAGTAAATAAATGGTAACGTCTGAATTGCCTTACGGGATATCAGCGGATAACAACAACATTGTTTTCCCCACCCACACAAATTGAAGTTCATGACCTGATTAAATAGGCTTTCTATGTGACTCACATGAGGCCTGGTATCCTCCTAGATTTAAAAGAGGCCATTCCAACCAATATCATGTTTGAAGACATAATGTTATTGAGTGAGCCGACTCACTTCATCCCCCACATCAAAGTAGCACAGGCTGTTTGCTTTCCCAGTCGCACAAATTGAGGCTCATGACAGGGCCGTCTCTACGGGTCTATTACGTCCGACTCAGCCGGGGCCTGAAGTGGTAGACGAAAACAATAACTCGAGCACAAGACATCACAGGGCAGACTTACTTGCATTTCGCTGTGCAGATCTCTCCCTGTTAGAAAGCGGCACAGGAGGAATTGGCTTATAGAGAACCTCTCCTCGTTCCGGCTTAGTCTGAAAAAAAACAAAACAGCTATGTATTTAATAAGAACATTCCAGTAGCTACAGTTCTGAGAACTTGGTGAGGGCCATGGCAGAGAGGATAGCCTTCTCCAAGCAGTTTTTATGAGACAGATGGAAAACCAAAAGAAAAAAAAAACACATGCTAAGGGGAATGAAATTAGGTGATCATTTCCACGCATGGCAATACAAAAAAGCTGCCTTTCATCCAGGTCTTCATCTGAAAATTGCATCCTTTTATTTTCTGTAGGTCATTAAGTACACATGCTCTACAGTCTTTTAAAATCACACATTGCATAGATTACACAGTTTAGTAACTTTATGACTATATATGTATGGTATGCAGTATATAATAGTATATGTCTCATGAAATGGCTCATACAAAGGGCATGACCAAATATCAACTGGAAAACCAGCAGGCCCAACATACTGTATCAACTCTGCGAGCAATGCAAGACAAGTTTATTACATACACAGTGCTTTGTATAAATAAAGCCAAAAAAGTACATAAAATAAAGCAATAAGAAGCAAATGACAACATACCAAAGAACATACATTGAACATACAGTGGGTATAGTAAGTATTCACACCCATGCTAAAGTTGACTAAAAAGAGGAATATAAAATCATCCTTTGAGAATTGATTGTAATGCCTTAATTCAAAAAATGAGTAAAAATCAAACCGCTAAGGACACTAATTTTCTTTGTGATTGAAGAATGTATCGTAAATAGATAAATGTTCTTCCTTAAATACAGGTTGCATAAGTATTCAACCCCTATGTTAAATTCCCATAGGAGCAGGAGGATTTTTTATATGATTTTATTTTTAAAGGCCAGCTATTTCATGGATCCAGGATATTATGCATCCTGATAAAGTTCCCTTGGCCTTTGGAATTAAAATAGCCCCACATCATCACATACCCTTCACCATAGATAGAGATTGGCATGGTGCTTTTTTCCAGTTAGCCTATTAGCCTGTTTGATTTGCATTGAGCTCAATGAGCATCAAACAGGCTAATTGGCTAACTGTAAAAAGCACCATGCCAATCTCTAGCTATGGTGAAGGGTATGTGATGATGTGGGGCTATTTTAATTCCAAAGGCCAAGGGAACTTTATCAGGATGCATAATATCCTGGATCCATGAAATAGCTGGCCTTTAAAAATAAAAACATATAAAAAATCCTCCTGCTCCAATGGGAATTTAACATAGGGGTTGAAGACTTATGCAACCTGTATTTAAGGAAGAACATTTATCTATTTACGATACATTCTTCAATCACAAAGAAAATTAGTGTCCTCAGCAGTTTTATTTTTACTCATTTTTTTAATTAAGGCATTACAATCAATTCTCAAAAGATGATTTTATATTCCTCTTTTTAGTCAACTTTAGCATGGGTGTGAATACTTACTATACCCACTGTAAAATAGAAAATAATACAAATGAACCTGCCGACCAACGACTACAGATAAAAGCTCGTATGGACAAATCTGGTACATTTACATGGCTTCTGAGTACATTAATGTGCACTGTCCCTTTTAAATAATGAATCAACACAAACTGACGGACTCACCGGGCTGGGCGACCTGGTGGGAGGTGTGTGGTTCAGGTTTGCAGGCATGTGCTGTGGGGTCCCCGTGGGGGCCGGTGTCGGGCCCCCTAGAGAGCTGTACATATGCTGGTGCAGGGCCATGGCCTGCATGGTCATCTGCTGGGCCTGCAGCACACACACAGGTAAAGGTAACCAAGGTTACGGTCCGTGTAAGCTGCAAGTGTAGGGCCATGCACACCCAAGCCAAAGCTGGATGGATGCAGGAGCCAGTACATGAGTATCACAAGAGGACAACAGATGACCTACACACTAGATAGCTCCCATCATATTTTTTATTTTATTTTATTTTGTGGCATTTCAAGTTGTGCAGCTGTTCTTCAGAGCTATCTGGTGTGCGGATCATCCCTTATCCTCTTCTGGTACTCCCGAACCCCTAAATGTGCAACTTTGGATCAGGGAGCTGGGCTTGCTAACAAGAAGGCGAAAAGTCAGTGACCAGCAAGACGCCTCGGGCATAGGGGAAAAGGGTTACGCACTAACTGCACAGCCACTGTACCAGTTGGCTATAGTATAGTATGGTATAGTAACAGCAATAGTTTAGCACAGTAGTATAGTAGTATACTTATTATAGTAAGTATAGTGACTGCATATGAGTATTGTATATGCCTTGATTGTATATCAAAAATGTCTTCACTTTCATGAATTCATTCATACTCATGATTTGTGCAATTTGGGGGTGACTTACCAAAATGATTGCTTGTTGGTTGATAATAGCTTGCTGTTGCTGTGTCACGACTGAATGGTCAACCCCTTGGAGGAAAAAAGAAAAGGTGAAAACACATGGCAGTGGATATCACAATGAGATAATGACTGAGTTTTTATTTCAGGGCAAGCACGTCAGAACCATAGAGGAGCATCCCCTAGCAAACTTTCAATTACTTGCCTGGCACCTCATCCATACCTGGCACATTAGGTATCGCTGGCACATTAGGCATAGCTGGCATAGAAGCGTGTAAAGCTGGCATAGCGGGCATAGCTGGCATAGAAGGGGCAGCTGGCACAGAGGGAGTAGCAGAGGCGGGCATAGAGTGCATGGCTGGCATGGGGATTGGTGGCATCATTCCGCCCATGATGGGGAGAACGGGTACCGCTGAGAAAAGCAAGCGCAGCACAATGAGGCTGGATAACATTTCAGTGCTCTACACAAAGGCACGCAGGGGGAGCAGGCATATTAGAGCTCGCTGGCTTTGTTCCTCTGCTGAGATGTACAATTGGTGAGAGCACACTGGGTCTTGAAGTTGGAATCATGTGAAATAATTTAGTGTGTGTGTGTGTGTGTGTGGGAGGTTCTTTAAACACACAAAGTACTTTAAATTAAGAAAGAACTCAAAAAAGTTGAAGAATACACGGCAAATAATTGCATAGATTTCTACATGCATGTCGAGAAACTGAGTCAGCAGAAATTACAGTATACCTGAAATTTGATGCATTAAAAAAGGCTCAGGGTAGAGATGAATTCCACATTAAGTTGAGTGTACTGTATGAGTTCATGGGTTAGTACCTTTGATACTTATTTGAGATAGTAATATGCGTTATTTGATACACCTTTGATAGAGTTACTTAGGTATAGGTAGGTACAACTATAACAGGTTAAAGTATAAAAGTATAAATATAACAGATGAAATTACTATATTCTCATTATAGAATTCAGTACAAAATCTACCCTAAAATTAGTAGCAGATATGCTGATTAACCAAAGAGTGAGGCTGAACCTTCCAAAAAAAGTTGCATCATTTCATCAAACTTATAAATCCGGAAAGGTCTGCTGTGAGAAAATAACCCATACTCAACTCAAATTGATTCTGTTTTTAACACTCCCATTGATACTAAGCATTTCCTGCATAATGCATGAGTTTGTAAGCGGAGAGCCACTAGAGGACTGAAGCGGGGGAGGCAAATAGTAGCAGCGGTACACACACACACACACACACACACACACACACGCACACACGCACACACGCACACACACACACACACACACACACACACACACACACACACAGAGACACAGACACAGACACAGACACAGACACAGACACAGACACAGACACAGACACAGACACAGACACACACACACACACACACACACACACAGACACACACACCAGGGATTAAAGCAAAAAAAAATCATTTGACTGAAAATTTTTTTAGCCAATGACTTGTGTTGAAGTCGCATACTGCCTCAATATTCGAAGTTCAAAACTAGGACATATAGCCAATATTTCGCAAAACACTTAACCATTTTTGTTAATTGGCTTTACATGACAAAAACTTTGGCACAAGTTGTCAGTGAAAGCATTTATTTCCACAATATTTTCAGGAACAATTACAGGAAAGAATACAATGTTTGAACAATAAACACAAGAAAAAAATGTAACAGAACAAAATAAGAGTTAGCCTACTTTATAAGTTAAAATACTAAAACACAAGAATAGAAAATGAAAAGGTCTACTTCTTTGGCCTCTTAGTCGTGAATCCAAAGCTCTCTAACTTCAGGACACCTGATTTCCGTTTTTGTGGGGGGTTTTGGGGCCCAGAAGGAGGAGAGGAAAAGGGGGGCTTTCCTGCAGTTGTGGCTTTAGATGAGCCAGAGGAGGAGGAGGACGACGAGGGAGTTCCAGCAGGAGTTCCTTTTGAGGAGAGGGGTTTTCCTGCAGGGGTAGGTGAGGAGGAGGAGGAGGTGGTTACAGCAAGAGTGCCTTTTGAGGGGGGAGGGTTTTCTGAAGGGGTAGATGAGGAGGTAGAGGAGGAGAGGGTTCCTGCAGGAGTACCTTTTGATGTTCCTGTTCCTGTTTGCTTTTTGGATGTGGAGGGCGGGAGATGGCTTGCAGGAGTTTGCTTTTTGGATGTGGATGGTAGGAGATGGCCTGCAGGAGTTTGCTTTATGGATGTGGATGGTGGGAGGTGGCTTGCAGGAGTTTGCTTTTTGGATGTGGATGGTGGGAGATGGCTTGCAGGAGTTTGCTTTTTAGATGTGGATGGTGGGAGATGGCTTGCAGGAGTTTGCTTTATGGATGTGGATGGTGGGAGGTGGCTTGCAGGAGTTTGCTTTTTAGATGTGGATGGTAGGAGATGGCCTGAGGGGGTTTGCTTTTTAGATGTGGATGGTGGGAGATGGCCTGCAGGAGTTTGCTTTTTAGATGTGGATGGTGGGAGATGGCCTGCAGGAGTTTGCTTTTTGGATGTGGATGGTGGGAGATGGCCTGCAGGAGTTTGCTTTTTGGATGTGGATGGTGGGAGATGGCCTGCAGGGGAAGCTGGATATTTGGATGTAGAGGAAGAAGGGTGGGAGGATCTGGTTGCTGAAGAGGTTTTTTTTACTTTCTTCACTCTCACTGCTGAGAGGACCTTTGCAGCTTCCCTTATTTTCCGCTGCTTCTCTTTATTCATTTTTTCGGTCTTCTTCTGAAGATGACATTTGTATCGATTAAATGATGACAAACAGGAACTCCTCAAAGCAGCACTAATTTTCATGTTAGATGATGTTTGTTCTGCTGCCTTCATGTTTGCTTTGATGATCGCAAAGCCTTCATAAGTCTCAATGTTTAATCTGACCCTGTCCTTCTCGATGATGTCGTCCATGATGTTGAAAGAACCCTCAACGAGAGGGCCAGTAAACAAAGAGAGCAGTGCCCTCACCAATTTGCCCAAAACTGGAAATCTGATTGAGCCTTCTGGTGTCTTCATTAAGAATATTTCACGCCACCAGTCAGCATCAATACGGGCAGCATCGTCATCAAACCCTTTGCCCTTGTCCACCAAATCCAGGTCAGTCTGATAGGCCCTCACCTCTTCATCAAGCTGGCCCAGTTCATCAGTGGAGATGGCATTTGGCAGAGCCTTGGCCAAAGTGCTATATGCATTAAGCATGTGTTGGTCCTGGATTAAAGAAGGTGACAGTGCAGACAAAGAGGAAATGATGATATTGCTCAAGGGAAGGTTTTTTAGCAGGAATGCAGCTGCCTTGGTGTAGCCTCCTCTTAATGAGGTGTACAACTCTTGCACCCAAGGTTTCTTCTCCACCCTGGCCTTGTTGACTGCAAAATGGCTGAATTTACCAACCGACAACAATTTGTTTGGATACTGTAGGTCTTGGTTCTGGATATCCAGTTTCAACAAGCCCTTCACATCCAAGGGGATGGCCTCAGGTTTCATGAACTTGGAGAGGACATCTCTTACCAGCATCACCATCTCAACATGCAGAACATGAAGCATAGGCTTTTCATGCTGCAGTCTCTTCAGGAAGACCTGGAATGATGGGAGAATACCTGCAATTCATAAAAAACAAAATTAAAAAAAATGTTTTCACAATCTTCAATGCACATACATTGCAACTTACCATTGAAAATATTTCAAAACCAATTCAGAAAAAAATTGGTTCCTGTGATAATGTATTATTTATTAAATAATGTTATTATACCTCAAGCTCCTTAATTTATGATTATAGATAAACACACACACACACACACACACACACACACACACACCCACACCCACACACACATAGGCATATACATACACACATATATACTGTATATATACTGTACACACACACATATATGTATATACCATACCTCTGTACAAGTCGATCATGGCTGTGAGCTTACTGAAATCTGTAAAAAGTACACAGATTCTTGTCTTCCTGTCACTATTTGTGTCGGTTAGGACCTTTGTCGATTTCGCAAGTTGTTGATGAAGTACATTCATCCTAGCCTTTTCATCAGATGTCACCCCATGTTTTTGCAGCACCTGGTTGAGCAGCCATCTGTAAAAAAAACACAGGACATACAGTACATAAGATTAAGAAGAGTAAATAGATTAGCCTATAATGAAAACTGCATTTGAGACTTTGAATTGAATTGTGAAAATATTGAAAGGAAAGACTACTCCCATCTTACCTGTATTTGCGCTGATCATGGGGTGATAAGAAGCTGAAATAGTGTGCAATCAGGGGATCCACTAGCTCCCTTACCCTGTTGCACACTTCCAGCATCTGAAGGAACCTACTGCTGATGGGGCGAATCAGGCTCTTGCTGCTCTTCATGTGTAAAAGAGATTGAAACTCTCCGAACAATTCCTTCTGCTTGGGGAACTTTTCAATGTCATAGTAGACATCAGTGCAGAAATCCTCAACAAAATTCTTGAATGGACTCAAAAGGGCCTTGGCAGCATTTGACACCATATGCACTGTGTCTCCACTGATGTCAAGAAGGGATTCATTTTGTTGTCTGATCTGCGTCTCCACTCCAGATCGCTTCCCTCTCATAACGCTGCAGTTATCAAACAAAACAGACACAACCTGATCCCAATTTAAATTGTAGGAGTGAAGGATTTCTGCCATTGCATTTGTGAGGGTTGAGGCATCTGCAATGTTCACTCTTCTTGAGCCAAAATGATGGGTCACTACTTTCCCCATATCCTCATCAAAAAAGCGCACAAGTACATTTAAAATCTTGTCCATATTCATATCAGTTGCCTCATCTGCATTCAAAGAGAACATCTTTGTTTTCAGTTTCATGGACAACTCTGTTTTGTAATGAGCTGCAATTCCATGTGTGCATAAGTAGGAGGCGTGTGCATTGGACAATGACAGTCTGGAGAGAGCGCTCTGGTCTTCTGCAACTGATCGAATCAGGTTGACAAGAGGCTGTGACAAGGTCAAAGACAGGTCGTGCTCTGCAATGAAAGAGCAAATGCGTGCTTTCTGTACGCAGACACGGTCAGCCATTGAGAGACTTACTTCTGTAGTGGTGGTTGTTGCGCCAGGCAATGAGGATGTGTGCCGAAGAGCTCTACAATTAGTCTTATGGCTAGCTTCCGACTGATGGCGTGAAAGAACTTTCTTGCCATTGCTCCCATACACGATTGTCTTGTGGCAAACCACACAAAAGCAAACACCTGGCTGTTTCGTTTTTTTGCACCAAGAACTAAATGGCTTGCCATCATCACCTATTTCGCATAGCCAAGCCCATCTCCACTTATTTTTAACTGTTTTATCAATTTCTGACACATCCGTGCCTTCCTTTAGAAGCGCCATCACGTCAAAACTGAAAGCAAAATGACGTGTTCCGGTATAGGCTTGAGTTTCCTAAAGGAAAATGTTCGGATATGCTTTTAAATGTAAAATGTATTTTTGTAATAAAAGGCCAAATAGCCAACGATTTAGCCTACTTATGCTGTGCAGAGCACAATAGCCTAGCCTATTTGGAGCTTGTGTTCGAGGCAGGCCAGTGCGTTCATTGGGAGACATGCCTTTGGTTTGGAACAGCTGATCGGAGAAAAGCATTGTCAGAAGTAGAGGATTTCCAGTTTGGTTTGGGGTTTAATTTACTTTGGGACAGTTTGATTATATTGCTAAAAGTTGCGACTGATGAGCACGAAAATCTCGGGGGTATTTGATAGATCACTTTTACATTTCATTGGGTTAAAAGAGTGTCGGGATTAATGCGAAACAAGGCGGCCGCTTCATTCATGGTTAAACGTTCGCTATGCTGGAATGGAAACTTTATTGCGTAGCCAAGTAATTAAAAAGAAAAATAGACTATATATGAATGATTTAGGCTACTTTTTTCATTATTAAATTTGTGGGCTGCAATACGCTGTAATAATTGTGTGATTACATGTAGCCTAGTTGAACGCTGCATTCTGCATTTTGCATCGGGAAATGTCATTGCACAACCTCCGTTCACTTCTCAAAACTCTGTTCTTTTTCCCATAAATTCTCTATAGTAGGCCTAGACATAGCCTAGGATACTGTAGCCTACCCATAGCTAGTGAAAAATGTAAGCAATAAGCCCCGAGAGGTTTATAGCCTATGTATAATCGAACAGCTAAGGGGCGTTAGGCACGACACGAGTCCAAAATAGTAGCCAGTAGACACACGCACCAGACACACACAATAGGCTATTTTTTTTATATATAATGTTGCGTAACTTGCATCAACTTATCGTTCAATCAAATATGACCAAACATAGCAAAAGAAAAGCACACGGCATATGTGACCAAACATATAAAGAAAAGCACACGGCATTTATTTTATTTTCGGATCTGCACCGATCTCACAAAACAGGGTTCAACAAGAGGTGTAACCATCACTGCAGCTTGCAAGGGAGGTCGCGCCGCACCCCCCCCCCCCCCCCCCCCCCAAATATTTTCTCCCCGGATCTGCATCAATCTCATGATTGACCTCTAGCGCCTCCGGTTGACGGAAATCCGTCATATGACGGAAAACTTTAATCCATGCACACACACACACACACACACACACATACGCACGCACACACACACACTCACTCACCTCCGGGCTGCAGTCCTGGAGGATAGGACCTGCCCGATGGGGACTTGTCCTCGTCGCCCTCCCCTGTCCCAAGTCCCCCTGCTCCCATCATACGGCTGGACATGCTGGCGGCCTTCTCCAGGTCCTGGAGAGTGGAGAGTGAGCTTCAGTCCAGCCAGGACCCCTCAGGGCACTGCCCCATGGGAACTCAATCTTCCCTGGGGAGTACCTTATACCCTCTAAAGAGGCGCAGCTCTAGTTTAAGCTGGCCACAGCTGAATGACCACTAAGAGCTTAAGGGTCAACTTTCTAAATGGACAGATTTGTTTTTGTCAACTGAGGATGCCCTGGGTTTGCTGACTTACAGTATTAAAACCTAAAAAAACCCAAAATGTATAAATATATATATTTTAAAGTTCTCAATATCTGTTAACCTTTAACAAGAGTGGTAGTGGTAGTGGTATTGTGGTAGTGTGGTCTTGAGGTGATTATTTAATTTCAGGAGGAAAGCATACTTTTCCTCCACATATTAAAAGACTGATAAAGCATCACTAAAACACTATAGAGATAGTTGTTCCTTAGCAGCAATGAAGGTAAAAGTGTAAGGGGTGCTTGATACAACAAGAAATACGGTAATCAGGTAACCTAATCACCCCCCATTAACTGGGATGTGGAACTGTTCAAGAACACCTGATACATTCAGACACTCCAACAAACAGGAGCGTTTATTCTGGTGTAAAGTGGCTCTTAAACTGATCACTTACTTTACCAACTAGCTCCTCTTAACTAAATCAAAACTATTTCTAACTGTTTATATGACAACTTCAAGTTTTTCGATATAACCCATAGCTCTTAACCTTAAGACCTTACTCAGTGGTGGGTGACTAGCATGCTAAGGATCATTAACTCCCTGAGACAGGGTTCACTGCATTAACATGCAGTTACCAGGGATAATATGGCTGCTGTGACCCAAACACAGACAACACATAAAGACAACACTAGCATGGAGCTGTTGGTGGTTAAAATGCATATACAGTATACAGCGATCAAAAGCAGACCTGCGTGCTGTGCTCAGTTGAACAGGCTCTTCAGATACTGTAATAAGAGGGCTGGAGGGCAAACTGGCAACTGAGGAGAGTGGGATAGGAACGTGCTTACCCCACTTCCGTCGGAAAGCACCGGATCAAACAGGCTGTCCAGATACCTGTCCATGCCTCTCTGGGTGGGAGGCTCGCTAAACGTGTCCGACTCTACTGTAAAAACAGGAAAGGTATTCAAAAAGTGTTTTATGGAAAGAAAGATGTTCTATGAATACCATGTGTATATGTACACATTTACACATGTTTGTGCGTGCTTTTTTATTTACACGTGTGTGCCTGACTGTACGCTTATAAACTGGCCTTAACACTGGCTAACAAATGTGCCAGCTGTTTTTTATTAACTTTTCAGAATCCCCACTGAGCAGCTATGTCAGACACACTGACCATGACTGTAGTATCCGTCTGAGTCTGGGATGCTGGGCATTGCGTGGCGAGTCGTGGTGAGAGGACTTTCATCATCTGAGTCAAACCCACTTCCAAACAGGGCACTGCAATGAGTAACAGACAAGGCTCTAGAGAAGGACAACATGTCATGTGCTTACTGTAGGACACTTTAGCAATGTCATAGTACGGTGTCATTGTTATGCTATGAAACTGATTATAATGCAACACATGTTTGTATTTCACAAGACCTACAGTCATGGTTGAAGTTGTCGGCACCCCATGCTAAAGTTGACTAAAAAGAGGAATATAAAATCATCTTTTGGAAATTGATTTTAATGGCTTAAGTAATAAAATTAGGAAAAATCCAACCTTTAAGGACACACCAATTTTCTTTGTGTATGAATAATGTATCATAAATAAATAAATGTTCTTCCCAAAATACTGGGGTCAAAATATTGGCACCCCTTTGTAATTTGCATTGAGTTCAATTGTTGATTTGCATTGAGTTCAATGAGCATCAAACAGGCTAATAGGCTAACTGAAGAAAACTGAACAAAACACCATGCCTATCTCTAGGTATGGTGAAGGGTGTGTGATGATGTGGGTCAATTTTAGTTCTAAAGACCAAGGGAACTTTATCAGGATGCATAGAATCCTGGATCCATGAAATACGTGGCCTTAAAAAATAAAAAAACTGCCTGCCCCTATGTTAACCCTATGTGTTAAATTCCCATAGGGTTACATAGGGGTGCCAATATTTTTGACCTCGGTATTTTGGGAAGAACATTTATTTATTTATGATACATTATTCATTCACAAAGAAAATTGGTGTGTCCTTAAAGGTTGGATTTTTCCTAATTTTATTACTTAAGCCAGTAAAATCAATTTCCAAAAGATGATTTGATATTCCTCTTGTTAGTCAACATTAGCATGGGTGCCAACAATTTCAACCATGACTGTATGTGTCCATTTCGCTAAGTCAGTCCAAGTCTGTTAAATCTATTCAGAATAAACACTGACACAAGCGTAATTCATTTGAAGATCTATGTCAATGGTAAATGGACTGTATTTACATAGCGTTTTTCCACTCCTCCGAGCACTTAAAGCGCTTTACAACGTCATTTCTCACATTCACTCATTCACACACACACACACATCGATGGCAGAGGCTGCCATGCAATGCGCCAACCTGCACATCGAGAGCACTTTTGGGGTGAAGCGTCTTGCTCAAGGACACTTCAACAGGGTCAGGAGGAGTTAGACAGACAGACACACACAGAGGGGCCAGAAGGTATAGAAGGGCCAGAGATAGGGACGAGATCGCCACAGCGGCTCTACTGACAGGCTGGCGTTGGGCCTCGTCCGGTTGGGGCTGTCGGCGGAGATGATGAAGTAGGACTTCTGCTTGGGGAAGTCCCGGATCAGCTCCAGGTCGGCGATCAGGTCCATCACGTAGTCGTGGCCGGCAAGCTCCGCCCACTGGCCGTGCTCCTTCATGAAGACGGAACTGCCCCTCCAGCCCTCCACCATGCCCCTGGCAACAAGAGGGGGGCAATAATTAGACCATGATGAGTTTCAGATGTACACTGGAAAGGTGTTAAATTCCAGTGGCTGCCCCAAACCCAGGCAGGCATACTGACCCTGACTGTGATCCACATAATGCATTTATTCACACAACTCTAGTCTCTTATAATATATCAAAGACAGAGCGAATGCACAGCATTTTTGTGACACTTTTAAAATAAATGTCTTCAATGAAATGGCACCATATGCTGTGATGGAGGAGCTGAAACAGATTCGGTTGGCACTATAATGTTATAGATTGGAGCCTAAAGCTTCAGCGTAGCCAGGCAATTTCCACTGTGCAGTATTGCCAATTCTGCAATTCTGGCATTATTGAAACTAGTCTGTCAGAAAGGACAAGAGAATGTCACAAGACACTTTGCTTGCTGACTGAATTTTCTCTTGGCATATCATTGACATTGGGGCTCACGATCAATGTATTTAGATGATGCTGTGAAAGCAACGTGCGTAGACCAATTGCAGGGCCAAGTCTTCCTGGGGCAAATGTCTAGAACACAACTGGTAGAACTTTCTGGTTACTGCTTACTAGTCCAATACAATTGGCACTATACTACCAAACCACCCCAGCCAATTCGGTTGTTGCTGTAAGTCCGACGTCACAGGCCCGACAGCTTTTTTTCGTCAAACTAGCACAGCCAGATGGCTTTTGCAACTTGTAAACTTTGTCATCATCACCTCCGTTTTATTGAGCGTAAAACAAAATGGCTAAACTTTAACAGAGTAGGCTAATTAATATAGCTGTGCAGCCAGATGATACAGTATATCCAAGGGTAACGTCCAGGCTTCCATGGAAAATAGAATTTGAGTATGTTGAGGCAACACGTGAGTAGTAAGAATAGTGGAAACAAATAGTTTATTTCACTGACTGTGGAGAATAACAAGTGAGTCTGACAGCCGTTGGACCTGTAAAGAGAATGATCTGCCCATTAGTGCACCATGTCTTAAAAACCGAATACACTAATGACAGACACCCTTTGATGACGTGAATTACTATCAGAGAGAACCTGGCAAATTGTGTGTTGTGAACAGACTAGAGTAAAGTGATGATCAAGCTACCTGTGCTGAAGGACGTCCCCTGCCAGGTCCTCCCCGCTGGTCCAGGAATGGACAGGACACAGGAAGGATGTCCCTGAGAGGCAAGATGTCCGCGGGCAAAGTGAGGAAGACAGTGAGAGGTGGAAAGAAAACAATTGAGTGCATTTATTTCCCATGTGGTTTACCCACTCATACCCTGTGTCTCAGTAATCTCAGTAATCTAATAATGTCTCAAGGGCCCTTCAGTTTTGAGATGTAGCCAAGGAGCTCAGAGAGTAACTAGAGCAGTGGCTCACCAAGTGTGTGCGTGTGTGTACAGTATGTGTGTGTGTGTGTGTGTGTGTGGGTAGGTCGGAGAGAGAGAGAGAGAGACAGAGAGAGAGATAGAGAGTGTGAGGGAGAATGTGTCAATGTGTGTGTGTGTGTGTGTGTGTGTGTGTGTGTGTGTGTGTGTGTGTGTGTGTTTGTGTGTGTTTGAATGTGTGCACGTGCGTTTTAAGTAGCCTGTAGGCCAGCCCGAATTGAACCCCGGCCACAAAATTGGGAAATTCCGTATGGACTTGTTTACATGCAATTGAGAAGCAACTATGCCTGAACCAGAGCAGTTTGAACCGACTGCACCAATCAAATTGGTTGGCCGCACTTTGTACTTTGATGGACAGATGAGTAACGGTGCCTCGTCTATCACGTCACTTGAGCTTGCTTCTGTTGGTTTTGTTTGCAACAAAAAGCTTGTCGCTACGAGCTAGACATTTAGATTTCGCTACCTCATGTGTTGTATAAGATACTGACAGTGCAATAACTTTAAAAAAATGACCAGAAGACGGCGTTATGGGAGAGGGATAGTTCAGGTGTTCTTCCTACAGGATTCACGGTAAGCTATTTCGTTGCTCTGATAGGTTAGGTCTATCCAGTCAAGTGCAGAGGCATGTCCCCCCCCGTATTGACTGAAACACGCCCCATAATCACGTGCCAATGGAACAGTATCAGACTCAAATTCTGACTAGAATTGAGTATGACTACGTCAAGCTACTTTTTAAGCATTCTTGGACATGCTTAAAACGTTAAGCAACTTACAACGTTGATGAAGCTCACCATCAAAGCAGTGCACTTGCAACACCATGTTGGCATTTTTCCTATTGGCCGTCCACTCTAGCAAGGATAGAGGATAGGTCCTAGCGGTTTCTGGACCGTAGATAGACTTCTGCATGGCTTGTATGAGCCTATGTTGGCAAATAGCATTGTAGCCCTCCATAGCATAGTCTGAGACGAACCTGAGGAGGAGAGAGAAGAAAACATGGCCTAGTAACCTAGTTATATTCACTTCAGATGAATCTATGTTAATGTGCTGATTCAGTCATGTCCTAAATAAATCACATTCCCTGGTTAAGTGACTTCAAAGGCTGTGGTTTATTTCAGATACTTAAAAATGGAATGAGTTTGGAAGGATTAGATGCACAGGCAGTTTCAGAAAAGGATGTCAGTGTTGTAGTTGACAGAGCTTTGGTGCAAAAAGAATCATAAAACAGCCTGGTGAATTAAGTGATTTGGAAGAGTGTTTTTTTAATTATTCAGAAGACACGCTGATCTTCAAAACAAGGAAGCCAGACCTGATTTGCACAAAGAGAATGAATCAGAACCAGTTATGTGAATAAAGCAATTCAGAGCTGAACCCTGGCCTGGGGGTCAGGATTTGGAGGTTCAGCTTCAGATAGTCAACATCCCAGCTAGCCCTCACCATTTTTAAAAATGGGTCCGACATGTGCTCACTTCTAACCCAATTTTTAAGTCAATTAGGTGCCACATTTTTGATGGCCACTAATTAATCATCTATGTGCATTGGCTGACCACCAACCTGCATCAACGACATACAATACTCTTTGTTGTCTCCATCTGTAAGGAGGCATATAATTGGCTCTAGAATCTAGATGGTGTCGGAAATGAGCCCAGTGAAACCATTTAGAAAAACACAGCTTAAGAGAAACATTTGTGTTATATAATAAATATAAATGGGGGTGGTACTTCCTCCCTCTCTCCAGCTCTCTTTAATGCAGGTGCATCTAAAAAAAATGTAATATCATAGAAAAGTTCTTTGTCCTGCCCTGACTGAGAGACTGAAAGCTCAACTTTTGACTTAATTAGCTGATTAGAGATAATTTCAAGTTGCTATTTCTAAGTTAAAAAATCTTTTTTGGAAAATCTTTAAAATCTTTAATTTTTTTGAGATTCTGAACTTCCAAGAGCTGTAAACCGTAACCATCGATATTAGAATAATCAATGTTAAAGATCATCTCTAGATTACCGGTATATTAAAGTTTGACTTTTTGAAATGATCTTCTCCATAATATTCCACATTTTTTAGATGCACCTGTATGTAATACCTCCATGCCTGTGACTCACTTGAGGAGATACTTCTCCATTTTCGCCGAGGGGGCAAATGTGCTCAGACAGGCTAGCAGCAGCAGCCAGCCTCTCTCTGCGTTGTCGGGATTGCTGTTCCTCCACACCTGGTTGGCAATTTGACACAAGGTTTCATCCCTCAGACTGGGATGCGTGAGCCCCTTCTGAATGATGTAGTTCCCAAACAGGTTCTCCTGAGCGCCGTTTAAATGCGGGTCACCCATGAACCTTAAAACCTTTACAGAGAGACGTAAGAGAGCTGAAAAGGATCTTTTCATTTGACTCGATTTATCAAAAATGAAAATTATTAGGAATGTTAATGAAGAGTTGTAACAATACAGTTACATTACCCATATTGCATATGAAGAGTTCAGACATAAAACCCCCTAAATCTGTCTGACCAGTTTCCTTACAAATGAGCATTTTTTTTATCAAGCTCCTATAGGTTTTTGTCTACAAATCATTTCAGACCAGGAAGAGAGTGGTATTCAGCGGGTTCTGAAGTAAAATTAATTGATGAACACATACTACTGTATGTGTGGAGAGCATTCACTCACCATTTTTATCAATTGTTTTGACAGAGGTGGCTTTTAGAGGGTTTTGCATTTGAACTCTTCATATGTATTTACAAGTGTTAGCATTTCACACAAATCTCACCATGACGAAAATATTAAGAGCCTCATGCTTCAGGTCCTCGTCCACATGCGTCAGCGGCATGTCCAAAGGTGCTGTCAACATTCCAAACTTGGGCGCCTGCAGAGTTTCATTAGTGTGACAGATAAATGCTTCGGGGTGGGAGACGACCTTTGCATGAACTGTTTCAACTATGCTGTCGATTTACGCTTTGGTGTTTAAATCTTAATCATAAACCTGTGCTGTGAAATGCAATTCACTTTGGAGTTTTCTAGATGGACGTCAAATGAGGATTAAAAAAAAACAGATTTTCGCATTTAGAAAGAACTCATCCGGACTCATTGCACTCGAGTGCAATTAGACTCACTTTGAAATAAAGCTGAATGCATTTAGTCATGGAGTAATTATTGATGTCGAGGGGCAGGGTGAGCTGGGACATCACTTGTACAGTTGGAGCCTGGACCAGAGCCAGGCAATCTGAGTGCAGCTCTCTTCCTCCTAAACAAAAAGAGCGGCCTGTCAAGAGCTGGAGGTCTTTCTGTTAGTGCATACAGTAGACTAGATACTAGCATCAAACAGACAGAGTGAGGATTCATTAGATGCTGTTTCAGGAAAAGATTCAAATGAAAACTAAAGGCCGATAAAAATTCTGAAAAAAAGAAAAAACAAACACAAAAAATACTGGCATTTCCATAAATAGGCCGTGTAGAGAGAATGATTTTCCTTTATAGAATAAAGACCTGCTGCTGAATTGAGGAGTCCTGCCAGCTCAGCTGGAATGGGCAGATGTGTAACGTTGACAACCTCGCGCCTCGACAGCTCCTGCACACAGTGAACAGAAATATCCGCGTGAACATCGCGCTAAAACATGACATGATTCATCTGGAAATGAGGACAGAAACTGAAACAAGATCATTTTTCACCATCTCCCTTCTGATCCTCTCCTCCTCTTCCCTCCTCTTTGCTGCCAGTTTGATCTGAATGGAAACAGTCAGAACAAAGAGATTAGATTAATCAAGAGCCCTAATTCAAATTATTTCCAAAGTTGGGCAATGAGCAAAATGCCTTATTTTGTGCATGATCTAAAGCTACTGCGTGCTGCAGGGAACAGTGCTTTGATCCACCCATTTGTGCACAAAAGATCTTGCTCATGGCGTACATTTGGGAAATTTATTTTGAGTTAGTTATTATATTAGCTTTAGTTCATTTTGCTTATTGCCCTACATTACCCACCATTTAAAGGAGGGCCAGAGATATTATACACTCAGAACCAGACCCAGAATCATGCGTGCACTGTAAGTAGACAGACTGTACCTTGATGAATCTCTTCCGATTGACATACATATGGATAATCGACCGAAACCTGATCAGGCTAATCCTCATTTTCACGTACTGTTTTCTACAAAATAAAATACAAAAAACAAAAATAAATAGCAGAAATATAATTTTGCTTTAGTAATTCTTAAGCTGCACTGGGTGTGCTATAACAACACTATCACTGGGTGTGCTATAACAACACTATCACTCCTTCAAGGACACCATGGAATAATCTATATCTAGATTATTCCATTTGTATCATTATATTAACACACAGGATAAAGTGTTATAATCCCTTGTGCCAAAACCCAAGGTAAAAACATATTAAGAAGCAGCTGCCCAAAATTAACTTAAAGAAGCAAACTAACCGCCAATCTGCCATCCAATGGTCACAAACACAAGACAAATGGCCATTGGCCAATTTAATGACATTTAATGTTTTAACACAATACCCAGTTTAAGACATTTTAAGAGAATACCCAGTTAGTCATAAACCGACTACAAGGGTCATGATCCTATGCTATCAAAAACTTGATACATTGAACATGGTGCAACACATTGGAAATGACAGAGACGTCATTCTCTATATTATAAGTCAGTGTAACATTAAAATGAGTTTGAAGCTATCGTAAGGTGAAAGAAACGCATTGAGTTCCTTTCACACACCTTGAAAGGAACCCTCTACAGTGAGCCTGCAGCCTGATGATCTTCATGCGGAAAACCGAGTAGCGCTTGCGCACAAAGTACATGCGCGTGTAGCGCTGCAGCGTGAGGGCCGCCACGTGCCGAACCCGATCCCGCTTACTCTCCAGTAGCTGGTACACTTCCTCCTTCAGGAAAAGCTTCCACACAGCACGTGCAATTAAAACAAAAACAACACACAGTTACAAACATAAGCTTTGAGATGCAAACAAACCAGTGTGGCAATTTAGGAAGCCCCTGTTTTGCTACACATAACCTTCTCCTAAAAATCTTAGAACGAACTGACGTTTTTGAGGCTTGCAGGCCTACTGGTAAATTCTGTGTACCCGGTCACGATGAACAACAAATCTATTTCTACACAACAACACTGTTCCTAAAACACCAGAGTGAGAGTAAGAGAGTCGTGTGAGAAGTGCGGCGTACGCACATTCTTCCAGTCAATATTCTGGACACAAGACGAAGGGGCACCTCTCACCTTGGTGACTCCTACTTGGAAGGCCCCTGGCCTCACGGGACACAGCTTCCTCAGCATCAGAACGCAGTTCTCGCCATTGGCAGGGGGAGGCTGCTTCATGCCCAGAAGGGATTTATACCTGTAAATGAGTCACAGTGTGTCCTTCCTTTAGCAGGTGTTTACTAAAAATGTGTATTCCAAAAAACAAAGTTGCGCTCAAAAACAGGTTAGAAAAAAAAAGTGTGAGTTTATAAAAAGGTGTTTATAAGGATTAAGGTTTGTTGTGTTGTTGTTATGAGTACGCCTGGTTTTATAACCACAAGTGTGTGTGTGTGTGTGTGTGTGGGGGGGGGGGGGGGGTCTCAGCTGGATAAGCCCTCTCATCCCACACCTGAAAAGGAAGACATCAAAAGGCACTCTAATCGGGTAGCCCTCCTTCCTGATGCGGATGGTCTCCAGGATCCCAGAGTAGCGCAGCTGCGTGCTCACCAGTTCCACGTCAAAGACGCCAGGCTCCTGCAGAGGACCACAAACTCATTTACACATTGTGCTGGCCCAACCAAAAGGTCCTTATCACGGCTAGATTAGCATACGTTTATTCAGAACTAAGCCACTTACAGTACAGCACAGTCTACGGTAGGGCCCCGCTTAATCAGTCTTCCCTAACACTAGAACAGCCAAGCGCCGGTCAAATGACCGCTGTGACGTATTACTTGAAGCGCCATGTTGGTTTGACCTCAAACCGCTTTGACTGGTCAAACCGGTTTGATGACCAGGGCGCGGCACTTCTAGGTATAAGTGGGTGAGAATGGCTTGGCCGTTCTAGTGCTAATTAAGGAGGCCATGACCATAACGTTGTTATCCCCCCACCAAGAGTTAACAAACATAACTTGACTTGACAAACTGTTAACTTGACCGTATATTTTGCACAGCCTCGATTTCTTTTTTAACATTACACTAACATACCTTGTTATGGTTTGGCTTGATACAACGAACAAAAAAGGGGTTACATCTGCAAACAAGCAAAAAAAAAAAAAACTGTGAATATGGTACATATGCATCACAATTCCATCTTTATTAACTGGCTGTGCACTGACAGAAACGCTTCACATTTGTATGCATGAACAGACACAGTGGAGGATTAAGAGATAATCTCCAGACCTCTCGATCTTCTCTATGAGCTCCAGAAGGGAGAGCTGAAACTTGGCAGCGACTGTCGAGGCCTGGTAGCGCCGAGTCACCGTGCTGTTCTTCCTCACATGTGTCCTCTGTTGCCCGAGGACCTCAGCGTAGCTCACAAACAGATTAGACACCATCTGAATGCAACACAGGAAGACTTTGAACACCTCACACATTCCTGTGGCTCATGTTCATAGTGGCAGAAACAATGAGGGATGATAATAGAGAGACAGGGAACGTGTTTCCTCACCTTGTTTCTACTCTGAATGAAAAGGTCGAGCACCTCCTGACGCACCTGGTCAAAGTTTTTGTCTAAGAACTTGTGGACCTGCAAAAAGGTTGTCACCAGTTGGCTGATAACGCATAGAACAAATACCTCTGCTAATTGCCTGACTGCGATTTAAGATGACTTTTAGCCTCTGTGGCTTCTATGAAGAGACTGTACCTGGTAAGTAACTTTTCCAGCGTAGTGTTTGATGGTGAACTCAGGAAGAGGCATTTTTGGCTTTACATACAAGGGATTGTTGCCATGGTGATAGTGACATTTTTGAAGGAATGTGTGGTCTGTTGCCTGTCAACAAATAAAGAGGCCACTTGAAATGAATGTGGATGAAAACAACGTCTTACAAAATAACAAAACAAGACATACATTTCACAGAAATGAGCCCATGAAGCATAATGGGCATGTTGACTACCTGAGGAAATCCGCTCTGGTCATCAAGGATTCTGAGAATCCCATGGGGTTTTGCTGCTATGATGTCAATGCAGTCTTGGTTGCTGCTGAAAGGAACCTCCTGCCAGTTAATTTGCTCTCTGCTGTATTCCTCCTGGGAGGAAATTAAGGAGAGAAAAATATAAGTTTTATGATGAAAATGTGGGCTATATGCATAAGGCAATCCAATTCTAAGGAGATTATCATAAAAAGAGTGGGCTTACTTGTTCTTCTCTGAACACTATCCTGTTGAAAAAGAATTGAAGGTACTCATTTGCATAATTTATGCAAAGCTGCTCAAAGCTGTTGAAGGTAAGGTCCTGTGAAAGAACAGACAAAGCAGGACAGAAAATAACTTCTTTTCATGGCATGGTGAGTTGCTCAGGATGCAATGTCAAAATACACAACACAGAAAAGAAAACAACAGCATTTCTCTGTGTATGGTGCATTCGATGTTACCCCAGATTACCTCAAATCCATAGATGTCGAGTATGGAAATAGACAATGCGTCATTTCGTGGGTAAACCAACTTGTTGATACGGTCTGTCAGCCAGTTGAAGAGAAGGGAGTACAAGATCTTGGCAATGGCATCTCTGGTGTTTTCAAAGTTGGAAATGTGCCATTAGCTCAATATTAAAGTTTTATTACACACTGAAAAATCAGAATTCTGAGTGTGAACGTTTACCTGGCATCAACTGCACTTTCAACTGTTACAGGGGTATAGATCTTCTCCCTCATTGTTTCCTGTGGTGAATGAAGAATCATCCTTTTAGATTGTAACCGGTACAATTATATACAGAAAACACTATATGTGTAGCTTCGACCAAGAACCCAATGAGAAGAAGATTCAGACAGACTACAACTGGAAATTACTATCTGTGATGCTAAACAGAATATGTGTTCAGTATAGCGTGGTCAGACCTTGGCTTCCTTTAGTTGAGCTGGCATACATGGACAGTGCAGTTGTACAATGGGCACTTAGCCAGGAAGAGGTACAGTATCTATTTGATACTTGAGGAAAGATAGGCATCTTTGATACAAGATTCGGTTATCGCACCAGTACATGTGTCCCTGAAACCCTACACTGCCCATCCCAGTAAACACACTTGAGGGGATTATGAATGTAAACTCTGTGGATGAAAGGAAGGACTTTAAACAGACTCAAATTATGTCAGCATTTCAAATTATTGGTTACAATCATTAAAAAAATTTATCGCACAGCAGTTTAAAGAAACAGCTGAGTATTTGACACTGTGAAAATGGAACCTATGATGGTTAGATAATTGAGCAGCATACAATTAGGGCAATTAAAACAATTAGTGGGGCAGATCATGTTCATAGGGCTTTCTGTAAAGTCAGCGACTTGAAATGGATCCGCCTGCACTGTCATGGTACAACAGCATGAATATGGAATACGGTGTAAGATGAACATGATATGAGAACACAAATATGATAATGAGGCAATCATAAACACACTAATAGATGCACATGAGGAATTGAACGCATTCAGAAAAGCCAACAACTAGTCATATGGTCTTGCATAATCTCTCTCTCTATCTCTAAAAAAGAAAAATGAAGACAACAAAATCGGTGTGGTGTCAAAAATGATAAAAAGTGGCATTTCCCCTGTTAGCCCAGAGGGAGAGCTTGGATTAAAACCTGCTGCGTGGGGACTGTTTGACAAAAAAAACTAAAAAAAACTACGAGAGAACCGAAGCCAGGCAAAGAGCCTGGATTAGGGGCTGATGAGATGTGCCATCAACAGATGGGTGGAAATGATACCGCTCTCACTGAAAGCCTCCCCACTGCCGCCTCTCTGCTCTGCACGCCAGGCACGGTAAACACAACCTGTCGCATCAGCGGCCTCCATTAAAGACAGTGTTAATCCCTTTGCCATTTGACATCCGGATTTCACTCCCAAATACTGTAAAAGTAGTCTTGTATTCGTGTGCGTGTGCGCGCGTGAGCATTTGCTCTTCCCTGTTTGTTCCCTACCAGTTAGTATATCTTTAAGATTGTGGAATATACATCAGTGGTTTTGTCCGAGGCAATTGCAGTGGTGTTGAGATAGTGCTATTAGAGTGATCATGATAGACCGAGCTAAAGTAGCCTATGTGAGTAGCCCACAGAGCGTGTTGCTCTCGTAGCCTAATTCGGTGCTAGGTGAGTAAAGCTTTTCCTTGTTTCATGGCAGATTTCCACTTTGCTCTGTCTCCAGAGCGCATGTAGGCCTACAGCCTGTTGACACTTCAGCGAATTAAGGGAATTTCCCAAAATCATATTTCGCACATATGACTAATGTAAATGTCTGTCCATTATTCTAAAAAGAACATGTGCACATCATGTGCACATCACATGTTCTGTATGTATTATTCATGCAACATCATATTCTGTATTGCCCATTATGGTCAATAAATGTCAGCCTTCACTGAAAAGATCTGATTAGCTGACAATTCATTTTAGTGCATTTGGTTTTGTCCCAACAAATTCCTCAAAAATGAAATCAGCAGTAATGCTGTAGAAGTTTACTGAAAATAACCTTGTTGCATTTACAAATCATGAATTGGTGTAACATTCCAACAGATTTGAATGGTTAGGCTTAATTTCTGCGATCAATCGCGATTAACTACACAATTCCATGCGATTAATCACAATTAAAAATAAAACACTTGACAGCTCTAGTTTTTCTCTGATGTCATGGTAAGGCTGAGCCCTGCTTCCTGGGCTTCATCAGATAAGCGAAGGCCCGTGGCATGAGAGAGTGAAAAGAGACAGCCCCGCGGTTCATCTAATCCAGCTGAGAGAGGGGAAATGACTTTAGCTGCGGGTCTTCTCCCGTTACATAGGGAAGGACCCGTTTCCCTAATTACTCGAATTAAGTAAATTGCCCACAGGCCCGGCCCTTAGCGGCGGCGGCGGTGTCACAGCAAATGGGCAGGAGTGAGTTTTGGCCGAAAACACCTCTGTACATTTCAACATGACCACAGAGCTGTAAACACTGACGCGTTCTGGCTGCAGGCTGCGGCTATTAGGGCAAACACTGGAGAGTGCAACTGGACGCCGGCGGGAGGATCGTATGAATGGGGCGTAAAGGCAGGATTCGGAAAGACTGAAGGGGCCGATGAAAGAACTGACATGGAAAGTCAACATGCAGATGACTATACGGATATACTGCTCTTTTTCTTTTCTTCTCTACGTGACGGGAACTTGAAAAGAGGTACTGGAGGGTTCCATTTTTTGCCGACTTTTTGTCATTTTTAAACACACTGAAAAGACACCTTGGGATTTTATGGACCACCCACTCTTACCCACATCAAGAGGCAATAACACAGGGAGAGCAACAGGACACTGCAGCATGTATTCAAAGAAGGAAACAATAAACTCACTAGGTTTGTAAACAAACAAAAAAAACTTACATGTGTGTTGCTATAGAAATGTTTGTCATTTCTGTTTGCTAATAATAATGCATGCTTGTATGTTGTAGCCAGCTATGTGATAGTGTGCCCAAACTATCTTGAATTATTAATGGAAGCTCGTCACAACATGCTGTAACTATGTCCATCAGTGTTTAAATGTGTGTCTTTAAGCTGTACAACAATGTATCTCATGGTGATATTTAATTTAAAAGTTACTCTGTCGTTGTAGTAAGCCTAAACATAAATAAATCCCAGTACCCCTGGCCCTATCTTTTACGACGATTTTATTTTTTTCAGTGTGAGTAACTGCTTTTACTAAGCTCTTGGTCAAAGTTCTTTCCAAGTTGTGGGAAACACAGTAGGTATTTCTCATTAGTCTTTTTATCTATCCTCCTTTCCTTCCTCAGTCCTCGTTCCCACTGATCTAGAAAAAGAATGATTGGCCAGCAACAATGGGATAGTCTATCCAGTGTTCTTTATAGATCGGTGGGAACGAGCCGGAGGACCGAGGAAGGAACGAAGGAAGAGAGGATAGATGAAAAGACGAATGAGAGGCGCCCAGTGAGTCTTTGCTATGGAGGAAGACTGGTGCGCCTTACGGACTCCTCTTCTGCCCCCACATGGTCACTTCCTGCCTCTGCATCTCCCGCAGATCCCCTGCAGTGCTACACAGGCGAGGACTCAAGCAGGGGAACACTAGCGCTCACCTCCATGTGACGTGAGTGCGCGCGCACAAGCACAAGCACACACACACACACACACACACACACACACACACACACACACACACACACACACACACACACACAGATACACACACACACACACACACACACAGACACACACACACACACACACAGACACGCACTCAAACACACACACAAACACACACACACACACACACACACACACACACACACACTCACACACTCACACACTCACACACTCACACACACACACACACACACACACACACACACACACACATACATACACACACACACTGAGCATCTCTCCACAGCTCTAGACTCAGGGTATCCCCCTGATCGTGTTTCACACGTTACCATGGTGCTGCACCCTGCCGAACTACGCCAATTAACTCTCTGCTGTTATTCCATCTGGAGGATTTAGAGCTTATATATGCATTGTCTGCGGCTGGCTTTGGTGTCACTGCCGTGGCTGCCAAGCAGACACACTGAAACGTTTTGCCAGCAAACTTATCGGTTTGTATTTCCAGTGACGTTACGACGTATACATATGGTGCTGATACTTGGCATCATGTTGTCATAATCAGGTCTTCCTGGAGGTAACCAGTGTTTCCAGGTACATAAGGCAGTCAGTTTATCTGTCTTCTTCACTTGAAAAGTGTGTTAATGGAGAGTATATTATTTTTGTAATTATTTTTTTTTGTGATGCAAAAGTAATTTCATCTTAAATCTAGGTCACACCCTAAATTATGAAAAAAGACCAACAGGCAGAACAATGGACAAACTAGTAAGAATACAACTGAAGAAATACGTAATTTACAGAATCCTGTTATTTCGCTTTCCCACACAGACATGTTCTCACCACTATAAATACTGTGCGTCCTGCATTCCGCGTGAGCAGAAATGAGAGAGCTCCATTTGGAAATGAGAGACTGGGGGACAATGCTGCTAGATAGTCTGTCTGTAGAACATGATCTGTGAGACTGCGAGAGGGTGCGAAAGAAAATGGAAGCAAAAACCGTGATTCAGGTTTCCTTCGGTGTAGACTCCTTGACTTGAAAGACAGAGAGAGAGAGAGAGAGAGGGCCATGTGAGATGGTCAGGGTGCTTGAGTTCACCCTCGGCTCTGAAGGGGTTACGGACACGTGCCGTACCGTGACTTTGAAGGTGATGGATTTCTGCAGGCCCTCAGGAGAGATCTGAAGAAGTTCGGCCACCACGCGGATCTCCTGAGCGCTCACCACCGACGCAACTTCCTGAGAGTCGGTCTGTGGGTTAACCAAAGACACAGAAAACGTTACACTAACCATAAGGGTTTAACTTTGTGACTAATATCCTTAAAGCTGTATACATAATTGAAGGAAGCTATGGCTGATCTATCTATTTAATTAAACATTCTAAATTAGTCAGAACTATCAGAAATGCTGGAATGAGTTTGTGTTCGGTTATTACTGATAAACAGATTAAATTATTTGAATTTATTTACACCGATACCTCATATCTCTCAAAGAATACATTTCCCAGGTGCAGAATGGAGGATAGGACCCTGAAGATGCTGCTTTGGTCTTCGGCACTGAAGTGTAGTATCTCCATGGCGCTGACGAGCCTGCGGAAGTCCTCTCCGTCACTCTTCCCCTGGATCTCACAGTCTCCTCCCTACGCCAGGTCAGACGTCAGAGGTCAAAGGTCAGATAGAGATCTTTCATTCACTCAGTGCACATTCTCGCTCAGTGTACAGTAATTTCATGTGTATAAGCCGCAGGGCAATGTTTTTTTGTAAGTTAAAAGAAACAAAACCATATTAATACCATATTAACTGCCCCCGTGTATAAAGCTCATAGCTGAAGACATTTAGCAAAATCAATACATAAGCCGCGGCTAATAGTTGGGAAATTACGGTATCACCTGTGTCTGTCTGAGACAATTCATACCAAAGAAACATAATGTTAAAATCCTATTTTCGGTAAATTACAGGTACATAAGGTGGAACCCGAAGAAAACGGTCATGCTCCTACACACTACAACAATGTAGTATATCAGCCATTCCAGGTGCACATTGGCAATGTCAGAAACTCCATTCTCCGTATTGTAAGTCAATGTAGCACTAAAAAGAGTTTGAAGCCATTACTCTAAAACCTCTAAGGGCACCTTGGCCTTCCACTAAAATAATGAGTGAACCACGATATCAGAGAAGCAATGTTGACCGACCCAGTTGTGAAATTGGAGTCCTGTTTTATAGAAACACAGAACGGAGTCTATATTTGGGATATTTCTGTATTGCATTATCTAACATTGTCGCAGGTACAAACATGCCCTTTTGTACGTTTCAGATTGAATTGATACCCCCTTAACGCTAAATGGGTACTAGTATATTGAAAATAGGCAAAAGTGGGAATTCCAACAACCTACATTGTGTTACACCAATATGTTACATTTTATTATTTATTCTGTTCAAGTTAGGTCTGATTCACCATGTCTCCAAAGTTTCAGAGCTTGTCTAGTTTTACCTGGTTGAGATAATAGTATGTCTCTGCCTCTTGGAGGTAGAAGGACTGTCTTTGTTGTGAGGGGAGGCCTGCCAGCATCTCATAAAAAATGTGATAGTTTCGTTCATCTTTGGCCTTGAAGAAGAAAAATAACACGTCCCAGATTAACACCTGCCATCTTTCTTCTCTCTAATTGCCAGCATAGTTTAAGTCAAATAAAGAATTAACTAGCAAATTAGAGTGAAATTCAGTTCAGTTAAATTGTTCCACACTACATCTCTCTACAGCAATAAGGGCATCTAAGGAGCGCCACCTAAATCTGAGCAGAGTGCAAATAAAACTGCATAATGAGCTTACCACACCTGAAACACAATCCTGGACTTCTCAAGGAGATACTGTGAGGTTATGGCACCACTGATTACACCCCTTGGTTAAATAATGCAGAAAAAGGACATCATCAATCATCCCTATAGCCCACTGCTCTCGCGTGGAAGGACGCAGTCAAGCACTTTAGGCACCAAATGGCAGCAAAAATACACCCGATCGTATTCTACCCACAGCTACTGAAGACGGCATATCATATGAATCTGGGTCCCATGAGCCATGAACCATTTAAAGCAACAGAACACCTAGGGAGCCGGCATGTTTATCGGTTTCAAACCCCAGTCAAATCCTTATCTGCACGGAGTAATACATAATGCAGAGCCTTTCAGTCATACTTACTCCTCCATGAAGATCTCCACAAACTTTCCAAAGCGACTTGAGTTGTCATTTCTCACGGTTTTGGCATTTCCAAATGATTCTAATAAAGGAGCTGCTTCAAGAATCTAGATAGGTGGGTAAAAATAGCACGTTAATTTATCTCTTAAATTCAAAAACATCTTAACAAACACACTCCACAGTGGCATTTACTTAAGAGACTAACCATATTTTATATTTTATAAATGTTGTGTTATTATATTAACAATTGAGAAAATAGTCAGAGGAGAGTTGATATTTCAGGACTAGTTTGGCTTTATATCAAGCTATAAACTCAAGCCCATGCATTGTATAGTTAAAGGAGAATTCCAGCGATTTTTCACATAGATATCCCATTCTCGAGGTCACGAACAGTGTCGGTACGAAAAAAAAATACATTTGGTTTTACCTAACTTGGTTGCTGCAGCCCACAGTTCCTACTTCCATGTAGCTACAGTGCCACACTCTGGAGGTATGTTCATTAGCCCCCATGCTCATGCCCCCAGAGTGTAGCATTGCAGCTTCCTGTTTTTTTTTTTTCATACCGACAGTACTCAGTGACATCGAGAAATGGAGACCAATGTGAAAAATCGCCTGAATTCTGCAGGCATGCTGTAGTCTTAACAGTCACACTGCAAGCAGCAGCACTCAGTATAGTCTAATACCTCAATCTGTGTCAGGATGAAAACAGGTGAAATGAACAGAAAACGACACGTTAGCCTCTCATTCACACACATATTCGATCATTATTTCCCAACATTTCCCAAATTAACAAATGCACACAGGTGTTTCCTCTGACCTGCTGAGTGATGTTGCGCTTGTGGTGTATTGCAGCTAAGTAACGCAGAACCAGCTTGGTGGCTTCAGTTTTTCCAGAACCACTTTCTCCACTGCAAAAAAACAATTTGGCAACAACCAACAACAAAAATGACATCAATCAGATTTCACTAAAACCGTATACATCAGAGAAACTAGGGCTCTCATTTGGATAAATCAAGGTAAAAAAAAAAAGGATGTTTCTTTTCTGTGCACGCACAGATTATTCATAGTACAATGGATATATGGTGTCACTTGTACTCTACTGACAAAGTAGCTTTGACCACTGGTGTAAAGCAGAAACACCTATTGCGGATTATGCCTTTACTAGCTAAGCACCCCAATTAGGCAAATTGGCTAGGGGACTTCAAACTCAAAGTCTCGGTTCGTCTTCGTCTTCATCGCAGCACTTCACTAATGAGGTACTTTTCTGATCATCGGACAAAGGTGAAACTGAGCCCTGGAATGTGTCTGACGTGCCAATTTCCCTGTGGTGGCAATGGGTGCCTTTCACACAGTGACATGATCTGAGGGTACAACCCTGGCCCAGACGCCAGTAGTCTTTCCTTACCGGTGTCTCCTTCAAAACCTGGTTTAAAGTGTTCCAGGTGATCAGCTGTGTCAAGTAGAGCTGACGTTGACAGTTTAATACTGTAAAAGGCTACAAGAGGATCATGGGAGTATCACTCAGGGGCTAAATGTTCTTAATCCTCCTAAAGTACATTCTTTGGACAGTTTGCATGGAGATTTACGACTTTAATGGCAAGAATTTAGCAAGTGTACCTGGCAGTGAACTGTGGTGTGTGCATACTACCCATACTTACCTTATGATAATGCACTGGTTCTGTTTGGCATCCATCATTTTTGTGTAAGAGACATTTGCAATAGCAAAAAGATGCCTGCCGAGAAACAAAACACTGACTTAAATAATACTGATCATAGTAATAAAATAGTGGACAGTAACAACTACAGTAAGAGTCTCTACTTATTATTATTTTATTTTTTTTATCAGCTATGGAGTTTATGTGATGATACTCACGGGGGATTTGACCCCAAAGCATGTCCTTTGTGTTGCAGCACCATGTCAGTCCCATAAATGTTAAGCATCCTGTAGGGATTCACAGACACTAGAATACTTCCGATGTACGTCTAGGCAGAGAATGAAAAAAACAACCAAATCATTAACTTTCTGCTGTACAATTTAACAACAATACAGAAATATGTACACATCAAAAATCAGTGTGAATGACCACCAGCATGTCTATGTGGAATGAATCAAATCCTTACGTAAATCAGTTCACGCTCAAACCTCTTCTTCAAGTTTATCAAAACAGCCCCTTCATGTAGTTCTCTGGTGGTGAAAAAAACCTCAACCTCATTATTCAACTCTGGTTTTCAAAAGCAGAGTTTAAATGAAAATAACATATTCTCAGGCATGAAAACAAATTCTGCATGCAAAAGACACTAATTAATTAAAGGGTAATGGCAATTAGTTCAGAATATTTACATTTACATTTTACGGGAGCAGACTTACTCTAGTTGGGTCATATCTTCGATCCCATCCTCCTCAGCCTGCTCCCTGTACCGCATGGTGGGGAGGCTGCGGATGGAGTACATCTGTGGGGAAAATGATAACAAAAGAGTGTATGCTATACTAGCACTGATAGTCATTCATTAATATTTCACAGAAAAACATATTTTTTACTTCAATTTTTGAATACTTCTCTTTTTTCAAGCTATGTAGAACTGACAGTAATTTATCTTTTTTTTTTTTTTTAAATATACACTGTACAAATGTCAGGGGAGAGCGAAGTTGCAAAGATGGTTCTCCGTAGATGGGTAGAGTACAGCTGGGAAGACACGCCATTCTCCCTATTACAAATTAATTTACCATCAAAATGACGTTGAAGCTTTGAAGCTAATATTTAGTAAAACACTTGCAAAGGATGCCTTTGACTTATGGTATGTAAGCACAGTACACCGGTAATACTTTACAACTTGAATTCAGATCAGCTGATACCAATATATGACATCTCACATGTCATTTATATTTGATGAAGATCTCTAGCTACAGTCAAAGGACAATAAATGTTTGAACTACAAATACAGTGTACACAGTTGTCATCCATCAGCTGTAAGTGATACTACCGCTAAGCTGACCACTCCTTTGTGGGTTACCTTATCATACCAGTTCCCTTGAGGTTCCCCTTCCCTGTCAGGTGCCCACTCTGGTACCGTGCCATCTGCCTCTTGTCCGATGAATGGAGGAATGCTAGGGTCCAACAGTTCTTCATCCCTGTACATGGACCATTTTGTGAGATTTTGCACAGTTCCATGAGGGAGGACCCTCTCTGCAGACCAAACATCATCAGGCAGCTGACCATCAACTGTATGATCTTGGGCCCAGTGTTCCCCTGGTTGCATTCCCTGAACCTGAGGTGTTACAACAGCATACCTTCCAGATGGGTCTAATGGTGAGCCTCCCAGCTTGAAGGATGATTTCCGTAAGTTAGGATTCTGCAGAGCGCTTGACAGGAATGGAGATGACGCTTGACTGGTTTGTGGAGCCTGCTTCTTTGTGATTATCGATCCATCAGGCAACTTATAGGAAGCTTTTCGCATGTTTTGATTCAAGAGTGCGCTGGAGAGCATTGAGGGTGTGGCTTGTTCTTTTTGTCCTGGCTTTTTTAAGAAAAGTGATCCATCTGGGAGTCTGTAGGATGCTGCACGAAGGTTAGCATTCTGCAAAGCACCTGAGAGATAAGGAGAAAATGATTGTTGTTCTTCTTCAGGCTGTTGTGTCAAAAGTGTTCCATCTGGTAGTCGGTAAGTAGCACCACGAAGACTAGCATTCTGCAGAGCACTTGACAGAAGTGGAGAAGAGGGCTGTTGTGGTTGTTTTTTGGAGAGGTAAGACATATCAGGAAGTTTGTATCCTTTCTTAAGGTTTGCACTCAATGCGCCCCCTATTTTTGATGAGGCCTGTTCTTCTTCAGTTTGTTCAGGAGCAACAGTTAATATGGACCCATCAGGTAGCCTGTATGTAGCTTTTCGAACACTGGCGTTTTGAAGAGCGCTAGACAGAAGCGGTGAAGTTGAAGGTGCTTGCACCACCTCGTTTCTTGTAATGAGTGTTCCATCGGGGAGCCTGTAGGTTGCCTTGCGAAGACTTTGGTTCTGCAGAGCATTTGACAAAAGTGATGGCGTGGCTTGCTCTGCTTTGCTCTCTGAGCGTGTTACAATTGTTCCATCTGGCAGCCGAAAGGTTTTCCCTCTGAGATGAGGATTGTTTAGTGCATTTGAGAGGAGTCCTAACTGACCAGTTGGAGATGAGGACACTTGTGCTTCTGCTTGTGCTCTCTGCAAAGGGGAGATGTATGAGGCATTACGAAGTAGTGGGTTTTGTAAAGCACTCCCAAGAAATGGAGAAGATACTTGAGCTTGCTGCTCCACCTGACTTGTGTTTTGTTCAAACATAGTTTGTCTCTGAAGAGGTGAGATGAAGGATGCATTGCGCAGATTAGGATTCTGCATCAGTGCACTAGTCAACATGGGAGAGGTGCGTGGGTCTACTTGAGCAGTTTGTGCCATCATTGGAGAAAATGGTGAGCCAATTCTTTGCAAAGATGTGAGTGAAGTATTCCGAAGATAAGGATTCTGTAACGCACTTGAAAGCACTGAAGACTGTGCTTGCTCATGCTGTGCTGCCACTTGGGCAGCAGGCGATGGAGCCCTTTGTAAAGGTGAGATATAAGAAGCATTTCTGAGAAGAGGGTTTTGCAAGGCATTGGCCAAACCAAGAGATGACTGTAAATTCATTTGCTGGGTTTGTTGTGCCATCATTTCAGTTTGTGGAGATTGAGCTCGCTGCATAGGTGACATATAAGAGGCCTGGCGAAGCTGAGGATTCTGAATGAGGGCACTGGAGAGAAGAGGGGAGGGTCCCTGCACAACAGTCTGATCAATTATCTGTTGAGTAACTGGACTGCCACTAGTTGGAAATGGTGATCTAAATGAAGCTCGTTGGAGGTTCTGGTTAATTAAAGCACTTGAAAGCATTGGAGAAGAAATGATGGTTGGTGTGGGTGACCTTGCAGGTAGAGGAGACCCCGGTTTAACTGAAGGCTGGGGTGACAAAGGTCTACTTGGTACTTGTCTCACAGATAGTTGTGGGGATAACTGACCAGCCTGCTTTAAGGGAACTTGCTGAGGAAAAGAAGACTGGGCGAATTGCTGAGGAATAGGAGATGAGGCCATCTGTTGAGGAAATGGAGATTGCGGGACTTGTTGAAAAGAATACTGGGGAACTTGTTGAAAAGGCTGAGAACCATATTGCTGAAAGGAACCTTGTGGAATTTGCTGCATGAAATGAGTTGGAGCAACTTGCTGGGCAAATGGAGACTGAGGGATCTGTTGAGAAAATGGAGACTGTGACATTTGTTGAGGATAAGGTGATTGGGAGATATGTTGAGGAAATGGAGATTGGACATTCCTAGCTAGGGGGTGACCTGGACCTCTCAATGACTGTCTGAGTGTCTGAGGTGAATTCATAGGTCTTACAACCGGACGTCCTCTTCCTACAGGCTTGTGAAAACCCCTTTGTGGACTTTGGGCTCCAGGTGGTAAAAAACGCTTGGAATCTCTAAACCCCGGAGGTCGGGAACCTTTCCTGACAAGCATCACTGGTGTTGAAGTTGGTGACTGTCGATCAATCGATCCATGTCCAGTATGAACTGATGACCTGAAAGGGGCAACATTTTGCATCAGTGGGGGGCCTTGACGACTTCTTCTGCGTATGAGGGGGTTACCTGTTGTTGGCTTCACAGCTCTCATTGGCACTTTATTACGACCTACCCCCCTGAACCTGCGTGTGGATGTACGGGTGGGAAAACCCTCAGGCTGGGACATTCGGGTGGACACTCGTGATGGTGATGGAGATAAAGGGCGACCAGGTGTGTGAGGAGATGCTGGTCTTGGTGACCCAGCACCCATGGCCCGAGGTGGAGTAGGGGATGAAGGTCTGTATGATAATCTAGAGTGTGGAGGGGGGCTGCTAGCTCGTAATGAAGGTTGGGGTGACATGGGCCTCCTTCTAAATGATCTTGATGGTAGGGGTGGTTCTGGGGGCCTTTCACCAAAAGTCCTTGTCGGACCTATTGGTGATAATGGTGGTGGGGACCTAGAGCTTTGCCTCAGTGTTGGACGGGGAGATGTTGGAGGACTTGCTTTTCTGAAGGATCCACGTGGCGAGGGAGGGGGGCTTTCTCTCTGAGGGTAAGGTCTACTAAAGCCCATGGTTCCTCTCCGTGGTAGTGGGGATAAAGGCGGAGGTGATCTTCCTCGTATGGAGGGTTGGGGTGATGGCCCTCTTCTTGATAGCTGGGGGGAAGGAGGGGGGCTGAATTTCCTTCTCTGGAGTGGTGAGAATGGTCTTTGGGCATTGTTATTAATTGTTTGGTGAAAAGATCTGCGAGACATTTGAGATTGTGGACCAAACCTTCTTGTTTGTCTTGGAGTAAACATTGGTCCCATTTCCATATGTGAGGCCACAGGAGTACCTCGGCCGGTGGCAATACTAAACTGCCTCCTGGGAAAATGAGGAGACTGAAGTGGGGTAAACTGATTTTCAAATCCATGAAACATAGGGTCAGAATAAGGTCCAGCCATGTGTGGACCATAACCTCTTGCTGACAAAATAGGAGACGGCGGTGCTGAAAATGCCACAGGTCCCACTGGTCCAAACGATTGTCTGTGTAGTGACATTTGAGGGGTAAGTGGCGTCATCTGTTGAACAGGAGAAAACACTGGCGCCCTACCAAGAATAGGGCTCCCGGGAACAAAAGGTGTGGACTGATGAACTAATATAGGACTAACTGATGGAGAGAGGGGTTTCTGAGCCATCACTGTTGGCTCTGGAAGCACTGTTGGCTGGGGAAACCCCACAGTTTGAGGATGGAGCATTGCTTGGATGTCATACTGCACATCAACAGGCATTTCAAAGTCATTTAAAGCTATCTGTGGTGAAGGGAGAGTTGCAACCTCGATTTTTTCTTTCCCAAAAAGTTTCACTTGAGGTCTTGGGAACCGGAAAGGATCCTCAATGCCAAAGCCATCAGAAGAGAAAACTGTTTGCTCATTATTGTAAACCTGTGGAATAGGGTCAATTTGTTCTATTACGTTTACTCCTGCTAATGCATACTGCTGTTGATCAGTGAGCACAGGATTAAGATACACAGCTGAAGGATCATTATAGACGGAAGGCAAAATATATTGTTTATACTGCTGAGGATATCCAGCAGGTAACATATAAGGACTTGGTAGATTTTCAGTGGGGTAATACAATCCATGCTGTTGATAGTAAGCAATCTCTTCAGGGAACATTCCATAGTCATAGTATTCCATTTCATTGCCATAGTAGCCATATTCATCTTCCATATAATAATATGGGTCATCATAATATTCCAGTCCGTCATCATAGTATGGATAATCATAAATCTCATCTTGTCCATAGTCATAGTAATCCATCCCATCATCATAGTATCCATATCGTCCATCATATTCTCCATAATAGTCATCTTCATAATAATCGTATTCATCCTCATAATATCCATTTTCATCGTCATAGTATCCATATGGGTCCTCATAAGGGTAATCGTAGTATTCCATATCATCTTCGAAATGCTGACCAGGTCTTGGTCGCCCTCTCGCATAACTGTCATAATAGCCTCCCTGATCATATTCTTCTTCCTCATAGCCGTATATGTCTTCATCCTCCACGTATCCTTCATTGAGATAACCTCGATAACGTCCCATGCTTGACCGGGGATTGCCCCTCCCAGCCAGTCTTCCCTGAGTCTTAGATGAAATGAACCTGCGCGTGAGCCAGTTGGCTGCCCCTGCAATCTTCCCCAACACAAAGCCCCGTCTTTTGAAGGCTGAGCCAGTTTTCTGTTTACCAAAAAAACCTTTAAATGTGTTTCCCAGCCCTGATGTTGCAGCCGCTGTTTTTCCTGTTTTCCCTCCGAGATTGGCTAGAAGTGAAGACTTGCCTGATGTTTCTGTCTCCTTTTTCTTTATGCCTGGAAAGCCAGTCATGAATTTGGAGGTGCCCTCCAAAGCAGATTTTCCAATTGGTTTCTTTCCAAGTCCAAATAGTTTGACGCCTTGTGGCTCTTTCTTCTTCTTGCTGCCAGACAGACGCATGAAAAGCTTTGTGGTGGTTTTCAACCCCTTTTTTTGTTTCTTCGGAGGTGGAACTCCAAATGGAGATGACTTCCCAGCCAATCCTGAGAGAGCTTTGGAGGCTCCTTTAAGTTGACCCATCGCATCTAATTTCTTTTGGTCCTGTGTGTCTGACCCCATCAACCCCTTCATTGTAGAAGAGGCTCCTTTAATGTTGACATTTTTCATTTTACCAAGACTAAATTCATTAATTTGGGCTTTTTTGTCTTCAGGTTTGAACGCAGCAACCCCTTTGGTTGCAGCTTTTATGTTGGCACGTTTACCCCCTTTTTGAGGAGGACCCTCTTCCTCTTCCTCCGCCGCTCCCTTGCCACGCTTTGGCTTGACCAAGCCCTTCACAGCCACAGCCTTGGAGGCTCCCTTCAGGGCGGCTTTCCCTTTGCCCTTCTTCGCCCTGTCATCCTCGCTCAGCTCCTCAGATTCCTCCGCTGCCTCGCTCTCCTCGCTTCTCAGCAGCTCTGCATCAGAGCCTTCCTCCGATTCACTGACGACCGGCTTCTTGCCCTTCCCTTTGTCTTTGCCTTTCGCCTTGTCATCTTTGCCCTTTCCTTTTGGGGCCTCTGCCTTTTTAGGCTCCTCTGCCCCTTTCTTTGCTGCTTTCTTTGGTGCCATTTTATCCCTTTGAAAGTCTAGTTTCAATCTGAGTCATTGTGTCACAAATGATATAGATCACTCTCAAAGCATATCAACATAAATAATATCATTTCAATCAGGATGTGGTCCAGTTTACATTGACCTCTGCAAGAAAACAGTGTGCTCCACAGAGGGACCAAATTAAAACTTGAGAATATAAACAGCATTTAAGAGAAAACTTAGCTGCTCTTGATGCAATACAGATCCACTGTTCCTTTGGGTGGACGCTAAATTGATGTCACTGCCGACAAAGCATCACTTTTATGGACAGAGGTAATCCCGATTGTCAAATGTCCCATTGCCTTGGCTGTAGAGTTGCTTTTGGCAGGAGATTTTCCCCCACACAAAGAGGTTCTCTGTCTCTCACTTCAGGTGCAGGTATCCACAAATGTCAGCATCTCTTTGTCACAGGCTAACAATGCTCCTCCTTTTGCCACTGCTGTAGCACTCCAGTTACATTAATGTCCTGTGAGCGTCTGAAAGCAAATTCCTGCCACTGGTGTGGAAGCATGTGTCTGAAAGTATGTGAGGAGTCCCTGTTATAGTTGCAAAGGGCACCTTAATGTATCAACTATACTGACTTAGGGTAACTTTATCTCTTTGGCTCATTCCTGTATAAATTATGCAGATTGGCTGAGCTGTTACTAAACTGTGTCTGAGAAGCATATCCAAAGAGGAGCATGCATATGGCCATCGATCAGACTACCGCTCCTTCTCTCTACCTCAACAGGTGAGTTCAGCATCACTTCAGCAAAGCGAGCATATATAATAATAACAACAGAAAGACAATAGTACAAACCAGAAAAAATGTCAACAAGAATCCACTGTTTCCATTGTGCTGTAATCTCAGAATGATGCATACTGTGTATGTTTATACACACGGTGTATGTTTAACGCTGTAAAAAAAGACTAACATTCAAAAATGAATTGTATTATTGTTTCAGCAATGATTTCCAGTAGCATGTGTGGCGACGTGTTATCTCTAGAGAATGAGAGGAGAATTTTTGTTGGCTCCAGTCATGCGCTAAAAATAAGTGCATGAATTTATTATGTTCCTTAATGAATGAAATTCTACACTCTGTTTAGCTTCGAAACAGTGTTGTCTTTAACATGTTGTTGGTAAGATGATAGCATCCAATTAGAGTAAATGTCAAACATATTCAGATTTGTGAACCATAGCTGTATGGGAAACAGCAGCCAAAACGTCAGTTGTCGTATTGTTTACTTGTAGGCTTACTTGAGTGCAAAAACCCTGCTGAGTGAACCATATGCTATCACAGGCTTCTCCTTCCCCTGTACGATTTCACGCCCATATCCAAACAAACCCACACGGGTATGTTACATGTGTGAGAAGGACTGAAAAAGTTATTAGAAGTTTTCACATGTTTTTATACCAGTCTAGTGAAAATGTTTGGAATGTACAGTACAAGGCATGACCTGAATGGTTTATGCTAATTGATGACTTAATATTCCTGGAGTTCATGACACGACCAGTTATCAATACTTAATGGCTGGTCTGTATTCTGTTCACAAAGAAATAATGAAACTTTAATCAGAAAAGTACTAAATACACCTAGAGTATACTTGCTTAACCCTATAAAACCTTTTTTTTGTGAACATATCTGAACAAAGAATTACGGAAGAGAATTTTGGAGTCATTATTTTGGAATGGGATATTGAGCTTCTTTTTCTGTTTTCACTTTGTATTTTCAAATGGCACTACACTGAAAGTTTCATACTGTCACACACGCCAAAAAAAAAAAAACTGCTTAATGCAATCGATATGACCACATAGGCTTATCATAACACTCAAGTAACATGCAATAGTGTTGTCAGAGTATCTTACTGATTTGATTGATAATTTAATTGATAATTTTGTCATGGGATTGAATGTCATCTTGTCATTTCCTTTGCAGTCACAAGTCATAGAGGGGGACGTCAACAGTTAGATCCTGTAGAGCTCCTGCCATGCATCAAAGGGAACAATGACAGGTCACCTCCGTGACGCTGACAATGTGCTTTCATCAAAAGCACTCATGGATACAGCTTCATAAAAGCCACCCAGCATAATTAAAAAGCCAGAGTTAGCATTGCCATATAGTGGAAAATATCTAGGTCTGCAATCTACAATGTATTTCAGACGACATAACAAATTTATTCACATCCTTTTAGAATTTAAGTCATTCAAACAAAGTAGACATTCATGTCATATGGCTTTAAAAGCTATGTAGGCCTACAGTATGTTGAATCAACCCGTGTTGTGTTAAATATCAACTCAGAAAACATCTTGTTTTAGGTAGAAAATCCACGCTAAAAGTACATCATCTTATATGTTTATATATTTTTCAATTTGTAAGACAAAGAAACAAATCCAAATAGTGTTTTTTTTTTAAAACAAGTAAATCTTGCCAATGAGATGCATACGACAGACCGTCATAATGACCCAAACCCTAAATGAACCTAGCTGTGATCCAGGCCACACCATTCACCGCGGCCAGGCCTAGAGTAGGGTTACAGTCAAGTAGCACATGGGAGAGCTGACTTAAATTTCAGTCTCTTTGTTATGTCTGAGCAGTGTGACCCCTCTTCAAATTTAAATGTGTGGATGTCTGTCTGTGTGAATGTGAACATATGTGTTTGTGTAGTGACATTGACTTCAACAACATCCACCATTTCATATTTCTGCTTATTGAATTGAAATATCATAAGCCCTTGTTAAAACATACATAATTCTGCCACAAAATCTACTGTCGTAATTCAAATTTGATTTGTTTTAAGTTATATTACATTTTTTGCTATTCTATTTGTAGTTGGGGTACAACACTATATATAACAGCCAATGTGTTACTATTTTGTATTATTTTTCTGAACAAGAATAGAGTAGATTTATACACTTTACCTATTGTATGTCATTCCAAATGCTATTAACAGTTGAATGTAATTGCAAATACAACTCCATTAAAGGTTTGATATGACGCTTTCTGCTGTTTGAATAAAAGTGTTTCAAGATATAGGGTGCATCCGAATACCCATACTAGTGTGCTACTGTATATAGCTGACGAGACGCAGTACATCATAATCGTACATCCAATTGTGTTATGAGGATGTGGATGTTGCATGCTTGTGACGTGTTCTTTTTTCATGCAAATATGTGTATAAAACTATTCTATTCATTTATTAAGCATGTAACATACATACCCTTTGATCAGTTGTTCTTGACTAAGCATATTATTTGCCATGGTACAATACTCTTCTTAAACTTTTCAGACATGGTACTGTCATAACCAAGATATGACACATGTCATGAAGATTAAGGAATGAATGTTCATGGCTGGTGTCATTTGTCTTTTTATTGTTCATTTTTAATATCAAGAAGATGTCTGCATTATGACAACTTGATATTAACCAAGACAGCACAAAGACAATGCCTGTTTAGCTGATGGTTTTCGCCAAAGCATGTAAAACTAAAATTGCAGTGCAATAGACGTTATAAAAAAAAACTAAAAAAAAAACTAGGCTACCCTAGTGCTACAGTAACCAAGACAACATTACTTAATTATTGAACATAATGAAATATGCTTTGTGTGTCAAAATTATATTAAAGTGTCAAATATGAGGCCATATGTTTGGCTTGGTAGATCCCCACCTCACTAATTCATACCACTAACTCATACCTGCCTCTTCTGCCTAGACTAGAAAACCACAACATGCATAATTTTAAAAAACAGTGCATAAAGCGATTGATAATTAGGCAAGCCATGTGATTTTCATCAAAGTTATGGTGTCTTCATTGTCAAATTGTTGACAAGGCTGTCAGCAGTATGTCATCTTGGTTAATGTCAAATTGTCATAATAAATACATCGCAAACAATGTCAACGTGACATTAAAATTGCACAAAAAAAGGAATGCCACTTAATGACAAGTCATAAACATTCATAAAGGTTCAAGAATGTTCTTGGCAGGTGTCATGTATGATAGTGTCATGCCCATCTTATGCACATCCCCTCAAAGTGTGTCAACATAAATTCTGATACTATTTTTACATAGAACAACATAGCATTTAGAACATAATTAGGTTTAAAGGACCTATTTTCTTTGAAATACCATTATAAACAGTGTACCTGTACTTTGGTAACCAAAAATGAAGTGGTGCTCTTCTATACGTATGTCATTAAAGCAACATGAAGTAATTCTTTACCTACAGTACATTGTGTTACTTTAAAAATGCAAGTAAGGCCAGGCCAGGCTCACTATCATGTTTTCAATACATTCATGTACCATTACAGTAATTTCCTGCACATAAGCCGGATTGTGTATAAGCCGCAGGACAGTGTTTTATGGAAGTTAAAAGAAGCAAAACCATACTAACACCATATTAACTGCCCCCCTGTATTAACCTCATAGCTGAAGAAATTTTGCAAAATCAATGTATAAGCCGCGGCTAATAGTCGGGAAATTACGGTAGTTTTTACATGTACTGTACAGCTAAGCTCATCACACTACAATATATAAAAAACTGGTCTCATTACAGTTTAAAACACTATTACCAGGCTTAAATTAAAAAAAAAAACACACACCACAAGAGACACATGTCTAGACTCATCAATCCTAACTTTTTGTTATCGTTTTTTCCATTATTTGTACAGTATAAGCAAATATATGTTTTCCACATTCTTTACATATAAGTTACATATTTTAATAGTACATTTCAGTGATGTAGTCAAGACCATCTAAACTAAGACCAGAGGGTATAGAGACTGAGACAAGACCACAATCAGGTCAAGACCAAGAGCAGACCAAGGCAAGTGAAGACCAAGACCAGAAACAAACAAGAGATGACATGACTTACTATGAAATGTGGGACATATACATCATATTTGGGTTTGACTATTTGGCCTAAAATCTGTATCATCATGGTATAATTTCAACTATAGAAACAATATGCATCACAGGACATATGTCTTTCTAAACATTTCCTCTGAATGGGTGAAGTACCGGTATAGCAACTGCATTACAACAATTACTGTTTTTTCTATTTTGTTTCCTTTTGTGTGAGTTTACAAATCTATGAGGTGAACCACAGCATATTTTGCTGACATTCTCGACTGACTGACTGACTGTCAGTGGGTGAAAGGATGTTGGGATCGCAATCAACAGCCGTTAAGAACATTTAAAAAGGAGACGAAATAGATGCATCTTATTAGTTGCATCTGAAGAAGGACGTTATACAGTACATCCAATCATAGAACTGCGTTATCTTAAAGCTTTGAGATGAATGGTCTTGCCTGGCCTTGAAATAAAAGAAAACCTTGAAATACAAAAATCTCACAAGTTGCCTTCGCCTGACACCGAGACAAGGCCGAATGAAAATAAAATAAATTCCAAGACAAGACCGACAACGCATAAAAGTGATCTTGAGACCAAGACCGGTCTCGAGTACTATAACACTAGTCCTTGTACAGTGGCACAGTACTTTTTCTACTGCATTTCAGTTACAGTAATTTATATGGCACAGATATACAAATACAGTGCTTGTTTTTGTTTTTGTTATATTTTTATTATTTGTGTTGGTTATGTAAATGTAAAGGAAAAAACACAAGGACCATACTCATTGCAATAGTGTTTTGAATTGATCTCACCAATGTGTAAGACTGTGCTGTAGCGAGTGTTTTGTGTCATAGTGTGAAGGCAACGTTTGTTTTTCATCAAGACTAAATGGTTTTGAATAGAAAGCTTATATTAGTTTTGACCTGGACATTTGAAGTTCTCTGGGAGTGTGCTGTAGTACAGTTTTGAATGAAGTGGAGAAAACAAAATTAAGGCATAATGTTAAGAAACACTTTTTAGTGATAGGAAAGAACTGTTGTTTAGCACAAAATGCATAAAGAATAAAACATACCCGATTGTATATATAGTACTCCTGTTAGAGATGAAGTATGAAAATTGCCTTCATAAATGCACCAAATCTATATCATCTCTCTGTCAAGTTCAAGTCAGTCTGCCTCTCACCATTCAGACACAACTACCACAAATGCAATCAAAGACTTTACCTCGAAATATAAATACAATCTACATGTAAAACATCTCATCTTCCTTCTGTGTCTTACCTCAGTGTTCTCACTCATCAAGTCCAGTCAAATTTTTCACAAAATCAAACAGAACAGCAAAAGCAGAAGACCCTAGCCTATATAGCTCCGAATGGACTCTTTCACTGCTGTGTAAAATCGACAGAGGCTCTCGCCCCCTACTCTCCCTCTTTTGTGTGCCGTGCAGTAAAATATATTTGACGAGTCCACCCTCTCTGTTTGAATGAATGACTTCAACATTACGTGGGCCTTTCCCTCGACCAGCCTACACACTCGCATTCATCACACGAAAACGCCACCACGACACAATGGCCCTGGACAAACACACTTCTCTTTTCTTTCCCATCAAAAACCAGAGCAAAATGTGCATCTTTCTTCTCCCGACTAGGGACAGTGAAACAGGAGACATTTAGGGATATATGGTGAGGAGTCGACATAAGAGCTCAGAGCAAACACGACAACAGCACAGACAACAGCACAGACAACAGCGCAAGACACGCTTATGTCTGTATGTCCATGAGGAGCATCATCAATGACAGTTAGCACATCATGTTCCCTGGTCAGGTTGCTAAACAAACAGGGCTCATTAGTTGGGAAGTGATCCACACTAGCCCACTGGCCTTTGCTCTCAGGTAAGTAATAATCAACAGAATCACACAGGAGGCAGCTCTTATTGTTGCTTAATAGCCGTCTGAATGGCAGACAACACAGCCATGGTCACGCAGGTCTGACTAACCATGATTTGTTTTTCTCAAAGGCCCACGACAGAGGCCCTGAAAGAGAAAGGGGGGAAAACACAATGGCCCAAGTGCCTAGCTCAGGGTTATCTGAGTTTTGCACCCACACAAAAGGGCCTGACAGCAGATGGCTTGAGTGGCATTGAGTGGTACATTGAAGGGAGGCAGCCTTTAAGGCTCATTTGCGCTCAATAGCAAATATGGACATACGGATGCAGATGGAGCTGTCCATCTGATTCTCTGTGTTTATTTTGTTTATTTGCATGTTTTTTTTTTCTTTTCAACTTACGTATACAGACATAGCAGAGCAATACTTGAAATTGAGAGATATGATCTACAAAAAACCTCTGTTCCCACTCTTACCTCAGAGAATATTCAAGTGTACATGTAGGAGTGTAAAGGCCAACGCCCACTGGCGATGACTGCGGCACATCAAATAACGGCAAAGTTTAGCAAAGTCCACTGGCAGCGTCTGGCGCACGTCGACGCCAAAGGATAGGAAATAGTTCTATCTCCTGAGCGTCAAATCCATACACGCGAATGTCCCCGCCGTGGGTGTTGGCCTTAAAGCTACGCACATCCCAGGCCAAAGTTGGATGGGTGCAGGATCCAGTAGGAGAGTATCAACAAAAGTACAATAAAAAGATTATGAATGGGAGCTATCTGGTGTGCGGATCATCTCTTGTCCTCTTGTGATACAAGCGTGTATGTGCACAACAGTCACAGAGGCGATACAGAAAAATACACGGGCGTTTTGGTGTTTTAGTTGGCAGAGCTCCAGATTCCAGCAAGACACAAAAACTATTAAGATGCCATAAAATCCACATGCAGCAGTGTACAGTATGTTTATGAATGAATGAAAGGATGAATGAATGAATGGATAGATGGATGGATGGAATAAATGAATGAATGAATGTGTTGCCAAGATTACTTAACACACACCTGGGCCCTTTTGACTCGTGTCTCTCCCAGTGGAAGACCACAGAACAGGCTGCAAGACTACAGCCAGAATGCATCCAAAGGCAGATGCAGCAGGTGGCAGCAAAACCACATGCCATATGTGCACCTCCATCATGTATTATTTATTTACAAAGCCAAACATATCAACAGACATATCCATTGAAGAAAGCATCACAAACCTGTGTAGAAATTGAAAAATGTCTCATCACACATTTATACTTGTTCCTACTTATGTTCCTTTTCCAAACATAATTGAGGTGGGTATTTACAGTAACATTAGCAAGCCACACGCCTGTTCTGCTTTCAGAAAAATAAAAAAAGGTCTGTTCTCTCCATATGTATAACAACATAAGGCTGCCATAATAACAATGAAAAAAAATAAAATAATAATCATCATCATCATCATCATCATCAGGACCATAAGAGGCAAGCTTACCATCATCAAATGAACGTAAACATGTGCACAGTTCATTATAGGCTATGTTTTCTTCATGCCACACACACAGAATGAAATCTAACTCTAACTATAATATATAACTCTATCAGAGCATCAACTACATGTATGGTGGCTCCCATATCATGAGTTGTACTGTATCTTGTGTTAAGCGCTGAGAGGTGTGCTAAGGATAACCACATAAAAAGCAATACATTCAGAATACAGCATGGCACAACACTGCACAGATTTTAGCTTGCACTTATCAGCAATTTCCAAGGCAGACAACTGTATTATAAATGTAGGAAGCTATGGATAGTCATATTCTCCTGTCTTTCATAGCCTATAGTATGTCCTATCTTAAACACATAATAATCTTCCATGTCAATCCATCCACAATACACAATAGTTGGTAAACTCCTCTTTGTTGTCAAAATAAAACAAACTATGACAACAAATAGGCTAGTGCATCTCTTTAACAGTCAATAGCGCACACGAGGCCTATCTTCCCCCACCACACACACACACACGGGGCATGGGCCATATGGGCCTAGCATCGAGTGTCATGCCTCGGCCTACAATCGAGGATAGTGTTGTGGGCATTAACTGATCTTACCTTAGTAACCCCTCTCCCTTCAGTTCACTTTCGTCATAACATCACGGGCGTCCCATCAGGTAATTCCAAAGCAATGCCTCTCCATTGTGCCCAGTCGGCAAGAAAGCACACGCACACTAACACCTCAGAATTAACAGCGAGTCCATGCAGGGAAAGCACCAAGGCCAACAAACTGTGACAGTTTCCCGGAGGCTCGCGACTCCCAAACTCCACACTTGCCCAGCGGGTTGTAAAGCCCGAGTGGCTTCGAATACATTTTTAATGAGGCCTATTATGCTTGTTTTCTCTTCCTGAATAGAAGCGGCAGCTCCAGGTTTCAAATGAGTACCGTTAGAGGGGTGGCAGTTTGGCATCTTGTGTGCATTAAAGAGGAGACACTCTTTAAAAGTGTCGGGAGCTTAACCTGAGGAGCGTGATGTAACAGCCTAGCAGAGACTGGCGTGGGCTGGGCTAGACTGCCAGTTTATGATTAATTTGAGGTGATTATAGAGTGGAGTTTATTAGATTGCATTCTAAGCCTCAAGTTCTCTTCCATAAAAAGTATTTTAATATGGGTTACCAGTAGGCCTATTAGAATATGTTCGGGACACAGAGGTGATGCAACGAATCTTTGTCACGAAGAACATCTCTCCAGTGAGGGATTAAATAAAGTCTTATCTTATTTTATCTTTTGAAGCTGTATGGAATAGTAATAGAAAGTCTATGGAACAAGAGTAGAATGCATTGTAACAGCAGAGAGGTAGGGGTAAGGGGGGCTACACTTGAATGCCATCCCATGCAACACAATCCAAATGCTGTAAGTCTTCCAGCTTTATTGGCCAGTTTATACAGTTTATTTGAAATGGTGCAGTAACATCAGCAAATAACCCAATACTCAAAAGGCCCTCAGGCTATTTACAGACTCCCAACACAGTTGGTTTGTAAGTTTGTAATGTAAATGGATGGATTATGAAAATTCAATGGAGTCCTGGCACACTCGTGGCATTCCAGGCAAGCCTTCGGGCCAGATTAGAGACCTACTTTAGTGAGCCGCTCAAACGGTCTCAAGCCAAGTGCGAGTAACACAGTGATCACAGGGCTTCTGTGACAAACCTCACATCCTCTGAACACACACATTCGAAAGGAGGTAACCCAACTGATCTGAGAAACAAGAACGTGGAGCTGCTTTTCTTTACCAAAAAAAATAATTTTTCAAATACAGACACTTGCTTTCATGTTTATTGACACTTGAGAAAATCAGTCAGGTGCTCCTGCTGTATGCCGACTGCATGGTTTTAAAATACAACGGGTACCGCATCATATAATGTGTCAATTTAGTGTGTAGAGCATCTCAAGGAACTGACCTTCTGTGTGTGCAGGTCTGACATCCTATCTACATAGAACGCAGCAATGGTCTTCCTTGTGCTTTGCAAAAATGGACATTTGTATACATATACCTGCATAACTGTAAGTGTATTGCACTATGATGCACATGACAGTTACATTAGAGAACATCTTCAAAACACTTTCCTGTGCACCAGAAGAGCAAAGCAGCATATTACACATGGATCTGAATGCTTTTGAGAGGTGCCATAATTTACCACCTTGGATTACTTATTATCAGTCTTTGTAGATAATAAATCAAGTCGTAGTATAGAGTCATGTCAACATGGTAGAAACAGGTACAGTCGAGACAAATTAACTTTTACAATCAGAGAACCAAATTAGGTGAAATTTATTTTTTACAGTCCTTTTGTCAACACATTGCATGTGTCAATACTTATATTTCTTTTGCTTTTCTCACCTGTTCAGATATGCCCAGTATCTGACCTCTTAGATCTTAATCACAAAACCTGAACTGTCGACAGAGCCTATTACACAGCTCAAGAGTATTTCCGTTAGAGTCCTCGACAGCGGGAGTTTCTTGTGGAGAGTTGAGAAGTAAATGTTTATTTCTTCACAATCTGGATGACATCCTCATGCTCCATGATGTGAGTCAGACCCACCCTTTGCGGACTGTACTTTGTGCTCGTTCCCTGAAAGTACAAAAAATATTGTTAAAGGTTGCGTTAAAATTTTTTTTTTAAATAAACTACAACCTACGAAGAATACAGAGAAAATAACTTACCCACACCAAGGCATACTTGAACTGGCTGGCTAAAGTTCTGTGAATTCGGTGACACTGCAAGACAAATAATAATAATGATAAGAGTGAACCAGCCAACAACTTGCCTTTATCGTCGAAAACTAACAAAAACAATGTTCTTTGGGTTGTGTTGGTAATTTTTTAAAACTTTTTTTCATTTTATTTTAGAGTAGAACAGACGTACCACATATTCTACTGACGCCCCTCTTCTCATGATGATGGGATCTCCGAAATCGGGCCGTTCTGAAATAAGACAGGAAATTAAATTTTACATGTTTTATAGGTAATATAAGGGGCAATTTACAAGCCAGAAGAATTGCTTTGGACCCTAGCCTGGGTGCCAGCCGAACTTTTCAGCCCGCAACATTTGAGGTGGGAAGTTGGGTCTGGCATTGCCCCATTGTGGCGCAACTGTACTCAAACCAGAACTGTTTGGACAAATCAAATTGTCAGGGTGGGCTTTACATGATGATGGACGGATGATCAACAGTAACGTAATTAACCATGTCACCAAAGAGCGCTTGGGTTGAATTGGTTTACAACAAAGATTTTTGAGTGTGGCAATGTCTGGCTAGAAAAACACTCCCTAATGTTTTTCTCTGACATTTGACAACAGTCTTTCTTTATAGCATAAGCTACATCAAACTTACAATGTTCGATTATGCAACACAATGACTCAGCCAACAGCACATGTTCATGGACTTCCTGTAAGCATAACAAGGCAGTATACCTCCTCTCAAACAGAAGCTGTTCTATCTCTCCTATCTCTACAGATTTAGAATGGGAGGTCATAAAAGTCACTGCAGTGTGATGATCCGGTGCCCCACTGCTTTTCTCCGTGTAGTGTAATAATAGGGCTGGATAAGTGTAATCAAGACAGTTATACCTCCCCTCTTCTTGGTGTACAAGCAGATAAGAGCCAGGTATTCCCACAGCTCTTCCAGGAGGTAGTCGAGATTCAGTTTCATACCACAGCTAGTAAAGACAAACAAAGACACACAAAAATCAACCACAAGAAATAATTCAACAATCAAACCCTGATTGGTCTTGCAATACTGGGAGTCAACTTGTTGTTTCATAACTGGATAGATGACAAGATAACTAATATAACATGCATGTTCCAAGATCATGAGATTAATTTGTCACTTGCATATTTGCAGAAACAAAAAGGAGTGAAATAAGGGATTGTGACAGCAACTCTACACTATGCAAAGGGGGGAAAGTAGAAAAAGAGAAAAAAGGGGGGGGGGGAAGTGTATCAAACGAGTAAGGGGGCTTTTACAATGTTTAGACTTTGTCGGCACTTACTACATGCCAAATGCGTCTTGTTTGGTATATCACGAGAGTACGCTTTGAGGAATTACCTGATGACTACACTATTTGGTCTGCGAGCCAATCGGTCCACCTCCTCGATTGAGATCTGGTCCACTTTGTTGTACACCTGTAAGCAATGAAAAACATTTAGTCAACATTTCACCTGTAGTAGACTATAGGCAACGGATTTCTCAGGTCCAGATCACCATCTTGAATTAATATTACTCAATCACACTTTGATTACATCCCATGGCAATTACAGTACATCTGATGGCAACGGGTTTGAAGACAGAGGCCGGGTTGATACTCACATACAAGCAAGGCATATAAACTCTGTTCCCCACGATGACATCGATAAACTCGTCTGGTGTGCAATCCTCTCTGAACAAAACCTCTGCGTTGAAGATTTCTACAGGAATGGTTAAGTTCAAGAACTATTTTCAGCCTCTAACGTGCAGTATAAGGCTGAAATGATAAGTAAGAACAAGATGCTTCTGTTCTTCTTAGATAGATAGATAGATAGATACTTTATTGATCCCCAAGGGGAAATTCAAGAATCAATGCACTCTGCTGAGTGAGCGGTCAGGCAATGGGTGAAGGATACTGTATTCATGCAAAATAAGCTGCACCAGCTTCTCGGAGCACTGTGTGAGAGGCAATGTTGAATTGAAGGACAGTCCACCACCTTTCTTGGGCTGAAAGAGGAATAAGATAAATGCAATGCATATAGAGCGTGAGTATTTCAGTGTGTGTGGGGAAGGGGGCAGAAAAATGGAAATAATTTCCCACATGAATATCATTTCTCCGGGGCAAATGTACTTAGTATTTGTGAATTAATGTCATGCATTAACAGAATGACGTACCTTGAAGTAAATATTTGGTTTTGAACAGTTTAGTCTAATGCCAACAGACTCCAACTCCTTTTCCAGCAGTTCCCTGGAATGGTAATGAGACAAGATCAAGAATGAGAAAACCAATCTCTAGAAAGGTTCAATCAAATACAATTTGAGGCTTTCAATACCTGACTTCATTATAAAACATCTGTTACGGTGGTGGAAGCTACCATAACCATAGCTGAATGTAACCCATGACTGCATTAAGTCGAAAGCAGCGTTCACACCAAGAACAATAACGATAACTATAACCAAAATGATAAAAGCATCCGAGATAAAAGCTCTCTTTGTGTTAATGAATGTGATGGCTAAAATATTATGGGTTCTGATCGGCTGTTAGCTTTTTATCGTTCTCAAAATCGCTCGGAAAGTGATCCCCAATGTCATCATTCTTCATGTCGTAATCGTTATAGTTTAAGTGTGAATGTTATCATTCACATGAACGAGAACGATATTTGCTTATCGTTATCGTTATAGTCATCATTCTTGGTGTGAACTGCCCTTAAGCCTGACCCTTTGGTCATGAGGCTGTAGCTCATGACTATTACCACCACCCGTGGCTAGTTTTCTCTACATGATCATAAATTGGGGAAGTGATGCAGACATTTGTGGTTGTGATTATGCCTAGTATTAGGGGACCTGCAGCCAGGAGAGTTAGACTCCTGGCACCATTAAGCAATAATCCCAGAGACACCATAGGTTCCAGTGATTTTAGAACAATGACGCGGAGAGGAGTGCCTAAAAGCCCCCTTTAACATCACCGGAACATATTGCCTTGTGAGGCTACCTACGATCGCCAATTTGTGGTACAGTAATGCTGAATGTGATGGGGTCAATGTGACTGGCAGCAGTGTTTTATAATGGAACGTGATATGAACACGATTTAGCCACTGATAATCAAAGAGTATAACAATCCGTTTTAGAAGGAATGGGTGAGGCACTGTGTGTATGTCATCATTTGATACCTCTGTTGTTGCTTTGTGAGTGAGCACTGCTTGACTGTGTTAACATAACGAAGATGAAACATGTAGTCGTTACCCACCTCTGGACATCCCCTTTTGTTGCATCCAGCATCATGATTACGACATCAGCTGTTCGAGCCACTGCAATGACTTGCCGACCTCTACCCTTACCTATCAGAACAAGACAGCCAACTTATGCCAACAGACTCTGATGACAGTGAGAGAAGAATGAATATCAAGAATAATTCTGTCTGTGTGTGTGTGTGTGTGTGTGTGTGTGTGTGTGTGTGTGTGGGTGGGTGTGTGTGTAATACTGAATGTACATACCCTGAGCAGCACCCTCAATGATTCCAGGCAAATCCAAGAGTTGTATGTTGGCACCTTTGTACTGATGAGACAAAAGAAATAGGATGAGCCTTGTTTGACAAATGCCAGCATTCGCTTAGAATATTTACTGGAAGGAGCAAGCACGAATGAAAAGTCCATAAGTCCTACCGAAATTACACCTGGGATGCACGTCAATGTGGTGAACTCATATGACGCAGCTTCGCTTTCAGTTGATGTCATTAAGCTAAGGAAAGTGGACTGAAAAAGAACATTTACATTGAGTGTTATATTCACTTCCAGTACATTCACAATGACCACACTGATCACCTCAATGATATATTACATGGTCACAATGACAGGCTGACTTACCTTACCCACGGATGGAAACCCAATCAGCGCTACCCTGGCATCGCCAGATTTCATTACATCAAAGCCTTCACCCTTGGCTCCAGCAGATTTCGAGGGTTCCAAAAGCTGAGCTCTGTATTTGGCCAACTTGGCCTTCAATAATCCTAGATGGTACTCGGTAGCTGCAGAAAAGAAAATTTCAGCCGGTGAAAAGACATGCAACAGTCTGGGGCATATTCTGTTTGAAACGCCTAGTCGGTTTTCACAATACCATATGTTTCAGTTCCAAGTAAAACTCATATTTCAGTTGTACTTACCTTTATTTTTTTGAGTCCGGCCGATTTCTCTCTCGATTTCCGCTATTTTCTCGAGTATCCCCATGATTGCTGGATTCTAAAGATCTATTTTCTTAGATTCCTAAAAGATAAACATTCTGATTAGATGCAAGAAAATCGTTCCAGTACTGTTTTATACACAGCTAACGTTGACATAGCAAGTTGAGATGTGGCAGTGGTACATCAGCTAACGTTAACTTCGCTAACGCAAGTTAAACTACTTTTGGAAGATAACGTTCGTTAATTAGACAGAAAAAAGGTTTATAACAATCTATTCCAATTATTAAACGTGTATTGTACACTGAATCATTCAGCTAAACGATAACAAATTCAGAACATTGTATTATTTACACTTTCTGATCGAAGTCTGCAGCATGCCGAGAAAATGACATCACATGCCGGAAGTACACGGTCCGGTTTCAAAGGTTTCCGACAAGAAACAAGTGACATTTAGTTTTGTAAATGGTTCCTGGTAGGAAGGATACTGTTTTATGTCATTTCGTTTGCGCTCTATTTATTATATAGTTGTATGGTGAATGTGTAATAAAGTACACGTTATGACGAAAGACTCACAATTTCATAAGTCTTGGAATTATAGTAAGTTTCCTTCAAATAAATGAATACGCCCTTCAGATATTGTGAGGGCATCAATCCCACAATGCAAGAATAAACATGGCTGCGCCGTATGGCTCCAAATCATCTGCCGAAAATGCAGGAACTTTCCAAGGCTTTCCATTCAGTATGTCAGGTAGACCGGCTGATGATACTTCTGGTACGGAGCAAGTAAAGACGGGGGAGACAAAAAAGAAACCATGCAGAGCATGTACAGATTTTAAATCGTGGATGAAAACACAGAAGACACCGACTCCGACAGCACAGGTGAATAGGGTGCATTCCATTAACGTTACAAGTAGGTAGGCAATGAATTTCTTCACTGAGAAGTGATTCTGTAGTATAAAGTCAGTGAACATATGCGAGCAAAATGGATAATGTAACCGAGTAAGACTCTGTTGAGACCTTTTCTTGTATGATGTAACCTTATTGTTAAAGAGGCAACCCAGACAGCATAACCAACGTCACGCTACCTTGACCTGTCAAGTCATTGACAGTGGGCTTAATGCTTGCTAGCCAGCATAACAGTGTACACATTCTAGGTATAGCCTACTTACAGTAGCACATGCACGGTTACTGTAAGTAGCCCATATGAAAAGTGTTATGATTATATGATATAACAGACGCTTTTGTCAAAGGTGACAGACGCACAAAGCAACAAAAAAGCTACAGTATAGGCCTACAATAATTGAAAATGAACAGAATCGTTTTAAAATGTTGGTAAGTAGGCTAGGCTATAGGCTACATTAAGGAAAATACCAATGATAAACAATAATGTTAATAATGGGCAATAACCATGATCAATAGCCCAATGAAAATAAACAATTACCATAAAAGAACCAATTTGTTAAGTGTATGCTGATAAACAGAAAAGTCTCAAGTGCAACATTGGTAACATCACCCACATTTAACAAATTCTAAAGAATTATTAGTTTGGAAAATCCACACCCAAATCTAGAAAGATTTAGGGTCTGGCTAGGTGTATCGAAAATGGCAGCTTGAGGGCCAAGGTTCCAAGGGCACGACTAATGAGCATCATTAGTGATGGCCAGAGTGACTCGCAAATCAAATTGTGCTCTTGTGAGAACTCTGGATTTCCAGAGTAAAGAATTATGACAGTTTCCTAAGAAATCCCACCGAGCTTAATGTCAACATGCCCATGTTTATCACCATTTTGACATATAGGCCTAAGCAACCCTGTGGTATAGCTGGGTGTGTTGTGATTGTTAACTTTATATAGCCAATTAAGCTTATTGATAAATGCTGGGTGTTTATAGGCTACAGTAGGTCTACGTTAATATGCTTCTGAAATGTATGACCATCTTTCTGTAGGTGACAACGCCATCAGAGGGTGAGAGCGAAAAGCCAGTTGAGTGTCCAATGGACAGAGAGGAGCTGGGGAGATGCTCATGGTCCTTCCTGCACACAATGGCTGCCTACTATCCAGAGGCTCCAAGCTCCGGCCAGCAGAAAGACATGACACAATTCATCAACCTTTTCTCAAAGTTCTTCCCTTGTGATGAATGCGCTGAGGATTTGAGGGGAAGGTAATAAACCTTTAGGCTGAGATGTATGTGGAAGCTCATGTTAATATTGCACATTGAAGGCATACAGCCAGGGCCAAAGAGGGGGTAAAGTAGGGTTGGAAGATTGCAAAATTGCAATTTGATGGAATGCAACTAACAACAAAACGAACAAATCCAAAGCTTGCGCTTAATTGTGTGGCTAGCAACTTTGACCGATATAATTATTATTATTATTATTATTATTTTTAAATGTTGGCCTGTTGGTGATAAAGAGTAATGCTTATCAGTCAGAAGCAACACGCTCCACTTATCAGATGTGGCCTATCTCAAAGCTATATTTGGAAGTGATTCCTACATCATTTTCATCATTGGATTAGTAGACAGAGTATTCATATTTTGATGTTCTCTTAATTGATAATGCTTCATCAGGTTTTAAATGTATTATACAGTGCATTTTGAACCGAAGCTTGATTTGTAATGTAAATCATGCAAATCAAATCACAATATCAGTCAGAATAATTGCAATTAGATATTTTCCCCAGGTCCTTCAGCTGTAGTGTGCAGAGAAGCATCATAACTAGTCAAATCCCACTAAGTTGCAAAACAAAATGGAAAATAAGCATTCATTGAGACAGCTTTTCGTGGGAATATGGCTGTTTGACTGCTGTTGTGTACATTATTTTTATCCACACATTACCTCTCTTTTTTTAACAGGTTGAAAACAAACCAGCCCGATGCCAGCAACAGACACAACCTCTCGCAGTGGCTATGTGGTCTCCATAATCAAATTAATGTTAGGTTAGGCAAGCCAGAGTTTGACTGCTCCAAAGTAGATGAGCGATGGAAAGATGGGTGGAAGGATGGATCTTGTGATTGACACTCACAAACTGCAGGGAATGTGAAACATTGAGAATAATTATGGTAACTGTGAGACTTAAATGTTGTATTTACGTCTACAAATGAAACCAGAAGTGTATATTTTTTCAACGCTATGTGTATATTAAGATGTTTATTTGCCTTTTACAACCTTATGCAGAACATATGGTTTTACAAATGCAATGAGGGTCCAGGTCATCTCAGCACTTTCACTGATCTTGTCTGTTCTTTTCTGTGTGTTTTCTGCAAGGGACAAATAAAGTTCCACTTATGTGTATTATAATGGGACCATTTGTCTTTATTTGATTGATTGCCATGTTGAAACTGAATTCTGATTCAGCACACAATCAGCCTACTTTTCTATGGTTCTCTGGCACACTTGGGTAAAAAAATTCTATGTCTACTAAAACCAATTTGTGTGCTTAAAAAATATGTTCTAAATGCACACATTGCCAATAGAAGAAACTGCTGACTAAAATTCACCCAACATGCCCTTCAATGTTGGCATTATTCACAATGTATGTTTTTGAAAATTGTTTTCACTCAGCAAACCATTTACTCAGTTGTATGCTTTTGTTTTTCCATATAGGCCAGCACTGGACTGAAATGGGATTAACATAAAATAGGACATCTCTCTGTGTGATGCCATATTTGAATGTTTGTGAAATGATAGACCAAACAATGAGACAGAATTGCTGTATGATAGTCCCATAATGCATTATGTGCTGTTGCTGTCGCGCATGAATAACAGTGCTATTTGGAAAAAATCAGCAAAATATTTAATCCAGAACATTTTACTCCATTTCTGTAAGAAGAGAGCGAAATTGCTCCGACAGACCTACTCGCCAAGTGGTCAGTAGGGGTCGCTGAAGAGACCAGCATCGTGGGCTGTGTCTTGTACACGCCGCTGCCAGGCAGTGGGGTGTGTGCACAACAGATCCTACCTATCTGGAAACCAAAGGCTGGAGCCTGAAGAGCAGCGAGAGGAAAGATGGACGGAGTAGGCTCCTTTGGCGCTGGTAGAGCAGGGGCTGCCTTCGACCCTATTGCTTATGTCCAACAGCCGACGACAATCCTCAGAATAGTAGCCTGGGTAAGGTTGTTTTTTCCCATTATAGGGCGTATCTGTGATGTTTCATATATTTCGTGAGGTGAAGATGTGTGTAAGCCATATCGTTATTGATGGATGCTCTAAATTGAAATTGCACATCGCCAATAATGACTCTTGTGACGATATTCTGTTCCTTACGGCCTCTAGTTGTTTTCCTCTTGCATAATAGCGTAGTGAGGGGTTATACGATTCAATAATCTTAAGATTCATTTGATTTCCTCTGGCTAATTTTCTCTGATTAGCTCAGATTCGTCATGCTTATTTAGAATTTGATAGCCTACACATATTTATATTTTCCTTTGATGAAGGCTTATTTGGCCATTTTGGACCGTTTGGGTTTTAGGTTACCTTCGATATACCCTACAGCTCATAATGATTTTATTTAATTATACCACCTTAACAATACAGCAAATATGAAATATATTTTGAGATGTGTTATTTCAGTCGTATAACTCTATGATATCTCAACCATGTCCATAGCCTATGCAAAATCGTGACAGTGTCGTTATTTCTTTATTGTTATTTTCTGCATGAAATTGGTTTGCTGGAAGCTTACATCAGGAGTAAAGAAGGGCACAATCCCCGCCTATCCGACCCCCCTACCATCTTCAGTAATGTCAGTATAAAAGCTCCCATTAGTTGCGCGTCCCTTGTGTGCAACCCACGACAAGAAATTGCAGAATGTAGCCTACCGATGCAACGTCTACATTCTTTGCATAACGCGTGTGTGTCTGATAGTGTGTCTATTAATATATTATTAGCCTATAGCCACAGCTCATGATACAAGCATTTCATGGGAGATGATGAATGGTATTTCTGTGAATAGTGGATGCGAATCTCCTCACTTGTTGATAGCCTACTCTACAACTGTTTCTATTGTTAGATATCAAAGGGCTTGCAAGCAATTGGGTATTCCAGTTATTTGTGGCCAAAAACAACGAGGTCAGAACCTCAAAGGCATTTATGCATTTTTAGCTCCAGCACAGTACAACTTATCAGGAGAACCAAGTCTTTCAGGACATGCCATCACAAATCTTTTGTAGGCCTATAGAGGCCTGTGTGGTGACTGTGGACTAATTTATTTCGGATTTGTGAAATGTAATATTTAGGGAATTAATGACCTGAAAAACTTGCCAGGTTATTTAGCCTTGAGTAAAGCCTTGATCCCCATGCATTCTTACAAACAGGAGTTGGTTTTACCTTATTGAAGTGCTGGCTTTCTGAGAAACGTATAGGGATAACTGTTTCATGCGCATACAATGTTTACTGATGTGGACAAGTTTTCTTTTAAACATAAAATGACTAACAATTTAGGAGTCGTATGCAGTTACTACTGAGCAGTTGTAGTTGCTGTCATTCTGTTTGAGGGGCCCATAAGCATCAGAGCACCAGCATGTTGGTGAACTATATGTTAAAAAAAACAAAAAACATAATCCCCCATTTGCAGATAACAGTTACAACATAATGGGCTGATGGCAGCTGAGATTTCTCCACTGATGCTGGCCTTTCATTGACACTTCTGATGACACTGCACATTCATGTGGATCCATCAAACTGTCCATCCATCAACCATGTCATGTGATCTCCATCTACCCCACGTCCCATCAGTCTCCTGATTCTCATGTCTAAATATTGATCTACTGTAGTGTTTGGTGCCATGTGAGACCTCGCATAATCAATTGGCCTACAGCACCATGGACTACACTGTTCTTCATAATATATTCACGCTCTACTCAAACCCAAATCGCCTTGCGTCGTCTTTGCAGATTTTTTCCATAGTCGTGTTTGGGTCCATTGTGAACGAGGGCTACATCAACATCGGGAGTGAGAGACTGTACTGCGTCTACAACAAGAACAACGATGCCTGCAACTTTGGGATCACCATCGGCCTCATAGCCTTCTTGGCATGCCTCTTCTTCGTCGCCTTGGACTTTAAGTTCCAGCAGATCAGCAGCATCAAAGACAGGAAGAAGGCAGTGATGCTTGAGATTGGTTTTTCAGGTAAAGCACCTCTCCCAAGACCTGTAGTCAGATACAAAAAAAAAAGAAGCAAAACTAGGTGAAGCAGAAGCTCACCGCTCAGTTAATCAGTACCACTGCTGTGAATGAACCACTGAAGAGAAACTGCTTCCGTGTCTGACTGTGTTTACCCTTAAGTTACACTTTTTTCCTGCCTCAGACTCTTCAGCTATTCCAGAATATGTTATATGTTAAGCATATGTACAAAACATGTCACCCTTATGATAGAACCGGGATGTTATGCATGAGGGGGGCTGGAGGGGCTTTAAAGGCTTCTTGAAATCAGTTCCTTTTGGCATGGTGGCTAATGCATTTGCTATTCTAATGGAAATGAATGTGCATGAGAGTGCACTCTGAATCAATCGAAAAACAGAACAGTAAACTGTAACTGAAATTATGTTAAACAGAGCTCTGGGCAAAACGAACACATAACTGTTAGATGGAAAAGGTTGTGCCTAAAATGTTGTGCTCACGGTCTTAAGTATACACCTGCCAAAGCAGACAGTTGTCCAGACAGTATACTTATTTTGAGATATTTCATAAGGCATATTGTGACTGAGTGAGTGTGAATAACCACCGGGCTGCCTTACCCATATCTAGAATCTGAGTCACAATAGACAATGGCTGACTGACTGCTTGACTGAAATTAGTTGCTATGCTGTCCTGCACTGTTGTTATGGACAGCAGTCGTTTTTCAATGCTGCGCTGGGCTGAACATGGCTGTTCCATGGTTACAGGTTTCTGGACATTCATGTGGTTTGTCAGCTTCTGCTTCCTGGCTAACCAGTGGAGTCGCACCACCCCAGATGAGTTGCCCTTGAACCAGGGGGCAGATGCTGCCCGTGCTGCCATTGCCTTCTCCTTCTTCTCCATTTTCACCTGGGTGAGCAGCTAAAAGTCAAAGAAATCTGTTTACTGACATAATACAGGGGTTTGAAAGTGAAACAGTACAACCTTAATTGTTAACTAAGTAACTTCCGTATTATCACTAATCATGAGGCATGTGAAACTTGATTGATTTGGTGTTTCTATTCTCTGGAAATGAAACTTGTGACCTTTATGGAGTTGGTTTCATATAATATGAATAGAAAATGTTTGCTGAATAACCTTAATGTTTAACTTCAACACAGATTTTATGTAGACTCGCTACAAATCCATATTGAGTGAAGTAAGACTTCCTAAGGCTAAGACAGCCAAACCCATTTCCGTACACTACTTATGAATTGGAGGAAACTAATGAATGAAAAGTGATTCCTTCAACTGCAGCTACTCTAGTCAAAAACAAACATCAAGCAGGAAAGAAAACCCAAAGTCTGCATTTTACACCCCTGCGAGCCACCGTAGCCTTCGCTCTCAGCTTATTTACATCCTGATGTTGTCTTTAGGCCTCAGGGTTCGGAAGGCAAGGCAAGGCGAGTACACAAAGACATGGACGACAGAAAAAGAGCCGTCCTCAGGCTAAGAATAATCCATTACATCATGACCCATCTTTGCCACATAGACCTGAACTACATTAGTGGGAAAATAGTGCTCCACATACTGGAGTCTGACACTGGGGAATGGAAGCAAACGCACAATAGCGCTACTCCAGTTTTTCTAGCGCGGCGGCTCAACAGAGATGGAAGGAAGGGGCTGAAGAGGTTAGGCTTATGAATGGGCTGCAGCTCCCCTGCTGTGTTTGCAGGCACAGTTAAGACTACACTTGTCTCAGGCAGATGAGGTTGGAGATATCTCCGAAGAGACAGTGTTACTGGTCGGAGGAAATGCAATACTGATTACTCATTAACACACACTTTCAGGCAGCCCTCGTGCTGTTTATAAATAACGTATTAACATTTTTTACTGATATCTCAACAAATGAGTGACCATGGTACTACTATGAAACCATTCAAATCAGAAATTTAGTCTGGAGATATCATTTGAAATCAAATGTGGCTGCTAAAATTGAAGAGGTGCACCAGGCTAAAGGATTTTAGAGATTAGAGAGTTTTTTATTTTTACAATCTGGTGTAGTGTAAAGATACAGGGTTTTCATGGAGAAATAATGATTGAATGTAGATGAAAGTTGATAGTATGTGTGTTTAGTTGGACACACGATACAGTGGCCTACACGCAACAGGAGTATACACAGTTGTAGACACAAGAGAAACTGGAGCTCCACCTTGGGTTTGTAAATGGGCATTTCAGCTTTTTCTTTGTTAAATTTAAACATACTGTAACTTGGGGTGAGACCGTATATCAATATTGTGTAACTGTAGATATCTGTTTCACGATAAAGCGTCCTCCATTTGATTTAGCACTCTCTACTACTTTATGGGATCTCATGAGGATGCTATCAAATGTATGGGCAAAACTTGAATACATAACAGAATACATAATTCCTATGTTTTTCTTTTTAGGTATATTTGTGGATGATATATTTTTTTTGCATTTCATTAAGTATCTCAGCATCGTTTTAATGTGATATTATTGTGGACAAAATGTTGTTAGGTACTCTTTGATTCTGCCTCCAAACCTAACATACAGAGAGACCTGATTCCACAAACCTGCTAGTTACAAACCTTAGAGCCACAGGAAATGTTGAGTGATATGTCAAAACGTCCACTACATGCCTTCTCTGTTCTTCACTAGGCTGGCTTGACGGTGAGAGCCGTGCAGAAGTTCCTTCTGGGCACTGATATGAGCCTCTTCACCACGGAACACTTGGACGGCAATGCTACTATCCAACCGTACCCCGCCGGCACAGTCCCCGGGCCCGAGACCACCGACACGTACCAGAGCCCCCCCTTCACCGAGAACCTGGACTCTACCGCCCCGTACCAGGTGCCCATCTACTAGAGGTGGAGCTCAGTGGCGTCAGAGTGGAGCAGGTCCAACCAAATGTGTCTGTGTTAAGGGGAGGTTTGGGTGAGCGTGCGGGTGGTTGGGGGTGGGGGTGGGGGGAATGGGCGGCTCACCCGCTCGCGGTGGTGTAACAGTGTTCATAGGTAGTGCTGTGCTGTGATCCTCTGTGCAGGTTTTTTTCGATCGTGGTGTCAACTTTCATCCTGATCTGTTTTAGGTAGTTCTGCGTTGCTATGCTAGGTGGTACCTGAAAATAAATATACACACACTGCGCATCCCACCCATAGGCAAAAAAGCCATCAAAGGGTCTCTCTTTCTTGACAGCATCAGACCTTAGGGCAAAGTGGAATTAAATTGACCTGGTATAAAAGGAAGTATATTTGATGTGTGATATAATGTTCTTTCAAGTGTTAATGCCTGTTGGTCTTGGGAGAGAATATTATTTGTGTTGCATGTATTAAAAACGTACACATGAAGTGCCATGCATCAGGACATCTTGAACTACTGGGTCACCATATGCTGCAGGCCACGTGCAATATACTTAAAATAGAGAATTATCAAACTGTCTGAAATCAGTCCTCAAATTAAAGATATTATATACATTTTAAAGAGTATGTTTACAAAAAGCTGCCAAACTGTCCAATTTTGTTGAAAATTATTATTATTTTTTTTTCCCGTGCGTGAGGAGTAGTCTTCCCAAAGGGCATTTTATTGGCCCCCGGATGCTACGGAGTAGACCATTGTGACGTGATGCAGGGTGATTCAGTGTCAACAGGTAGACATTGCAAGTTCAGTGTTGGGATTTTTATTTGTGCAGTCAATGTACTTTTGGTAGACCTGTGTAGAAACTGGGAGCTGCGATCTTTTTATTTTTATTTTTTCCTTTCTTGTCTGTGATGGTGGTCAGTGAACATGAGTGGTCAGTCCGATCTGGTGTTGACAGTAACACGTTTTGGGTCAAGAACTCAGTATTAAACAATGAGGTGTTGTAAACCAAGTATGGCGTAAGGGTTTAGCTGATGTACACTGAAAGGAACAGATTTGTTTTTCTCTGACACACTCAAGACTGCCTTCTGTTACCTTTTGTGCACTCCTGGGAAATGTGTAGTGACAAATATGAAGATGCATGCAGTATTTGAAACACATTTAACTTGTCCCTGCTCAATTCACGGCAGCAGAAATATCAAGAGGCTGATTAAGTGTCAGGAATATAGATCAGTCAGGCTAATTCACTATGATGCTTTAACACAGGATCCATTTTTAAGATCAATCCAGTGAATATAGTTGTTTGAGAAGAGACAAGTTGATCAGAAAAAAAACCTTCCTCAAAATAACTTCTTGCGTCCCTAAAAGATGAGATTTTGCAGATGGGTGTAACTAAGTTTCAAAGGCATTTGATAAATCATCCGTGCTTAGTCTAATAAGTGGTAGATCATCTCAAATGTATCTATGTTCTGAGATAGGCCAATGTACACAAAGTAATTGATTGTAACACAGTACATTATAAATGGAGTACGTTTGTGAATCTGGTCAGGGTCTCGTGTTTCCTGTTTTAACACTGCACTCTTGTTAAACTGCTTCATGGACCAATTTTTTACAGCGCCCTCGTTTGTTCTCTTTTTATTTTGTAAACACATAATATCCTCAGGCGTGATAGCCCATCTTGTCTGTAAATGCTGTTCATAGAGGACTTATTGTTGTCAAACTGAATGTCTTTGGACTGCAGTTGTCTGACATTACGGAAATAAAAAAAAACATGTTTTTGACGAGTTGGTCAGTTTGTGATGTGAAACCTCATGCTTCCTCTCACACTTCACCTCTCCCCCACAATCACAGTCACAACACGTCTGCTTGTATCTGTTATAGTGAGCTTTGCAGAACACTACTTTGGAACACTCTCGCTTAACGGCATCTTATTCAGCGATGTGATAGTCAGGCATTTAAGAAATCTTTCTACCTGAAGCAGTGCAGCTGGGACACTTTGAATATTCACTGAAAAAAAAGTCAACCAATGAACATGTGAAAATCTTCCTTCACAAAGCCAGTCTAATGAAAGTTTGAATGTTGACTTGATAGGTCTTAAGGGGTAGCTTCTCATAATTACGATTAAAAAAAAGACTCTTTCACTTACTCTGCCCACTTTCATCTCTATTGCTAGGTTCATGATAGTATGGCAGGTGTGTAATATATGTGGAATATATTATATTCTAACCTTGGATGAAACTGATTTTAATATGATGCAATCTGCTCATAAATATGACTCAAACATTATGCAATATTTGCAATACGAACATATCAAATGTTAGTGCAAGACTACACATATACTCTTTTAAAATGTATACTAAATATGTGTACTTATGCATACTAAATATTGATGACAGGTTGGCTATTCTTTGTGAATGATTACATTAACCATAACAACCACACAGATAGGGTGACGATAACCAGTGCAATGGTGATTCAGGCATGAAATGTTCATGAAGTAGGCTACTTACACTCAACAAGCAATCAAAACTAAACACAGTCAATGGTCTGCCATCATTTTAGACAGACACCCTCCTCTTCATGTTGTATGCCTTTTAATTGTTTGCATTTTTGTTCACATGACATTAACCTCATCACTTTTTTTTTCTCCAATTAATGTATTGGGTGAGTTGTGAGGGATGCTCGTGTTCAGGTGGGGAAAATGCTTAAATAAATACTTTAGTTTTCCCAAAAGGCAAACTTGATAAAATTCTTTCAAAAATTCAACATATTTAGAAAAGAAATCAATACAGGCAAATCGAAAAGACTTCGGCTGAAATTAACAACTTGCTAATTTTGCCACCTTTTTCATTTGAACTTAATAACAATTGGGTGACAAACTCACCTGTTTAAAACACGGCCCCCCTGATGAACAGCAAGATTAGCATGGATTATACCATGTGGGTTTTAGAAAAAAGATTACTTGCTTTAGCTTTTCAAAAATGTTCAAGTAAAGATGACTTATTTTGCTTAAATAACAAAAAAAACGTGTTAGTCCTGCTTGTCTGGAAAGGGAAATGAAGGACCCCTGGACTAGTCAGGTTATCTCCTTTCTGTAACATAGGGCCTACATTTCCCAGAATCCAACACAGGCGTATCACATTCCCCATTCATTCTTACATCAAGATCACACCCTCACTGGTAGAAGCACTCAATCACTCTCCTCAAGCCTTTTAATAAAACACTCTGGAGATGCTCTGGGTCATCTGAACTAGCAGACAGAGCTGGCTGTGGCTGTAGCTGTGTGGCTGTGCACGTGAGCGCAGGCAAAAAAGGGGCTTTATTTATTAGCTGATGATCTTACTGATAGCCTGCAAAGAGGGGAAGTCCTCCTCGCCCCCCATGTGCAAGGTCTTGTGGGAGTTGAAGTCCTTCGGGGAAAGCACCTGCCTACAAGTGGGGCACACCTGGCAGTCCAGCTCGGGGCCCAGGCTGGGCGAGCTGGTCTGCCAGGCCGTCTTCTTCTTGTTCTTCTTGGCCTTGGCTGCCCCACCACCACCACCACCACCACCACCACCACCACCCTGCTGCTTCTCCAGGGCCTTGAAGTCCCCGTGGGCAGTGAGAAGCTCCTGCTGCTTTTGCAGGTCCGGCAGCAGCACCAGCAGCTCGTTGAAGACTCTGTTGAAGTTGTCGCCCAGCAGCTCCTGGCAGCTCCGGTGGTACTGGGCCGCTGAGATCACACCCTTGGAGGGTTAAGAGAAGGGAAAAAAAAAAAAAAAAACGAGGGCAGGTCATTATCAGTGCACACTACAGTAATTTCCTGCATATAAGCTGCATTGTGTATAAGGCGAAGGACAGTGTTTTATGCCAGTTAAAAGAAACAAAACCATATAAACACCATAAACTGCCCCCCCTGTATTACCCTCATAGCCAAAGAAATTTAGCAAAATTTTAAGCCGCAGCTAATAGTCGGGAAATTACGGTACTAACTTCACTGGAACCAATTACACTGATGGGATATACTGTATCCCCAAAGCAGTTGTGCCCTCCTCTTAAGAAAATAGGAAACCTCTCAGTAGGAGGGCACATGCAAAAACACTCACCATTCCAGTTCAGTATGATGAACATATAATGCAATACACAACACACTACAAAAACCTCAAGACTGTATCTTATGGAAATCATTCTCACACCAAAGATAGCTTTCTAAAACAATTTAAAAATATTTCAGACACTAAGGCCATCTTTATGAATGGAGGCGTTGGTTACCTGTCGGAATTGTCCAGAGTAATTCTTAAACTCGTTGAACTTAGACTCATCGTTCTGAAGGTAGTTTTTGATTGACTGAATCAGGTCCATGTTTCTCTTTACGAAATTGTCAGGTTTGAGGTAGGTCCCAAGAGACTGTGTTGGTCTGTAGAAGAGACATAATTGATTATGGTTATGGGATTTGGCATACTGTTTTGTCCAAAGTGACAACAATATCATAACGAATTTAACAGTGAACATTTATTTCTACATTTGGGAAAATAGCAATAATAAACAATATCAATAACCTAATGAAAATAAACAATGAAAAATAAAGACCAAAATGTGTACGGCTGGTCAGACCATCAACAAATGTTCAGAAGGTACTGATGGTGGTGTGATCTGATTGGCTATTGAGTGAAAATACCAAAACCAAAAAAAAGAAAACCACAGACATTTTTACTAGCTGAACCAGGCAAACAGGATTCACCCACCGATTGGCAGCAGTAACAGGAGGATCCACAACATTACTGTTGAGAGGAACACCTGTAAATCCAGGGGGCGGTTTGGTGACCATGGCTGCTACACCCCCCAACCCTGGCGGTGGCGCTGGAGCGGCAGCCTGTGTACTCTTCAAGGGGAATGCGCCTTTGAAACCTGGGGGTGGAAGGACATCAGCAAACCATCACGGTATGGTATTGACATACGCCCACAATAAAGGTGGGCCTTTCTCTCTTATCAGAGCAGTTAATTGGATCGACTTGCAGATAAACTGATATGAGAGTCTTAAGGAACTCCTCATCAATGACATTTCTTTCATAGCCAAAACGCTCTGCACAATGGTGCCGGCATGAGTGCGATGCATCCTGCGTTGGACTTTCGATTGCATTCGATTTCATTCGTTTTCAATGCAACTCCACCCAGCAGTGTCGCTCTTGGCCCCTGCTGCGTTGAATTACAACTTTATTTTTTACTGAGTGGCATCAATGAAAACATTGTTAATCAAATGCAAGATTTTCAGCATTGATATGCGTGGCAAGTAACAATTTGCAGAGCGCTTAATGCCGATACGAGGGTCAGCCAATGACAACCTGCTTTTAGGGCATATTCAACTCTCCTTTTATGCTACTGCAGTAACTGGTATTTGTCTGTGTTCATCACAACATCATATCTGTTCATCACACACAGAAATGTTGTAAACTAAAATTGTACTATAGCTTGCATTGGCATTGTATTTCCAAAACTGAATCTGCTAGAACACAAACGCATACATCTATCCATCCCAATCTCCCCTTTCTCCCTGTCGCTGTCCAACTCAGCCAAATGTCCCCATTATCATTTTTGATCAACACCCTGCAGGCCAAAGCCCTGAGTTCTTCACTAAAAATGAATAAAAGGCAGAACTTTGCCTTGATCTATTGTGAAAATCTCGATAGATCTAGTAGTCTATGATCTGTTACAAGTACAATCAATGACATACAAGACTTGAGAGACACGACAGACTGTTGAGTGAACGAGCAAACGTGTGCTAAAACGCATAACAATGACGACAACGAACAGTACACACTGAGCTTCATGCTTGCCTGTCAGTGCAGTACCGAATGAGTTTTCAAGCAAGATACTATTTATTTTTGTTGGATAAACTATCCCTTAAAACTCATCCAAAAGAGAAACCAAGGGGTACTGTACCAGGTGGAGGCTTTTTGGAGATGAGGGCAGGGAACTCTTCCTCCATGGGCAGGGGTGGAGAGTCTGACGCTGGCAGTGGTTTGGCAACAGGAGGCTGCTCTGTAGGGGCCATGGTGTAGCCGCTGCTCTGCATCGCGGCCCTTTCCGTGTAGCCGTTCATCACGGCGCTCGACTTGGGCATCGACTTGGGCATCCCCGCGGGAGTGTTGGGGTTCAGTGCAGAGGCTTTGGGGACGCCGGTGTCCGGCCGCTTGCTTTGCGGCACGTTCTCTTTGTGAGCGGCGCTGGACGCCATCCCGCCCAGGTCCGTCGGTGCCCCCGGGGCGCCGGAAGACGAGGGGCCGGACGGCTTCTTCTTCTTGCCCGCCTTTGTGGCGCTGGGCTGGGGAGCAGGGCCTCCCTTCACGGTCAGGAGCGAGGAGATGTCCAGCATGGTTGGCACTGCCCGGATCTCCTTGACCGTCTTGCCAGGGAGGGGATCCTCCTCGTCCGACGAGCACGGCGACTTGATTTTCGGGGCGGGTTTGGGAGCCTCGCTAGTGCCGAGCTTCTTCTTCCGTTTGGACGAGGAGGAGGAAGAGGAGGAGGAGGAAGGCAAGAGGGGTTGAGGGCCGCTTAAGGAGCCGTGGGCGGAGGCGGGGGGAGGGGCGGGTGTTTTGCTGGGCAGGACCACCGTCTTGCTCGCGGCCCATGCCGACCCGGAGCTTTCCGGCGGCTTCCTGGGTTTGATTTTAGAGATGAGCGCGGGGAAGTCCTCCTCCTGGAAGGACGACTTGCTCCGGGGCGGAGCGCTGTAGGCGGGCGTCATCGGCGCGGAATGCTGCGCGCTGGAGAGGCTGGGGAAGTCGTCCTCCTTCAGAGTGACTGGAGCGGGGGGTTTGATTGAGCTGCTACACAGAGAGAGAGAGAGAGAGAGATGGGAGAGAGAGGGAGAGAAAGAGAGGGAGGGAGAGAGGGAGGGAGAGAGGGAGAGAGAGGGGGAGAGAGGGAAAGAGTGAGAGAGAGGGAGAGAGGGAGAGGGAGAGAGAGGGGGAGAGAGAGAGAGAGAGGGGGAGAGAGGGAAAGGGAGAGAGAGAGTGAGAGAGAGGGAAAGAGGGAGAGGGAGAGAGAGGGGGAGAGAGAGAGAGTGAGAGAGAACATCATGTCCTATCATGTCATGGTATGTTATCTCACGTGTGATCCATTACTAAACCCAGGCAACAGAAAAGGTATGGCAAGCTGAGCACATGCTTACCTCATAACAGGGTAACCAGCAAAGTCATCTCCCATTGGTGCAATGTTTCCCAGCATTCGACCTGGAAAACAACGCAAGCCGTAATTCTACTAATGTCCCTAAGCATGAAAAGCACACCAAAACGAGCCGGGAACAAATGACTCAAGGACAGAAAAAGAATGTGGAACCAAGACTAGAGTGGCTCGATGCGTGTTTTATGCCAACTTCACACTCTCGGTCCTCACCTTGCGCTTCGCTGGGCGGTTTCGCAGTGCCTCTGGCGCTCCTCATCTCCTCTGGGTCCATCCTCTCTCGGGACTTCTGTGGGCCTTTCTCAGCAGCAGCAGCGGCAGCAGCAGCTCTCTCCTCCTGCAGCAGCGCCCTCCTGCCCGGGCCTCGCTCTTCTTGCCCCCTCCTGCCCGGGCCTCGCTCCTCTTGCCCCCTCCGGCTTGGCCCTCGCTCCTCCTGCCCCCTCCTGCTTGTTGGCCCTGGCCCTGCTTGGCCCTCCTGCGTGGCCAGCGAAGCCTGAAGCGCCGCCGCCACGTCCCTCTCCTCCTCCTCTCTGCGCGCGCGCACACACACACACACACACACACACACACACACACACACACACACACACATACACACACACACACATTTAGTGTACTATACAACCAGCTCTTCACCACCAGAGCTTTCCCCCCTGCAGCATGCCATGCACTACGACTCGACGCCACCTTCAGTCGTGCGTGAGGAAATCCCCCTCTCAACAGTCACCATTCATTTACCACGGGCAATGGCAAATTGTGCACAGAGCAGGGGGACGTAGTACTATAATTAAACTGCTGTCCATAGAAAATAAATGCCGACCAGAATTTGATCACGTACTTAATGAGTATAAAATGAGTCATACTGCCCAAGTCAATAATTAACGTGATAAAACACTTTTATGGAGAGGATTGAGTATAATGCAATCAGAAGCAACTCATTGCTCAATGAGGGATTCTCTGGAACGTACCTGAGGTAATGTCTTCTAAACATTTTTTTTCTTATTCTTAGGACTTTCATAAACTGCAGTAGGCTGTGCAACTCAAGCCTTAATTTTTGAGCGTTTATTTGTTGTGCACGCTTTGTTGTTGGAATTTAATGCAAATTGAATTCAAATTGAATTCAAATGTTCTCAATGGGACTGCGTAATCTGAGGGTCACTGGTATGCGGAGACTGGAATTGGGCTCTTACCGGTTGTATCTCCAGCTCTTCCTCAGGTTCTGATGAGCTCCTGAGGCTCGTGCTCTGCCTCCTCGGCCGTGCCTATTGAAACGCTCCACCTCGTCGTAATCGTCACCCCCGACCATACCTTCAAAGAAGCACACGATGACAGTCAGTGAATGGGAGGGAAACTAAATGATTATCAAACTAATCCTCAGCAAGAATCTGTTTGGTAAAATGATTTGAAAAAGCCCTGCACCTGCACAGCAATGAATAAGTGCACTGAATAATCAGATAAAGGCAGCTCTTGCTGTCAAAAAATCAACTTGATCTTAGACTTGATCTTCTGGTATCCCAGGAGATTCTATGTCTACTGCATTTATTTACATATCTTGGAGTCTGACAAATGGATATCAAGGGATAATAGATGAAGCAAAGAAACATTACGTATCAAATGCACAAAATACTAATCAAAAACTGTTGTTTCCCTCCCTGTCTTAACACGATTGCATCATTATTGTCTGCCTCATTTAATTTCACGTCCTCAAACACTGCCTTTTAAGAACACCATTGCCTTCTCCTCCTCCTCAATTCATTAACAACACCATGGGGGGGGAGGACAGCGAGTGCCGTCATCATCACCTTCATTCCTCCTCTGCTGACGCGGGGCGTAGCTGAACTGCAGGTCAATCTGTCGGTTCTGACGGGCCTCGGCCCGGTTCTTGCTGTGGGCAGCAGCCTTGTGGGCTTTGTAGTCGATCTCGGTGCGGAAGGCGTGGGTGAACTGCTCCGTGCTGCAGCGGCCTTCCTCGCAAAGGTAATGGCTCTCCCGGAAATGCTCCATGAGGTACTGATAATCGCTGTAGAAAAGTCAACCGTTTTAGTTTTTTTTCAATAAAAAAAAACCCCTGCTCAAAAGGACGACTATCGTATGTTTGTGAATTACTAGTACATACAGTAAATACATTCCTCTCCAATGTTTTGGAAGCTTTAACACTGCAAGTCATGTTTCTGTAACTACAGTATCCCTACTGCTGTTGCCCATAGTGATAATATGTCCTTTGCACTTCTAGCCTTGTGACAACACAGATGAGCTGCGGGACCACAGCACATATGTAGAGGAGCATGTGCTATATTTCTGACTTGGAGAAGAATAGTGCTTCTTACAAAACCAAAATCAGTATACAACAATCTAGTTTCTAGTTATTTACCTGTAGTACTCTTGTGCTCCATCTGCGTCGCAGAAATGGCAGAAGTAGTGATCTCTCCGTAGATGTTTCAGGAGCTCGTCGTTATCCAAGTAGCGTTCGTCGCAGAATTTGCAGAGGGGGTGCCCTCTGTGAGATGTGTCGTCTGGGTCCCCTTGTGTTCTATGTCGAGCCAAGTCTTTACGGTTGTACCATTTTTTCTCATATGAAAATATCTGGGGGGATGTGACAGAAAACAGTTTAACAGGACAACCACCAACCAACCATTCCATGTGGCATCAAAACACAACAACCATCCCAGCAATAAAAACGCAGTAATAAAGTATACGCACTAATTTACCTTCAAGTGCTTGACACATATTTTGCAGCAAAATAGTTCATGCTGTTTTCTCATGTGTTGTTCCAACTCTTCAAATTTAGAAAAAACCTTTGGTTCCTGACACTGTGGACACTCTGATAACAAAATTCGCCTGCAATAGAGATTGAGAAATACCTGTCAAACACTGGCACACATACCATGTAGCATACAAAACACAGAAAATGAATCTCACATAATTGATCAAAGACTACACAACTGCACTTACCGGTACTGTGCATAGATTTTGGCATCACTGAAATAGATGTCATCCTTCTTCTCACACTGTAACTGATCAGTTGGAAGTGATGAAAAAGGTTGGAGTCTTTTGACAAAGATAACCTGGAATACAAACGGTAGAAATTTAAATTCATAGATTGATATGGACATCAGCAAGCCCAAGAGCACAGTCCAGAATGGCTTTTTACCAAACTGTTACCCTTGACTGGAATAATTATCTCACCCTTGGTATTTGCCAAACGTCATTTCATTTTTCAAATACAACTGACGCTGCATAAACACACGTCATTCTTCTATCTAGTGCAGGGGTTTTCAAAGTGGGTGCCGCGGCACCCTGGGGTGCCGTGACGCATGCTCAGGGGTGCCGCGGAATCTCTAAGGCTTGATAATTTAATGACATTTTAAAAAGCATTATCCATTTCAAAATTAATTGTATTGCACTATCAATTGAAAACTTATTTGCAGCACAAACAACAATAGGCTACAGTTTGTCGTACTGTGCTGTATATGTAGGCTAGCCTACTTATTGTTATTGCCCTACGTAACGTCAACAACAGTTCGTTGACTTCGTTCGTTATTCCGTAGGCGCAATGGATACGTTTTTAAAGAGAACGCCATGCATCTCCACAGGGACAGACCTCGTAATCTGACCACACGAAATCGGCAAAGAGAAAAGTGAGGCAATATAACGACTCCTACCTCCAGTATGGGTTCACTTGGGGTGGCGAGGTAACGTGTCCCACACCAGTATGCCTGGTCTGCAGGGAGACGTGGGCTAACGATGGCTACGGCTATTGGGGAAGTTTGCGCTTCAAATACGAGTCCACTTATGCTATGGCCTTTGCCAGCTACTCGCTAACATGAGGACAAATTTACAGAGAACTTTTTATTTTGCAAAGAAATGGCCAACCATGCTACCGGAGATGAGATATTCAAGGTGACAGATGAATACTCGAGGAACAATAATCTTAGCTTGGATATGTGCGTTAAGTGTGTGCACTGACGCGGCGGCCTGGATGACAGGTCGGATCAAAGGCGTCGTAACGAAAGCTATGCAACATAATTCTGCCATGGTAGCGACGCATTGCATGGACCTGACGGACTGAATGAAGTCGTAAATATAGTTAATTATGTTAAATCACGTTCCCTTTAAACACGGTTATTCACTGCCCTCTGCAGTGAAATGGGTTCAGGTCAGGTGGTTATCATGTTGTCTCTTCACATCCTGATCACCATTTATTCAAAGTTCAATTAAATGAGTTGAATGAGAGTAGTTCTTTTGAATAAAACAAAAAAAAGATATTAACTTCACCTTATCATAGTAATGCCTATGATAAAAGCAGTGTTGGCCTATCCAACATATCACAAGGTTAAAGAAAATGGCATGAAGTACAAATATAGTACAAAGGAGGTTGAGAGTAAAAAGTAAAAAAGAAATTAGGGGTGCCGTGGATGGAGAGAAATATGTTTATGGGTGCCGTAAGCCAGAAAAGTTTGGGAACCACTGATCTAGTGGATAACAGGCCGTTCAGGTAAAAAAAGGACTGGTGTTAAATTAATGTTGTGCCGCCAAAAGAGGCAAGTGCCTGAGTCAACATTTCCATACCAACTCATTCCGCTGTCCTAAGGTGGCTGGCTGACATGTATACACAAAGATAATGTAAAGGAATGACACGTTGTCCAACACCCAGACTTGGTTGTTAAGTAATCTCACTACAAGTGATTGCATAATCCTACCAGCCACCCTGAACCACTGAAGTTGATGTTACTAGCAGGATGAGTTAGCTATCGATAGCTGTGCCAGATAGATCACAGTCATCTAAGCACTTAACGTCAAACAATTAAAACCCTGTAGTTTGGTTGAAAGGAAGAAGAAACATGAATCACCTAACCCACACAACAACATAACGACAGAGAGAGATACATCCACGAATGTATGGCTAACGGTAGATATGGAGTTATGTATACATAGGTAGGTCTAGCTACCGATAATAGCTAGTGTTGACGTTAGCCATCTAAGTTTCTAACTTAGCTAACGATGAGTGTGTAACTATGCAAATATGAAACATCACGTCAGTTCTTCTCTTCGTGTGACCAACTACTCATCTATTTGACAATAATTACTATTATGGGACAATAACGAATTGAGCTAGCGGTAAAGCAGCAAAGCTATCTATCCAAGCTGTCATTGCTATGTGACCAACTAGCTAAGTGGGCCAAGCATTAGCTAGAGATAACTAATGTCCTTCCGCTAACGTTAGCATTAAACTCACTAAGTAACCTTGTGTTTCATTAGTTCAGTTAGTCACTGTAAACAAGACATCTTTATGATGATTTACTTTAGTTAGTTACCAACCTTGTCAAGTTCCTCCCGGCAGACGGCGCAGTATTTTTGCTCACATAGCACTCTCATCTTGGTGGAGCAACGGTAGCACACCGGGTGATCACATTTTCCTAGAGCGAAAATCTCGATATCTTGACAGCAGAGCACACATGTGCGTTCGGTTTCTTTCATAGATGTTGATTCCATGGTGTAAAGGCACAAATTTACAAACAGATAGGTCTACAGATGTGAAATCCAAGTATTAGATCTGAAATCCCGAGAAATGTGGGTCTCTCAAGCTTGCGTTGTTGGCTAGTTATGCTAAGTTTGTGTTGGGTGGCTGGGTGGCTGACGACGATGTGCATGCTTACGTAACAGCATGTACCAATGCATTGTGGGTCAATTGAATCTCGGGCTATCTACAGACTGTACCTGCTATCAGTACACGCGTTCTTTCCTTTGATAATTAAAACATATTTGTTATGATAAAGCTGTTATGAATTTGTTATGATTAAATTTAATTGAATGGTGCATTTATGGATTTATTATGTCAGATTTGCCGTGCATTCCTAGTCTTATTTTGGACTCATGTGGTGTGAATGAGATTTAGGCTATTCCCGAATTCACCCACATTGTGGTGTTGAGGATTCCATTTGTTCAAATTATATCTAGTCTTAGAGCCCTACTCCTGAATGGCTGAGGTTCGCAATTGCAGCCATTGCAGCCAGTTCAACATTTGCACTGGTTATAACTCAGAAGCCTGCACATTATCCAATATACCTGTTGGCCTACAGATATCCTGGCGACCCTTTTATGAAATAGGTGGCCTATTTTGAATAAAACAAGTTACCACCTCAAATTTTCTTGCACATAGCCCATAGTCCTAGTCGCTGGCAGATCAGGCAGGGTATGCCAAGCCTATATTCCTTCATGAAATTCAAATGCTTTTGACATTTGGATGTGCTGCATTCAGAATCACTTGAACAAAAATATGCATTTCTTCCAATAAAAAGAAATATATATCCACTGGGTATCAATCAGGACATCAGAGGTGAGAAGGACAGTAATTCCAATGTGAGATTAGAAATCTACACATGACAACCCAGTGTGCAACGTTTCAGCAAAAAAAATAGGCCTATGGTTTCATTGAGAGGAGTGGTAAACATATATTTCAATTTCCACTTCAATTTAATTTCACTTATAGAGCGCCAAAACATTACACATGTCTCATGGCGCTTTACAGAGTGTTAAACATTCAAAGAGAGCCCATGAGTAACAGGGGCAAGGAAAAACTCCAGAATTGGAGATACATATACTGTAGGAAGAAACCTCAGACAGATCCACGACTATATGCTGGCATGTGGTGCAATTTTCTGGGTGTGTCTATCCATAATTGAAAAGGGATATTTCAGCAACAAAAAAGGCTGAGATGTTCACATAGTCACAGGGGACTGTATGGACAAAAAAATATTTTTTGATATTCATTAACCAAACAGCATGACCTTGGACTTCCATAACTTTTGCTTGATGATGTTTGACATTTATATCACATTGTAGTGTTTTGTGAATGGGTTGTGACAGGTAGAAGTGTATAGGCAAAGTGAGCCACATGTTCACAGGTAGACCCGAAAGGAAGCTAACTGCTCTTCATAGGAACATATGGCAAGTTACTGCATCTGTTGTTGGTGTTCTGTTGATGAGTAAGGGTCATTCCATGTAATCTAATAAGGTTGTACCTGTTTTTCAAACCTTGTCTATATCATGAATGAGTCCCCAAACTAAGGCCTGTAATATATTCAGGCTAATATAATTTCTCTTTATGCTGTGTATACCTGAAGTATGGGCACATTAATAAAATGTATTTACAGACAAAATACTGATAGCTCTCATGTGGGTTATGGGTACAATAAAACAAGGTTATAAAATCCTTAACATCAGCACTTAGCACATTCATCATCATTTAGCACTTTTTTGTGAATCCAGGGCCTCATATAAAATCATTGGGCATGCAGTACAAACGTTTATAGGTCTAGCCATACTAAAAATATATGCTTGTCTTTCATCCTACACAGTTTGGGCAAGCTAGGAATAATACTTTTAAGATATTGATGTCCAAACATGACTCCCAAGACATGGCATTATAGAAAGTGAAAGAACAGAAAACAGAAAAACATTGAAATTGAAGCTGAAATCATGGACAGGTCTTTGTTTTGGGACCAAAACTTATGATGAAACTTTCAAATTCTGAGAAGGGCAGTAACAATTTTTACACCTTAAACTGTTTGCAGTACTGAAGGAGTGCTTGTCCATTTCATTCTGAACAGAATTCAGTTGCAAAAGTCATGTGCTTTGTGATGATTAGGGGTTGCAGGCAGCAAATAAACCCTGTCCCTTCCTTTTAGGTCTTCAACTCTTTCACCAGGTACCCTATAATGATGATTACACACAAAAAACACAGGGCCTCTATGTTGAGGCCTGACAGCATGATATAACCACAAATCCAAAGTAAATGTGAAACTAAATTCATGCCAACTCTATTGATAGGCTGGGTATCTGCTGGTGATTTGGATTTCACCCTGCAGCTCAGACTGGAAACTTGCACATCTCTCCTGCTTCCTGTCCACGTTTCCTGGGTCCAATCACAAACTGGCTTATCCATTAGGCGCTGGATTGTTGGTCTGATCGGTTGAAGGACTATCCCAGCTGAGTCATTTGAGCTATGCCTATTGATCGCGCCTCTTGTGCAGTATAATTAGTAGTAGAATAAGAATGATCTAATTCCTTGAAATGTTTCACACATGAGATGGTGACTGGTGACTGAAAATAAGCACATCCTGTCCTGTACCTTCATGTCAACATTTAATTTCTTCACCACTAGATGGCAGACTGACACCTCATGGCAATACTGTGCTTGCGATAACATCACTCCTGGTCCCTGTCTCATTAGGCTCTTTCATGTAACATAAAGAATGCTAACTGTATCCTCCTCCATTTAACAATGGCCAATTACAGGGCATTTGGATTTTAATTATATCATACCACCGCCAATGTCCTGCAGCCTACATGTCTTCTTGAGCTTTAATAGCCAGCTATAAATGCTTGCTACATTTCAGCATTTGATTTTTGCTTATAGATTAGGCACATCTTTATCACATCATAACCAACCACACTACCATATATTTTCCATAACACGTTTCAAACTAAAGCCTCTCAAAGTAGTGCACATCTAGCAAATAGATCACAAGAAAAGCCCCATATGATCCAAACAGCTGCTGAGGCTGCCGCGATGGAGAGGAGCAAACATGTTGTGACTGAACCCTGAGTGAGTCCTCAGGCATGAGCACAACTCCAGAAGTGGCTCTGCCAACTGGAGGTGGATCTCTGGCTCCCCTTAGCTGAGAGGATAATATCACAGAATGTGTGTGTGTGTGTGTGTGTGTGTGTGTGTGTGTGTGTGTGTGTGTGTGTGTGTGTGTGTGTGTGTGTGTGTGTGTGTGTGTGTGTGTGTGTGTGTGTTGAGGAGGGCGTATGTCTGGACATAGGCCTACTCTCTTTCTGTTTCACAGCCCATGTTACCATTGACTGTATTTGTATGTGTTTTTATTTATTTCTGTTGGGGGTGGGTGGGGGCGATGGAGAGAAGAGGCATTTCTGTGGGAAAGCTGGCTCTGCCTCCATCTCTCCCCTCCCTCTCTTACGAGTCGACTCCGAGTGGGGATTTGCCCTATCTTTCACCGGCTTAGCCCCTCATTGTGCTCTGAAGGCACAAGAAAGATAGAAAGGATGAAAGAGAATGGCTTATTTGTACCGTGTGTCCTTATCATGATCTGATACATTACAAATTTGTGTGACGGACTCATCAAAGAGGACTTGGAGCGGACAGAAAGCAGAATTGGATCTCTGGTTTTGCTGGGTGAAAGTCACTGATTATGTCACTGCTCTATCTCAGTGCCAAGGTACATTGAAGAGCCCCCCCCGCCCCACCCCCAAGCCCCAAGCCCTATACCACACACACTCGCTGCCATCATGCACACAAGCTAACATGTTGGCACAGACATTACCTTTGTGAAAAAAAAATTCACAAAACATTTTCATCTCTGTTTACCTCATTAACTGTTATGCCTTCTGATTTCTTTCTCTCCCACACACACACACAACACACACACACTCTTTTTTTCTCTCTTTTTGTCTGTTGTTGTCTATCCAGATCTCTCTGTCTTTCTCTTTGGGCCTGAGTCATTCTCTGCTGTGCCTTTTCCTGCCTGGTTTTGAATGATCTGTCTGTGTTGTTTCTTTGAGTTAATGTTCCTTATACTGCCTGTGCCATGGCTCTCAATCTGTCTCTCTGTACTTGCTTAACATTCGGTTCTCTTATGATGAATGCCTCTCTCATCTTCCCTGTCTCTTTCCCTCTGCCTCTCTCATTCAATCTATCTCGATGTTTCTGTGACACACACACACACACACACACACACACACAAACACACACGCACGCGCGCACACACACACACACACACACACACACACAAGACAAACAACTGCACCGGCTCTTTCATCTGGAGGCCTTTGTGGCTCCAGTGACGTCTCTCTGTGAGGTGGATGTTTGATTTGATCCGACGAGCTCCGAAAGGTTGTGACGAGGGGCCGAGTGGGAGGGCCGCAGCGGGGGAATGTGTGGTCAGTTGGGATCCACAGCACTGTGAGGTCATTAAAGCGACGGCTTAAGGCCTCTCTTGGCCTGTGGCAGCTCATAAATACATAATTGGCTGGTCTAGCCACACACACACATACACACAAACACGTGCGCACACACACACACACACACACACACACACACACACACACACTCACACACACACACATACACACACACACATTGAGTATGGTGGTGTCGGGTGTTACATATTTCTTATAAAATGACCATTTTCTTTTCTTTTTTTATTCATATTTTGTAACAACCAGCTGGTGATGAATTGTTTGATGGTAATTTCTTTTAACGTTTTAACTCATTGTCTGCCGTACACCCTTCTACACCCTTTATCTGTGACAATAATAAACACTACAAATATTTAATGCAAATATTGTCACCTTCCTAAAATATTGCCATAGTCATCTGAAAACACAAAACAGTTAACCAAAAATGTAGTGATAATGATTAGGAAAAAATGTTTAGTCAAAAAAACACTTCTGCCATTATAAAAAAATACATTTCTCTCAGATGTCCACTCCAACACACATTTAATATGGCAAGTATACACATCTAAGAATGATTAATGATCAGTTGCCATGATTTTATTTTATCCTTATCCTATTTTATGGATATAGATTAAATAAACAAAAAAGGTTTTTTAGGCCTCATGAAGTACTTACCCTGATTGTGAAACACACAACTTAACGACAGTATAGAATGCTCACTGGAATATGTTTTTTTATACTCACTTTTTGTTGTATATGGTGGGTAGCAACATAGGTCTAAAGGTATGATCAGATGCACATACCCGTACATACCATGAAACTATATGGTTTTGGGGATACACGTGCGTCACTAAACGATGCACTATGTAAGCAGCACCTCCATAGTTCTAACTATGAGAAACCCTTGTGTCGTAACTGCATTCCAACCATGTAACAACTATCCTTTAGGGAAAGGCACCATAGACTCTAGATCTCTTCCAGTTGTGGTCCTCCGAGTCAGTAGTCTGAGTGTGGTGCATCATACCAGCTTTCCTCCAAGTTGCCTATCAGCAGCTATCCAACTGAAACCATGACTGACGTGTACAGGCTTAACCCACCCACGGAGTCTCATGCCATTGGTGGAACTAGTCCACGGCCCTTTCTCCCTCCCCCTCTCCTATACTCTTGAAGCTGGCATGACATTCTTTGCTTGAAGGCCTTCCAGCAATCTCTAGCTGCTCACGACACATCTATACAGCACTCAATTTAGAATGTTCATTTCATCGACTCTTCCATAGATTCAGTTGCTCGTATAGATTGGGTACTACCCAATACCATTGAATTTTAAGCAAGAGTAATCAGCTTTTAAACAATGTCAGTACGTGAAGCAAGTCATACAGTACGTTTTCTTTGATTGGCATGTGGCTTTCATGTAGTATTTTTTACACATTGTTTTGATTTTTTTTTAGAGAAATGTAATCCATGCATCCATGTATCACATGTTTAAGTCAAGAGAAGAATTACAAAGGTTTAAGCTGAAATGAAAGACTCATTTCTTTAACAAAATGATAGAAATAATTTCATTCATCAATGGAGAGATTTTCATATACAAGAAAACATGCAAGACATTTATCCCACAAGTGTCCTATTGGATTACATTGATCTGCCCTGCTACAGGTTATAGCTGCATTGGTTAATCAGGCTCCGTGATGTTTACTGTATCAATAAACCCACTGCCAAAGAGAATGCAGGTGTGAGGCTCATTGGGGCTGTGTGCGATACCGCCAGCCTCTCTAACTACAAGCTGAGTCTTGGTGATATACAGGCGGCGGCGTAGGCAATAACCTGTTAAACAACCACAAACAATCGCTACAAAGCAAACCCCCACACACCCCTTAATGAACCACTGCTTGAGCCTAATGAGTCCCACGGGAGACGCGTTCATGCTTTGTGCCGTCCCACTGCGCCAGGGTCTCGGTTGTGACGTTGGTGTATTTTGACCCTTTCTGGCACCCTACCTCATCCAGCTGCAGCAGTGTAATCATTGGAGAAAGACAGAGAGAGAGAGAGAGAGAGAGAAAGAGAGAGAGACAGAGAGAGAGAGAGAGTGAGGTTCAATACACCTAATAATACATCTGCACCAGTGCAATCTCCTCAAACTTTGGCAATCATATCATAAGCAGATTATCGTTTGCTAGATGCTAACACACACAAACACACACAACCCAGCTCCTCTTTGACCATATTTCACTCCTGATGTGCATGCGAACTGTGAAGTACTTTGATGTGATCAAGTCCCATTTGGCAAGATAGAGAATACCCTCTGCGCAACAACAATTAACGACAACAAAAAACACCCATGAATCCACGAAGAGCCATTTCACAAAGCGAGCTGGCCTGTGCCCAGTTATTAAGCTGAGCAGGTGTGCGTACAATGGGAAAGGGGGATAGGGGGTAAAGGGAGTCAAGTTATGCAATATGATGGCATTGCATGACTAATTGCAATAGAGCACTTTTATTTATCCTGCTTTTTTTATCCTTCTTGTTTCATATGAGGGGATTAGAGACAAAATATTACTTGGAGAAGATACTGGCTGAACCACATCTGCCTCCTGAGAGAGATAGACAGAGATAGAGAGAGAGAGAGAGAGAGAGAGAGAGAGAGAGAGAGAGAGAGAGAGAGAGACATGCAGGTGTTCCCTGAGATAAGTCCAAAAGATCTCCCCCACCGTGTGGCAGATAGTCACGAGCCCAGCAGTCCTGGGAGGTAATTAAAATCAGCGTTATCATTACATGTTTGGAGAGGTGCTCTTTGGGGAGGGAGGAAGGATGCACAGGCACTTCAGCTGCAGGGGGGAGGGACGGAGGAGAGAAAGAAAGAAAGAGAAAAAGAAAGAGAAAAAGAAAGAAAGAAAGAGAAGCAAAAACAAGTGTGAAATCATGATCTATTGTGTGGAGCAGACCTCCCACACAGCGGCACATCAAAAACAGGTCCATGCAGCACTATCTCTCTCTCTCTCTCTCTCTCTGACACACACACACACACACACACACAAACACACACACACTTGCGCATAAGCAAGCCAAGTAATGTATACCATTCCAGAAGAACTTTGGTGACTGTCCACTGGGGCTAGTGGAAGAACGCAAGAAAGCAAAGGCTCCTGAGGAAAAACCGGTAGCCCTGTGCTGTCTCCCCTGGAGTCCCGAGTGGACTGGATGAGCCTGCACAGTCTGGTGTGACAGCAGATCCTAGGGGGAGCATCTAAAGGGAGAATGATGAGGTATGAATGATTTATCACATAGAAAATGACAACAGGAGGCGATTAGTGCAGCATTGGGCTATCTGATGAGAGGAACACAGCCGATTATCTCCCGCGCTTTTTAAGAAATGGCCTGCAAAAGGTTGCCAAATAGGGACACGAAGGCTGATAATGAAATGTGATATTTTGCTGTTTAATGTTTCATTTTTCAAAAGTGCCTTTTTCCAAGACAAGCTTTGATAAAAATCAAATAACCGTCCTTTCTTTTTTTTAAAAAAATATTATTTTATGGCTGTCTAGCATTCTAAGCAACGCCAGCCCTGGCACACAGAGCTAGCCCTCATGGGACTGCCAGGGGGGGTTCTTCGCATCTGAGGGCATAAACATTTGGCGCGCAGGCTGGAGCTCCAGGTCCCTGGTGAACACCTGGGTGACAGCATATGCCCCCAGCCCACCCTAAGCTCCCACGGGGCTGCCATGACATCCCAGAGCCCCCCCCCCCCCCCCCTCTCCAACCTCTGGAGGATTTCTACAGAGATCAACAACTTCTGATGAGTCGTTCTGAACACGTTCCATATCTGCCATGTTTCCTCATGCACCTATAGGCTACATTTACATTTCTTTGAAAGGATAACCGAATGTGAAAAATTATTTAGATTGTGTGTCATGAGTTGTTACTTATACAACTTCATTGTTTGGCCATTGCTTCACAACGCTGACATTTAGTCCTCTTTTTTTAAAAGGTGCATTAAGCAGGTTTTTACATTTGCTACTGAATTAAATAAAATACTCAAGAGTAACGATAATTCAAGGATCAAACAAGGATTTAGATCGGATGACAAGACAAAAAAGAGACAAAACAACTAAAAACAACATTTGGTTGAATAAATAATATACCCTACAAACGCCGTGGGAACGACCACTGTGGTCTGTGTGGGGAGGGAGTTCTCTGTTTTAGTCAACACAGAGGGAAACGCATCCTCTTAGATGACTTCTGTCCTCATCAATTTTCTGCTTGAAAGGAAGCAATGTGCATGCACAAACATCCCGACATGTGTAAGCAAAGATGCTGAAGTAGTTGAATATCCATATCTGACTTACAGGAACGATAGACACATTATGCGAATGTGGAATACTGTAATGGGAATGTTTTCCAACACCGCTGCGTTATTTTACTGTTTCTGAATATCGTGTCTTATATTACTCTTCAGTTGCCAGCGGCAACAGGGCTCGATCGCATTTTTCAGCAAAATAATTTGAATGTGATTGTGAACTGTGTACATTTTATAGTCTCCACTGATAATAGATGATGTATACAGTATGCCACAAAACATTAGGTACACCAGTATATTTCAAATAACTGTATTTCACTATAATCATGTTTTGAAAGCATCTTCATGTACATTTAAATGCCTCTAAAGGACTTTGCCCTTTCGTTTGTATAGATTCATAGCACAGACATCAGGCATTTAATTATAGATTAAATAACTTAATTGCAGGAAGATGGCAAAGGAGAACACTTAAACGAATACACAAGACGTCGCTACTTAAAGTGAAAAACTTTGACTGCATTTTCCCCATGCAGTCAAAGTAATTTGAAGGGAAAAAGTCTACTCTTAGGGGGGATGCTAAAGATGGTAATTGGGATATCAGAGTGAGCAGGCTATCCCCCCACGGTTCAGTGAGAACTAGCCAGATGTTTGTGCTCTGTGTTGTTTCAGTGTCTTTCCTGCGTATAAGACCTTGGCTTGTTTGTGTGGCGCAGTAAGCCTTGTTAAGTGGCAGGACTGATTGCTAAGGGGACTGGGGATAGATAATGAGCACTGACAGGCAGACAGACAGCACTCCTAAAGGACTACACCCCCAACCCCCTTTCAACTCCCAGCAATACAAATACATGCAAATAATAAACACACGTACAAACATACATACATGCATATGCACTCTGACACTAACAAACCCATGTCGAAACAAACACTCACACAAAATAAGTATGCAGGCATACACACACACACACAAACACACACACACACACACACACACACACACACACACACACACACACACACACACACACACACACACACACGCACACACACAGATAGAGAGAGAGAGAGAGAGAGAGAGAGAGAGAGATTCATTTAAGGAGTTACATCTGCCAGATACTCAAGTTCTAAAGACACATGAACAAACACACCTAACACACACATGGACATTTTCTCCACGCCCCCAAGTCACACACACACACACACACGCACACGCACACGCACACACAAATACACATACATAACATATTCCCAGAAGCAAGTGAACCCAATTACACACACACAGGTGCACGCACACGCACACGCGCACACACACACACACACACACGCACACACACATGCACACGCACATGCACACGCACACGCACACGCACACGCACACGCACACGCACACGCACACACACACACACACGCACATATCCAGGCTAATAAGAAGCAGCTGATCCCTGGGTGCCCTGCAGAGGGGCCCTGAGCCCAGGTGTCTGTGTCATCTGCTGTGGCACGCAGACAGCTTGCCAGGCTGAGGCATCACTGGGTGGGTGGAGACAACCAGGGCCCACACCCTGGCCCACCCCACCCACTCGCTGCCCTGCTTTCCCCCACAGCCAGATGCTCACATCACATCACAGTTCAAGCCCATCGACATCCACAACTTTCCACACATACAACTCCTGAAAAGTTGGGCTTCTCCAGGATTAAGGGCTGTTGATTAAGGAGTGGCGCTGGAGATCAAACACGACACTTCGCCATTTTGAGTTGTCTGGTCCATTCACGTCTGGTTCATTCTGAGGCCACATCCTCAGAGTGGACCAGAACCGTGTACCAACGGTTGCTCCTACGATGGGCACCACTTGGGAAGGGCAAAACAAGGCAACCTGGGATGGGATGAAGAAGCTGGAGGAGATGATCCACACATGGGATCAAGCTGAACGTGGAGGACCACACTCTTAAAACCAGAAATTAATGGTCCCTATCTGGACACAGAGATGTGTTAAAAAAAACAATGCAAGTTGTGTTGTTTTCAATACAAGTTGTGTTATTTTCAACACATAAAAAAAAAAATCAACACAAACTGGCGTTGACCCTATGTGAACATAGAGAGAAATTGTGTTGTTTTCAACACATTCGTTTGAAGAGTGCAGGTGAAAGCAGATCGTTGACGCCTTACTCACCTTTTGGCACAGTAGGAAGAGGAACAGTAATAGCTGAGGACTGAGCAACATTGATCAATTTTAATACACAGCATACCATTAATAAATGAGATGACTCTGATTTGCTTAAAGGGATTTTCCGCCATTTTTGGAAATACGCTCATTTTCCACCTCCCCTCGAGCAAAACAATCGATATTTACCTTGTTCCCGTTCATCCAGCCATTCTGTGAGTCTGGCGATACAACTTTTAGCTTCAGCCTAGCATAGATCATTGAATCGGAGTAGACCATTAGCTTCTCGCCTGCTAGCTTCATGTTTAAAAGTGACTAAGATTTCTGGTAATTTTCCCATTTAAAACGTGTCTCCTCTCAAGTTAGAAAGTGCAATAAGACCAACTGAAAATGAAACCTGGCGTTTTTCTAGGCTGATTTGACATGGAACTACACTCTCATCTGGCGTAATAATCAAGGCAACTTGCAACCTACTGGCACTATTACTGCTTGTTGTCTATGGGGACTATTTTCAGATGCTGCGTACGATATCACTGCGCCTTCAGTACGTTTGCAAGTTGCCTTGATTATTACGCCAGATGAGAGTGTAGTTCCATGTCAAATCAGCCTAGAAAAACGCCAGGTTTTGTTTTCAGTTGGTCTTATTGCACTTTCTAACTTGAGAGGAGACACGTTTTAAATGGGAAAATTACCAGAAATCTTTTAAACATGAAGTCACTTTTAAACATGAAGCTAGCAAGCGAGAAGCTAATGGTCTAATCCGATTCAATGATCTATGCTAGGCTGAAGCTAAAAGTTGTATTGCCAGACTCACAGAATGGCTGGATGAATGGGAACAAGGTAAATATCGATTGTTTTGCTCGAGGGGAGGTGGAAAATGAGCGTATTTCCAAAAATGGCGGAATATCCCTTTAAATGCTGCATTACCACCTCAAATGTGTACTATCTTCTGCTACCTAAACGAAGCATCATCCATGATCCTTTCACTTCATTTGATCGTAGATTACCAATGCAACAGTTATAATTTGTCTGAAATATTAATTGGTAGTTAAACAATTTATGCTCAAATTGTAATATCTAATTACAATTACGTTATTGTTGTTATTATTGTTGTATTGCGTTAATACTATTGTGCATAACATAGTAATTACAATTCAACAAATCTGTGGGGAAGGTATCTTTTTGTCTTTTAAACGTATACATCAGATGCAGATGTGCTGTTCATGTGAACACTTTCTTTGGTCAAAATCCATTACAATACACTGCACCATACAGACTTGGACTTCCATACCAGTTGTGGTAGTTGAACGAGTGTGTGTGTGTGTGTGTGTGTGTGTGTGTGTGTGTGTGTGTGTGTGTGTGTGTGTGTGTGTGTGTGTGTGTGTGTGTGTGTGTGTGTGTGATTACCTGTGCTGATTTAATGAGCACTCTCCAGCCATGCCTTCTTGTTGTCAGTCAGACTTCCCAGGGCCATTGATGTTGCAGCTAAATCACTTTTATCTTTTTTTTCTTTCTGTGGCCCATTAGGATAAAGAGCCATTCCACTCTGATTAAACCCCATCTGTTTTAACCAACCACAGCCAAGATAGTACTTTTAACATGTTCTGGAGTTCTGTGGACTCTTTGGTTGCAGACCTCTATCTTAGTACTTGTGATAGAAATTCCAGACATGGCATGCTATTTGGGCAGTTTCAAATTCATGCATTCCACAACCCATCAAAAATTCCCGGGCCAGCGTTCTGGAACAGAAAATGTGTACAGAATTGTCCTCAAAGAATCAGAATTAATAGGAATTTGTTTTTCCCCCACAAATTTATGTTTCATGAACAAAAAAGCGCCCTCTCCGCTGTGCTGACAAATGTTGCTCGGAGGCCCTGGCATTTGTTTCTGTCAGTCTGGTTCCTCTTAATCACGGCATAATGAATGCCAACTGCTCAGGGGCTAATCAGGAAAAGCGACAATTTCTACTGAGAGCCATTGCTTTGGGTAGAAGTGTGTTTGAGTGAGTGTGTGTGTGTGTGTGTGTGTGTGTGTGTGTGTGTGTGTGTGTGTGTGTGTGTGTGTGATGGGGGGGTGGTGCTGCTGCGACGTTCAGATTCTCTGCGTGCCCCGCAACTGGTCGAATTTTCCTACCCTGCGAGGGCTCGTCGAGCCTTCCAATTGACCACACGCTGCTGCACATAACAAGGTGTGCGCCCGCGTGTGTTTTGACGTCAAAGACAACAGTCAATAAACCCCGCTTACCGCATGGCCACTCTCCGGCAATCAACTGTGTTTAAGCTTGAACGCCTTATACGAGTGTGTTTCATATGCAGCAGAAGTCATCTTTGAAGCTGGCCTGAGCCGTCGCAGTCACAGCCGTATAGCCGCAGACACCTGCTATATCAAGGGAGCAGCGCAGGAGAGCGAGTGAACGAGTGAGTGCTTTTCAGGCAGGGCGGGTGCGTGTCAGTACATTTTGTTCAAGCATTTGTTCCTGGGGACAGGAGCATTTCTTCCACCTTCTTTTTCTTTTGAACCCTTTAATTGGCAGCGCAGATTTTTTTCTCTCTCTCTCTCTTCTTCTCTCTCTATCTGTCTCTCTTTCTATGGATTTTACAAATGTGGGAATGCTTCCTAACATGGGTGTGTGTTTGTCTGTGCGTACGTGTGTGTTTGTCTTAGTATTTTTTTGTGTGTGAGTCTGTGAGTGTGTGTGCTTGGCATACAGTACTTGTATATGTGTGTGTCTCTGTGTGTGTCTTTGTGCTTGTTAGGGCCCAAGCAGAAACTCGCAGAAATTTGGCACACAGAGGAGATGTCTGATTAAGCTGTCATGGACAAAGCCTTGGCCCCGGGTGTGGCCTAAGGACTCTATAGCGCCCCCTTTTGTCCCCCAGTCTCCTGGTTAGCATATAGTTTCTACTACACAGTCCAAAATTGGTGCGTGCAACTCAACAAGACTTTTGTATTGATAGTTTCAATCTGTTCCAAGAAGGTTTCCGGTTGAAGTATTCAAAACCAACACAGATACTTTGAAATGAAAATGAATGAGACTTTAGTGCAATGCTCTAGCCTGGCTATCACCAGACGAAGCTCAATCTTTTGATATTGAACAGTAGTCTGGGGAGTCTGCGCTGTATTTCTACTGCACAAGAGGCGTGATCAATGAGCATAGTTCAAATGACTGTATGATTGGATAGTCCTTCAACCAATCAGACCAACGATCCGGGTGCACCTGGTGATATAAGCCAGTTTGTGATTGGTTACAGCAAATGTGGAAAGGAAGCAGGAGAGATAAATGTGCAGGTTTCCAGTCTGAGCTGCAGGGCAAAATCCAGTCGCCGGCAGATTGGGATGGGTCTACCCAGTATAATAATGCTCTACAAAATGTTGACTCTAAACTTTTTATTTTTTTTCATTTTTATTTGTCCCTACGTCTCCATTTGCTCAATGTTGCTATCTGTGCCACCGGAGATGCCTTTGGAATGTACCTGTTTGTTTATGCATTTGAAAGTCTCTATGTACATTGCATTAGCCACGGCCAACAGGAAGTGAGGTAATTGGGATTTTGTGCAGTGACACATTTTTTCGCAATTTTTATGCACCTTTCCTAGACAATTGCTCTGATTCATGTCAAAGTTGGTATGTACATGATGCAAAGATGTTGCTAATTCTAAATTGCGAAGCTCTTTTGGATAACTTGTAATACACCAAAATGGCGATTAAAATTTGTAATGGATGAAAGTTGCTAAAACAAATAGCACATGCCAT
>NC_084996.1:26764557-26777057 GCF_963854185.1 Sardina pilchardus
AAGCTGAAACTGCTGCATTAGGGGGAAGAGGGGGGTGTTGAGGGGAGGGGGGGTCACATACACAATGTTGCGTTTCGACCTGAACGTTTCGTGTAGTGTCAGGTCTATATCATGGTGTGAATGGTGGAAAGTAATTAACAGTCCTGGCAAAGCAGTGATGGTTGGTGTGTGTGTGTGTGTGTGTGTGTGTGTGTGTGTGTGTGTGTGTGTATGTGTATATGTATGTGTATGTGTATGCGTGTGTGTGTGTGTGTGTGTGTGTGTGTGTGTGTGTGTGTGTGTGTGTATATATATATATTTGAGCGTGTGTGTGTGTTTAGGTGTTGGGTCAGGGGATGGGTGTGAGGTGCCCATCTCTGGCGGGGGGCACCGGGAAGGACACTGGGCTCAGGCACTGGGCACTCTGAATGCAGTCGGGGGAAGGGAGAGCGCCTGATCCGATGCAGATGAACGCCTCCCTGACGGGAAGTCATCTCAAACGCGCTCCACTTCTTCAGAACACGACTCCAAAAAAACAACAACACATGTCCACCAGACAACCGAGAAAAAAACCAACAACAAACAAACAAATAAACAAACGAACCAAAAACAAAGAAACATTTACAGTGTTTTCACCGATGAAAGAAAAGGAAAGAAAGGGGAAAAAAACGTACCTGTGTATGGGCATGCCTCATGAATAAGACATTTCGTTTGATTCAGAGAGTGCGTTGGACCCATGAGAAGAACAGGAAGCAACAGAAAGAGTTCTGCAAAGCCAACGGAGGGTGACATGCATAGCAACCGTGGGTGTAGCTCAGTGACAGGCACGGTCGCCTCCACCTCACAGGAGCTACGGATGGACGCAAGCATGAGTGTTCCACAGGGAAGATGGCGACCCCACTGAATGAGTATGGCTTCATTTGGCCTCTGCAGCTGCACAGGTGAAGGACAGGTGAGGGGATAGTCTACTGACGGGGCAGCAAAAACGATGTGGGAGTAATAATTTATGCACATGTGTCATGATGAAGCCTATCTTCTGCATACATGAATAAAACTATGTGAAGAGGGATTTTTTTTTAATCTTTTTTGCTATTTAAAATATTTTTCTCGGGCAAATATACTTTCACTCTCATAATATGTTGCTGTACATCATAGCTAATTAAAAAGCCCTTGAATGGTTATGTATTTTGTTCATAAATGATGAAGCCCTTGGAGTTATGATACTGACCTAGCAACCTAAAAGCGCTAACTACCATTGTTTTCTATTCACATTTAAAAGAATACAAAAAGCTTATGGCTAATTCTGTAGCGGTATATGGCATATTGGTATGGACTGAGCAGTAGTTAAAGATTCTTACAATGCCTTTATTACTCTGATTAAGTGTATTTAATTCTGCAAAGTTGTTTATTAACTTGATATAGAATATAAATCATTGTGTTGTTTTAGGGAACAAGGACAAGGGGAAACTCGAGAGACACAAGAACCTCCCTCTGGTTGAACAGTCTCCGTCAGGCTTCGGAACATGAAAGACATGAACGTCCAATCGGTCCAGTTCAGACTCTGCTCACACGATGCTCACAAACATTATTCTCTCTCTCTCTCTCTCTCTCTCACTCTCTCATTCTCACTCTCTCTTTCTCTCTCACTCTCTCTCTATCTCTCTCTCTCTGGACGAAGGATCAGATCCCCCCCACAGTTCGTTTCTATGGCTATGAGTTTAAGCAGAGCACCCATGGAGGACACATATAATCCTCACTGCCCTACACAAAGAATATGCTGGAGAACAGTTTTGTAGTGTCTAGTTTTGGCAAATTACAGTAAACGCTCAGATATGACCCCACAGTGCAGACTACCTCCCCTGATAACGGCCTTTGAAGTGAGCTAATACCCCTCTGGTAGATTTGTTTTTTCACATTTTCTTTTTCAGTATACCCATCCAGCCTGTCACCCCAGTGCTGTTACCATTGGAGAAAAAAAAACTGATTCAAATACAAAATGGGTGAATGCATCACCAACAAACACGACTTTCTCTAACAACTTAACGATAGTAATCATCTCTAGGAACAGTTAGATAATTTAAATTGACCCGAAACCTGGATCCCACAACAAATGCTTCATCATAAATATTGCATCATAAATTACAAGGAACCTAATTACAAGCTCGGAAGTGGGCAGCATCATTGCCTGTTCTTTTTTTTTTTTTTTTTGAAAATGAGGAAGATGCTTAAAAAACAAAACAAACAAACAAACTAACAAAAAAAAACAAAACAAGGAAGGTGACTGGAGGATGGTCACACTGCAATGCATATAGTATGAGTACAAATGAACAGAAAAAAAGACACAGTGGTTTAGCTAACACACATTGTGTAGTGAACCCTGGAGAGCTTTTAAAAAAGAGCTTCAGTCAAGTCAGGTCAACGACAAGTCCAGTGTATGTCTCTCCACCACAGAGAAGCCTGGGCCGAGTCCAGAAGTGTTCCGTAGGCTAATACATCTTGGTCCTGCATTCTCTGGATCGCTGATTAATGCAGTGCTGACTCTTGGCTCTGCTTCAATTCTTGGGAGTTTTTTTTGTTTTTCTTTCTTTTTGCTCGTGCAAATATTTGATACAATTGATACAATTTCAGGGACTCCATTGGTAAAACTTTTTCTCCCCCACACATTTTTTTTTGGTGTCTTGCCAATGGGGTTTGCTGTCAGAGGTCGCACAGTGAGAGCTACTTTTTCCACGATGAATAAAATGGCCGACACAATGTCTCTTCTCTGCAGCGAGAGAAGAGAAGAGAAGAGGACAGAATGGAGGGATAGTGGAGGCTGCAAACCCCAAACACCCCCGGTGGGGATGGCATGGAAAACTGGGAAGAGTGGCGCGCCAGCCGAACTGGTGCCAGGGCTTTGGGAGGATAGCGATGGGTGGTGGCAGAACACAGTGATTCTGGGCTGGGGTTGGAATTTCTCAAAACATCCGCCAGCCCCTCGGAGACAGAGGCGACAGAAACCAACTAGTGCTATTTCATTTATTTATCTTTCATTATTTCTCTCTCTCTCTCTTTCTGTCTTTCTTTCTTTCTTTCTGTCTGTCTGTCTGTCTGTCTGTCTGTCTATTTTGTCACTTTAGTCAATTACTAGGAGCGAGAGGTGTACCATTCCCCAGCCAAAAAAATGAGCTACTGAACTGTCCCGTAAGGCGCAGGGGCGGGAGGGGATGAACTCGGACGTTAGCCTCCGCCCCCTGCCCCCCATCCCCACCCCAAGGAGGTGGCCCCAGCAGGTTTGTGCATCGCTCAATGAAATAACCCGAGCCACCACGTACAATATACAACGTCTGAAATCCCAAAACATAAACGAGGGAAACATCAGAGCTACTTTGACAAAGAGAGAGAAAAAGGAGGGGGAGGGGGAGAAGACTTTGTTCCATCCAAGTAGCCCTTGGGGAGGGGAGGATGTGTTTTGAATTTGACTACAGGTGGGGGAAAGAGAGAGAGAAGAAGAAGTAGAAGAAGAAGAAGAAGAAAAACAGAATCAAATGAAAGGGTGGCTGAAAAAGAGACGGAATAAAAAGGAAGCACCAATGATCTAACATTTACCATCTATATTTAAATAGAGTGTTACAGAAAGAGGGTAGCAGCCCCGTCCACCTGGAGTGGCCTTCCCTTTGGCTGCTGTAAGGGTGTAGGCCTTTGGAACCAACTCAGATGAATGAGTCTGATTGCACTTTATAGCGCTCAGACTAACCCTTATTAACCTGTATGGTTTCTATGCTGGTCTCTTTCTCTAACACACACACACACCCACACACACACACACTCTCTTTCTCACACTCTCTCTCTCTGTCTATCCCTCTCTCTCTCTCTTTCTCTCTCTTCCTCTTCCTCACTCGTTTTTTTTGTTGTTTCTCAAACAGGGGTGGTCCTCCTGTTGGCGGCGTCCTTGAAGTCCTTGGAGTTGGAGTTGTGCGCGGCGGCGGCCGCCTGCTGCTGCAGGAACTCGCGCTCGGAGTTGAGCAGCGCGCCCATGGCCGACTTGCTGGGGTCCCGCGACAGCGTGTACATGGAGATGTCGGCGGCGGCGGGCCCCGTGTAGCCGCCCTTGCCGATGGGCGAGGCGTCGCGCGAGGCCGGCTCGCTGCTGCGGCAGCTGGAGCGGCGGCGGAAGCGGTAGCGGTAGCTGGGGATGCGGCCGAACGCCGACACCGAGGACGACTTCTTGATGAGCTCGGTGCGGGACTTGGCGCGCAGCTTGCGGTGCTTCTCGATGAACATGTGCACGGCCAGCACGCCCACCATCTCGGCCATGATGAAGGAGAGCGCGCCGAAGTAGAAGCTCCAGCCGTACGAGTAGCCCTTCTTGGAGTCGCTCTGGCCCGGGTCGCCCGAGTTCGCCGAGATGTACACGATGATCCCGATGATGTTGCTCAGGCCTGCCGAAGGGGTGTGGAGGGGGGGGGGTGGAGTTGGTTTCCAGTTGGGATGGAGGGATGGGGAGAAGAGAAGAGAGGAGGGGAGGAGAAAAGAAGGAGAGGGGAAGTAGGGGGGAAAATAACAGAGTAAGAAAAAGGGGACAGGAAGGAAATGAGAGAAGAGGAATGGAGTGATTGAAGAAAAAAAGAAGAGGGCAGAGAAGATTAAAAACAAGAGAGACGCAAGGGGAAGAGAAGGAGAGAGAGAGGGTAGGACGAAAAGAAGAGAGAGAGAGAAGAAAGATGATATAGGGGGGAAAAGCAAGGGGGAAGACAAAGAAATAGAGGAAGAGAAGGAGAGAAGGAAGGAAAAAGAGATGGAAAGCAAGGGGAAGGAGAGGACAGGGAAAGAGCAGTTAGGACTTGCAGCTGAGGCCCATCATTCCGAATCATTACACCAGAATGCACCACTTATCATTCATGTGGAACAAAGAAAATAAGAACAATTAGGATATTTTAATTAGCTCCTATCTTTCCCCCACAACTGGCGGAGAATAATCACCAAAATGCCATTGAAAGACCACAACAGAACAGACGGGACAAACTGTTTTCATAAGCACCCTGATTGTCTTTCCTGTGTGTGTGTGTGTGTGTGTGTGGTGTTTGCGTGGGTTTATGCAACAGGGAGACGTCACGCACAGACAGGGGACCCACTAATTGATCCGACACACACTCCAGTCTCAACACACACATGTGCCTCGCTAGCGAGCAAATGTGTTTGCTTCCGCGCTGCTAACATGTTCATCGGCAAATATTGAAACACTGCGGCGGGCCTCTCTATTTGCGATTCCCCTCTTCTGGCTGCCAAATCACTGGTCGAAATATTGCCACCAGCAGGGGCCAGTTAAGCCACGGGGGCTTTGCTGTTGTTTACCTGTTTGTTTATTTCTCGCTCTGACTCGCTGGGTTTGTGATGTCAATCATTGGCTGTAATCTGTGTAGTCAACATGATCAGCTGGGCCTATGGGGAAGGGTTATTACATTACAACCTGTTCGGTGCTAATCCCTCCCCCCCTTGGGCCATGCAGGGGCTGATAGGCATCCACCTGAACCAGGGCTGTACGCAGCTCGTCGCAAAAACGAGTAAAAATATATTAGTGCGAGTTTCAAATAATAAATACTCGCACACGTGCGAGTACTGATTTCAACCCTTTCATTCACATTTTGCTCCTAAAATGAATCCACACCAAGTGGATCAAAGTATAGTACAATTTTCGCGCATCTGTATACAAATTTCAGAGTTGACAACTCTTACGCACCTGGCTAGACACTCACGCTTTCAGCATCAACTTTGCGCTCTCACACACACGCAAGAAATGTCACTCCAAATCCATTCTTCTTTCAATCTGTTCGTTATCAGTTGGTGACTATGTATTACAGGTGAAACGGTAAACCATGATAAAACTGTTGACTACAACAATTACCGTGTTCATTTCAAATATTATTATTATCACGGTTGATAGGCTTAATACGGTGTGGAAACCGTGGTTAATTCCTCCCAGCTTCACCCGAGCCTGCATTTGACATGGCCTGGTAGACTTCTATGAAACAAAAATGGTATCCTACTGATTCTTTTGTCTAAATTATGTATTTAACCACGTTTCGGTGTAGGCTACATCTGCTTTTAAGGCGGAACATTTTCATCGCAAATGTGCGCTGTATATAGCCACTCTGCGTCTTTTTATGGCTATGTTCACATTAAATCCATTCCACTAACTTTATCAGGAGAATAACGTTTTATTTTGAGCACTGGTTGTCACTCATTGAATATAACAGATATAGGCTACCAAACTCCAAGACAAGTCATGGCAGAGTAAGTTAAGCACCCAGCCTGACCAAGGAAAAAGGGAAAGGACAACTCACAATGCCATGCCACGGTAGGCTACCTAAATCATAGAAGTTAACATTGCTGGGCACTCATCTTTTCTATTACACCGGAAATATTTGTCTTTACCGTTGTTAGTACTTCTTAAAGTGACAGGCACTCAATTAGACCTACACACCACCCCTGTAATATCATTAAAGACAAGTGTAATCAAATGTGTATGAATGTAACAAAAAGTGTATGAAGTTTTCAAATTACTTTGAATTTTAAGCTATAAGTAATTATGCAGATCCTATAATGCTATGAATTGTTAACAAAATGTATACAAATTCTGAATTCAAAATATGATTTCTGCAATGATCTGTATCCTGCTTAAGGCAATAAGGTTTTCAATGAAATTTCATAGTGCTCCTACATTTTTTTCTGGGCTCCTAAATGTTTTCATTTAGGAGCACCTGTGCTCCTAGTGAAAAAGCTAAGCGCACAGCCCTGAACGCAGGTCAGGGAGAGAATGTACTCTGGCAGGCCGGCGTGCAACACAGTGCAGCCTCTGAGGCCATTTCAAGGAATCGACAATATTTGTTTTTCTAAGGCAACACACTAAATAAACTTGTGATATTTCAGTATAACTCATTCAGGAGGAGTGTGTGTGTGTGTGTGTGTGTGTGTGTGTGTGTGTGTGTGTGTGTCTGTGTGTCTCTATGTGTTTATGCTCTCTTAAAATGAATGTGTTGAAAATAACACAAGTTGTGTTGTTTTTAACAGATCTCTACGCCCAGAGAGGGACAACACAATTTGTGTTTCTAACACATTCATTTTAGAGTGAGTATGTACATATCCTTGTGTGCATGTGTTTGAGTGTGTGTCTGTGTGTATCCATGTCATCATATCTGTGTACACATCCATGTGTGTGTATGTGGGTCTGTGTGTGCATGTGTGTGCGTATGTGTGTGTTGGCTCACACCTCTATGTGTACCTGTTGCCTTTATCGATAGATAGATAGATAGATAGATAGATAGATAGATAGATCAATACTTTATAGATCCCCAAGGGGAAATTCAAGAATTATTGCTGTGTGTAAAGGTGCTCTTACCGGCAGAGACGAAGAAGATCCCTGCGCTGAGGATGACGTTGTGGCGATTGCGGTAGAACTCACTGGCGGCCACACAGAGGCCACCCATGAAGAGCAGACCCACGCTCATGATGGGGAAGATGCTGGAGGCTCGCACGGCACCTGAGAAAACACACCACACACGTCAGAACATCACTGGGATCACATCAAACTGGGACAGATTCTCAAAATGGACGTGTCTTGATTGTTCTCGACCACTTTGCGACTTTGGTCTAAAGGTGTACTGAATATGCTTTGTATTAGCGTCAGTTAGAAGTAGCATTGGTCCGAAGACTCCATGTGTATTGCATAACTGGTTGACTGACATGACAGACCAGACCTCAGCATTTCATTTGTGGTTCATGGTTTATTAAATTTGGATGTTTGATTTGTTTGGCTTCCCCATGTGTGCTCCATCCCAGCACAAGCACGGCCACAACAACCCTGACAGCAACCCCTGTTCTTGAAGACAGCCCAAGTGTGATTGTTGCGGCCTTTATATTCCTTATGTTGGAGTAACTACTGTAAGTATCTTCAGGAACGCACAACTGCATATCAACACTGTACTCATGTACAGCTTGATCCCATCACATCTGACTTAACATACTCTGCAAATCTCACTCTTAAATCACACTCAAATGACAGAGAAAAAACACACTTGAACACCCTTTACATCTCACTCGAAATCGCTCGGCAACACTTATGGCAACAGGGCAATTTTGACTAGTGACTAAAGAACGAGCAGCGATCAGATCCTGCTTGGCATGTTTTGCGGAGTCGATGCCAGTTGCTGTGAATGACTCAGCAGAGACCCCCCCCCTCTCTCTCTCCACCAGACACCGTCATGTCAACGGGTTTGGCACGCGATTAAGGAGGACGGACATGTCCGCAATCCCCCCCCTTCTGTAGTGTTTGCCGTGGATCAAACCCAATCGCTGGCACTAATAAGGAGACATTTGGAGTCCCTTCCTTCCGTTCCGCCGAGGCATCTGATCATGTTGGGGAGGGGGGGGGGGGGGATCTCTGCAGAAAAAAACTCCTCTCTTTGAGGCTCACACTGCTGCATGCTAAAAGCTTCAAGCCTCAGTTACTGACTGAGTGCTGCAACACACACACACACACACACACACACACACACACACACACACACACACACACACACACACACACACACACACACACACACACACACACACACACACACGCATGCACAGCATCTGTCCGATAGCACAGGCAAAGAGAGGGAGGGAGAGAGAAAGAGAGAGAGAAAAAAGACAACAAAAAAAGAGAGAAAAAAAGAAACAAAAGCACTTAACACTTTTCCCTCTCGTTGCCCTCAGATGGTTTTGGAGCAGAAAATTAGTGCGGCGAGGCCACATATGGGGCCTCTCGCGTCTGCCTGACCCTTGCCTGAGCGCCTGGCGCCTCGGCCAAAGATGGACGTCGACGGGCTTCGAGGCGGAGGGAGGAAGACTGGAGACAGGGATGCCTGAATGTGTCAAGGAGAGCCAATGACACACTGGCTCAAACAATGTGCAACACACACATACCCAAAGAATACACACTCAACACACACACACACACACACACACACACACACACACACAAACGTTGCACACAGACACACACCTCTTCTGAAAATTATATCCTCCAGAAATATCTACTGTTCTTTTGAATCTTTTCTGAAGAACAGTACATTTTCATCTATCACACTATTATAATTTAAAAGTTACTTTCGCCACGGCTAGTCAGTTGAAAACCAGTTTCTTTTTCATCAATGACAATGGAGTTGGGAGAAAGAGAGAGAGAGAGAGATAGAGAGAGAGAGAGAGAGAGACAGAGAGAGGGTGAAATGATAACACCCTGGAACTATTTCTGTGGGAGTTTAGGAGCCTTGCTCAAGAGCTCTTGAGCGGAGCTTGTCTGTTTGTGGGGCCTTCAACTTTATCCCTCTTCATTCAAGTCTCTGACGACCACAAGACTCTCCAGGAGCTCAGGCCCCTGGCGTCGAATCAGAGAATTCTGGGAGCATAATGCGGGGCTTTGCTGCTCCTGTTTGTCCATACAGAGGAGAAAGCACCCTTCCAACAACGTGCCCCCCCCCCCCCAAACCCCTCAAATGGCACGATCCACGCCACGTTTCCCACGCGTGAATAAGTTGGGCTTTAATGTGAACGCGGACCAGACGCTGTTTAGCAAACATCTGCTCCATCCTCCGTGCTGTCCTACAGTACGTCATTCAGAATAACGGACTTATCAGGGACGAACACCCGCGAGAGACATGAGAGGTGCGGCCGTAATAATGATCTCCACGTCCTCCTGCTCAAACTTCATTTGTCCTTCACCCCAAATTGATTTGCCCCCCCTCCTCCCTCTCTCCTTCTCTCCCTCCCTCCCTCCATCTCTCCTCATCCTTTCTTCTCTTTTATTCGTCAGGCTCTTCAGAGGATAAGCAGTCTCCACTGGCTCACCTCATTAATATATTGTTGCCCAGAGGGAGGAGACTAAACTCTCCTCCATCAACCAATTTGCCTCCCGCCTCCATCCTCAAGAGCCGGAGCACGGGGCAACACACTCCCAAGGCTGGGAATGCACCAAGCTCCAGAAACAAGGCCGTATGCAACGCATGGACATATGGCTATAACGGTCACCCATTAGAGACCTTTTTGTTGAGCCTAGTCATCCATTGTCCTGGAGGTGCTTTCCCAACGATTCAGTGCACATTCTTAGTGTTTATCAAATCCTTTGTTTGTCCACATGTCCTCTTGTGATGTGTCATAGGTAAAGACTGGTGGTAAACAGCCTTGGTGTGGTACCCTCCCCCAACGCTTCCATCGAAACGGTATATACTGTATGTGCACTGGGGCACTGTTTGGGGGAGGGGGAGCGAACTGCCTACCACATGACTGATTGAACATGAATGTTGAGCCAGTGGCTGTAGAAGAGCAGGGAGATGCTGAATGTCTCAAAAAAAAGGAGAAAAATCATGCACTACATGTTCTGAAAACATGACAACACAATTGATTGGCCATGTTGGAAAGAACAGAGTCAGAGTCAACGGAAAATTGACATGGTCAGAATTGTCAAAGTCTGAAATGTCACTCAGAATTGTACATACTTCATTAAACCTCAGTTCTTTTTTTAGTCTTTTAAGATGGCTTCACTTGGGACTGAGCATACGCTACCCGTGCATTCTACAGTCATTGTGCTGACCTAAATAGCTGCTGACCCAAGAACGGATTCCAGCCAGATCAGGGCCAGCTGTGGGCCACATCCGTTCCACAGCAGACTCCACTGGGCGAGAGTCGTATTAGGACAATGGATAGCCTTCAGTGTCAGGCTAATGAAGCAGCAGCAATGACCACAGAGCCAAAACAGGAAAAGTTCCAAGCAGGAGAACAGGGGGGAGAGAGAGAGAGAGAGAGAGAGAGAGTGAGAGAGAGAATATCTAAAAGAAAAAACTAAGAAAGAACAGAGACAAAGCAAGAACAACAGAAAGATGAAGAGACAGAAGTGTTTAAAGGAACAATCCGGCAAGTTTTTACATATATTTCCGTTTCTTGAGGTCACCGAGTACCAAAAACAACTGGCTTCATCTAGCTTGAGTTGCAACCATAGACTATAAAGAAATATATACTGTAATTATACAGTCTATGGTTGCAACAGCCAACAGCTAATGCAGTCAGGCAGCTACAACGCTACACTCTGGTTGGTAGCATGTCCATGAGCTCCCATGTACAGTACATGCCCACAGAGTGTAGCGCTGTAGTTGCTCAGCTGCATTAGCTGCTAGCTGTTGCAACTCAAGCTACAGTAGGCAAAACTGTTTGTTTAACCCTGAGAGAGAGAGTGGCTATGTGACAAAGGGGTGTCTCTGTTGTGTGTGTGTGTGTGAGAGCGGAACAAGGAGAGGTTATGTGAGTTTTCTGCTTACTGTGTAATGATTTCTGTGTAAGGGGTTCCGAGAAGAGAGACAGAAAGAGAGAGGGAGGGATAAAGCAAGGGAGCGTGTGTATGTGTGAGAGAGAGGAAGAAGAAAGAGAAAAAAGGAGAGATGAAGATGAATGCAGCACATCAGTAGGCGAGTCACCTGTGACCTGGGAAGCATTCCAAGCCTTTCGTTCTGACTCTCTGTCAAAATCAAAGTCCTCCTCAGTCCAGCTCTGCTCACCGGGGCCGCTGCCCCTAAATATTCACGCTCCTGATACATATCTACCGTCCACTGTACTTGACAAGCCAGAGCCGTAAACACGCGGTGGAAGTGCTTTCGACAAGCCTCGCCAAAACAGCCCTTCGGGCAAGATTAAATGCTGGTCAGTGGGTAACCTTGTCCGCCATTGGCAGAATGTCTCTTTTCTCTCTCTCACTCACTCACTTTCATTGGCTCGCCCCAGGATCTTTGTGGGAAGACCTTTGTGTGTGCGTGTGCATTTTGTGTGTGTGTTTGTGTATGTGTGTGTGTGTGTGTGTGTGTGTGTGTGCGATTGCGAGTGCCTTCTCAAATGCCGGCTCTCCGAGCTAGACCTATTTCCCCAGGCGATGTGTTTCGAAGGGGCTCCTGTTTTTAAAAGCGTTATTGGCAGGAGCCTGCCTTTGCAGTTTATTGTTTACATGACGGCGGTCCCATGTCGACTGGATGTTTGGCAAAGCCCCACTGAGGCTGTGCTGACGGGCTGAATCTGTCCCCGCTGTGTTTACGTTCCCTCTTCGCTTGTGGTGCCGCGGCATCGCTGTGGGCTCTGTGCGATAAGCAAAGGCATCTGCTGTAGGAAGGGCAACCACACAACTACAGGGACGGTGGTCCGAAAACCCACCTACAAGCTAATGGCCTTAGACCATTGTGGAGAGAAACACACACACACACACACACACACACACACACAAATACAATCACACTGACAGAAAGACAGAGAGACATACTCACACACAAATGGAAGAAGGATAAACTTTAGGTCCCATATGGAATTCTGCAAGACCATTAAAGCTTTATCAACACTCTGTTAAGATGACTAAGGCAGCACATTAAGCCAAAGTCATTAAGAAAAATGGCCACAGACCTACCTACAGTACTTTTTAAACTGCTGCTGCTGCTACCCTCTGCTTGTACAACTAACACCTGTGAGAA
>NC_084996.1:26784557-26794557 GCF_963854185.1 Sardina pilchardus
ACTTGCCATAGAGAAACACATGATAACGTTGGATTATGAACATAGGCTATTATGCCACAAAAAACATGGGGTAAGTGGAGCTAAATGAAGTTATTATTTTGCTATCACTTCGTCTGTTTTATGGCCTAGAATGTTGTATTTGCTATCTGTGGATAGCTCTAGCTCTCCTCTTTCATCTGACATGCGTGCCATATATTTCTGATGGCGGTTTCACGTAAAGTAAATCAAACGAGAGTAGGCTAATGGTAGCCGAAGCTATATGACATTATTATTTGTTTGTCACTTCGTCTGATTTTATAAAACCAAATGATCAATGTATTTGGTATCAATGGAAAGCTCTGTTTCTCCTCTTTCATTTGATATGCGTGTCATGTCTGTGCGATGCGGGATCCACGAGTAATTCAAGCGAGAGTTCTGGATGCGCGGGTGAACGCAGAGCAATATAGACAGTAAATATGATATACTTTGATTTAACTTCATGATTTTATTTTATGTTCATACTTGATCGTACAGACATGTGTTTAGTCTCGTTGGAAAGCCCCGGTTCTGCTCTTTCGTGCAATATAAGTCTCATCTCGCTTTGACTAATAATCACGGAGCAATGTAACAAAGAAGAATGTGTGCGTTTTTTGACGCACTTTGCGTCCGTCGGGCTCATAGGGTTAAATTGTAACTTTTTCACGGACCCCCTGGCAACACGTCACGGACCCCCAGGGGTCCGCGGACCCCACTTTGAGAACCACTGGTCTAGAGGTGCCTACCTCACCAAGCTTTTAAAGTATCAGCCACTCAGAGACATTGTTGTACAGCTTGGGTACAAATGTAAGCTGTTGGTGTGTATATTTGTGACCTTTCACGGCGAAATCAGTCACAATGTCCAAATTTTCAAAATCAAAGTTATTACGTTTTCAGGAAGGGGCATAATCAACCTTCAAAACGATACCTATATCTAATGAATTGAACGTCATATTACTGAAATATAAACATTCAAAGGAGTTGAGTTCATCCTGTCATGCCAATAGAAAAACGGAGAAATCTGCCTCTGAAGTTAACCGTCGGCTCAACACTCACGAACGCTTTGTAAGGTTGCCGCTATTACAAGATTTACGGTACTTGTATCAACGACACAGCACGCGGATGGCTTGGTGGTTGTCAATGAGTGCATTTACCGTAAATACGGGAATAGAGCGGCAAAAACGAGACGCCTCTAACTTCCTGCTTCCTCTAACTTTCTCACCTCAACAAACTCACGTTTTTAGACTACAAAAGGTCAGTTTTTCGGCGAAATGTATTCACGGCCGTACAGTGTAGACCTCCCACTGTTTCAAAACACTTACAAAAAAAATCCACGATTTTAGCACAAGTGACATAAATGGCCATTTTTCTCAGAAACGCCTGTTGCGACAAGCGACTGGTTTTGCCGTGGAACGTCACATTTGGAAGCTTAGGTAATGTCCACAGACTAGTAGTCAGGGGTTTGCAGATTGCTGGTCTCTCTAAGCCAAGAGCAAAGGCTCTAGCAAAATTCTGCTCAATTTCTGTGATAATTGGCAGTCGCCACATATGGAGAAGGCGTTGTTTTATGTACCCATGAACTGAGACCAGTATAGGCTACTGGGTTTGCAATGCTGGTGTCTAAAATTGTTTGTGTTCAATGAAATTCATTGTAAAATGTGAACACAAATAAAGGTATTAAAATGTGTGTGTGTGTGTGTGTGTGTGTGTGTGTGTGTGTGTGTGTGTGATAAGAATCATGCATTATTGTTCACCCAGTGATGGTGCTTTACATGCAAATGTGTGTGGGTGTGTTTTTACATGTGTATAAACAGAATGTTGCTTCTCTCCCACACACACACACACACACACACACACACAAATACACACACATGGACGCGCACACACACATACACACACACACCACACACACACACACACACACACACACGCACATACACACACATACGCATGTACACACATATGCATGCATGCTAACACACACACACACACGCATGCTAACACACACACACACATACACACACACACACACAGATCATAGGAATCAGCTCACACATGTGTGCAATGGGAGACTGTGTGAGTCAGCCCGGTGAGTCAAGCTGTCCCTGTTTTGTGGAGTAATCCTCTCTGGGTGCCTGTGCGCCAGAGTCCTCAGCCCCAGCATGGCTCACTGCAGGTGTGTGTGTGTGTGTGTGTGTGTGTGTGTGTGTGTGTGTGTGTGTGTGTGTGTGTGTGTGTGTGTGTGTGTGTGTGTGTGTGTGTGTGTGTGTGTGTGTGTGTGTGTGTGTGTGTGTGTGTGTGTGCGTGTGTGTGTGTGTGTGTGTGTGTGTGCAGCTCCATTCAAACACTGTACACTTCTTCACACACTGTTATTCACCACACAAACCACTGGCTCATAACCGTACACTATCATTCATCAAACACTCACCGCACTTCACACACACACACACACACACACACACCACTACCACTGGTACATCACCCCACACACACACACACATATGCACCCACAAGCACACACACTACCTGTTTACCCTGCACACTGCAACTCAGCATATGCACACATCACTGGCTCATATCCACACATCGCCATTCAGCACACGCGCACGCGCGCACACACACACACACACACACACACACACACACACACACACACACACATACACACACCATTAGCTTGTCACCACATTGTCATTCAGCACAGACACACACACAGACACACACACACACAGGCGGTTTCCAACAGATCCCACCAATTACTCACGGACATCATCATTCACCTGGAAGACGTGGCGAGCCATCTCCATGCAGAACTCTCAAGCATCACACACACACACCAGCCTTCACCTCAGCAGAGGGTCACTCGCCAGCCGTGTGCTACCATTCATCTCCACACGCTGACGGAGGACCATTGTGTCCACTGTGGCTTCCAGCTCCGCAGCCCGCCATACTCAAATACGCCCCCATTCTCTAACCACCACACACACACCAAACGCACACCAGCCCCAAACACACACCGCAGACATCATGGGACAATGGTGAGAGAGGGAGATGGACCGAGGCAAAGAAAGATTTAGAGAGAGAGAGAAAAAGTGAGTGTGAGAGAGAGAGGGGTGATGGAAAGATAAAGAGTGCGGTTATGTAAGAGGAAATAAGAAATAAGAGAAAGCGCCAGACGAGAGAGAGAGAGACAGCTGGAGGGAGAAAACACAAACAGAGAGAGCAGAAGAGAAGAGAAGAGAAGAGAGACAGAGTGACAGAATAATAGCAAGGCAGCGATCACACAATATAACACCCAGACAGAGGAGAGAAAGAGGGGGGAAAAACAGAAGTGATTAAGGCTGGGGACAGACGAAAGGACGGATAGATGGATGGATGGATGGAGGTTCGGCCTCGGGTCTGCGAATGAATCAGCAGTACCACTCCTAGAACTAACATCTGCGCTCCCCGACAGAGGGACCAGGACTGTAGTCCTCCTCAGAGGATGACAAAGACAACTGCATTAAAAACGGGGGGATTTCCTTCCTCGGCAGCAGCGAGCCAAAGGCAGCGCTGAGCGATGTTTGCTTAGCAAAGTCTCAGACAGTGTAATTATTTAAACGAAATGTCACATTAGGAGAAAAAAAAACTATAGAGCACGGAGAGGTGATCCTTTCTCCAGCGTTCATAGTTAAAGTAAAGAGTTTATATGGGGTTCTGGTGACTTTGAAGAACCTGAACACCTCCTCTGGAAGGTTCCAGAACTCTAGCGTTGCCCTTGCCGTGTCCTTTTTGCGGCAAAAGCGTCGTCTCGTCTCATCTCACGCGCCGCGTCGGACGACGATGGATGGCGACGGGACTAAAAGCATCGTCGAGAAACCGGCATCGCAGCTCCGGACGGCCTCCCCGCCATCCATCACGGCTTAAGAGCGCGAGTCGGCCGTCCCATTTGCATACCATCAAGCACCCCGACGGGCCAGTTTGCCTGGACATCAGCATGGGTCCAGCGCTCTCCGAAGCAGTTTCCAAGCCGCCCCCCACGTCCCCCCCCTTTTGTTTTTTTTTTTGAGAGAGAGGACAACTGGAGCAGCGCATTAGGGAGAACACATTTCATTAGCCGGCCCTCGGCGTGCCCTAGCGGCCCGTCGTCATTACCAAAACAAGCGGTCCAGCGCATAAACAGAAGAAGAAGAAGAAGAGGGGGGGGGGAATAGAACGGGCACACTCACGCCATTATCTCAATGACTCTCTGGAAACGAGCCCTGCGAGGAATACTTTGTGGAACGGAATTAAAACGCCTTAATTAGGTTTCGCCGCTGACCAATGGCTCAAAATGATTCGATTAAGGTATCGGATCGCCGTATCCGAAAATTAACGCGGGCATTTGTTTGTGTCCCTTTAAAAAAAACGCACGCCACGCCACTTTTTTTATTTCCGCACCGCGTCCCGGGTCAAAGGACTCGTCTTCATCATGATGTGACGCCTTCTTGCTCGACCGTTGCCCTGCTGCTCTCCCTCTCTCTCTTTCCCTCTCTCTCTCTCTCTCTCTATCCCTCTCTCTTTCTATCCCTCCATCTGTCTTCCTCTACCCCCGGTCTCTCTATCTACAGGAGCTCTGGGACTTTCTCGAAACAATTAGTCCTCTTGGTGTTTGTGTTTCACACCCAGCCTAATGGAAGGCCTCAGCCTGGATATTGACTGAAAGAGAGAGCGAAAGGGCAAGGGGGAGGAAGTGGAAAGAAGAGAGCGAGAGAGAGTGTGTGTGTGTGTATGTGTGTGTGTCTGTGTGTGTATATGTTAGCGAGAGAGAGAGAGAGAGTGTGTGTGTGTGTGTATGTGTGTGTGTCTGTGTGTGTATATGTTAGCGAGAGAGAGAGAGAGAGAGAGAGTGTGTGTGTGTGTGTGTGTATGAGTGTGTGTCTGTGCGTATATGTTAGCGAGAGAGAGCGAGAGAATGAAGCAGTGAATAAAAGGGACTACGATAGGGAGGAGAGAGAGAGAGGGCGAAAATACGAAAATACCACAAGATACATCGGAGTCACCTGAGACTTGTTTTCAATTAAAGGCTACCTTTGTGCGCATTCGGAAAACAACTCAAGCGGGGACTTATTTATCAGGTCCCCACGCTTGGCCTGCCCCCTGAGGATGGTGGGGGCGGGAGGGCAGCCGAGGCTGACGGAGGAGGAGGAGGAGGAGGAGGAGGAGGAGGAAGAGGAGGTGGAGGAGGAGGCCCACGGGCAGCCGTCCCTGAGATGGGGGAGGGTGGAGGTGCTGCTGCAGTTCTCAGCAGGGAGGACAGAGGTGCTACAGACACACAGTTCAGAGACCTCGGAGAGAGAGGAACGCTTATTGAGGGGTGCTTTTGGAGTGACAGCTTTTGTTGGGCAAGAGATAGGGAGGTTAAGAGAGGAGAAGAGAGGAGAGGAGCGGAGAGGATAGGAGAGGAGAAGAGAAGAGAAGAGAAGAGAAGAGAAGAGAGGAGAGGAGAGGAGAGCAGAGGAGCGGAGAGGATAGGAGAGGAGAAGAGAAGAGAAGAGAAGAGAAGAGAAGAGAAGAGAAGAGAAGAGAAGAGAAGAGAGGAGAGGAGAGGAGAGGAGAGGAGAGGAGAAGAGAGGAGAGGAGAAGAGAGGAGAGGAGAGGAGAGGAGAGGAGAAGAGAGGAGAGGAGCGGAGAGGATAGGATAGGAGAGGAGAAGAGAAGAGAAGAGAAGAGAAGAGAAGAGAAGAGAGGAGAGGAGAGGAGAGGAGAGGAGAGGAGAGGAGAGGAGAGGAGAGCAGAGCAGAGCAGAGGATAGGAGAGGAGAAGAGAAGAGAAGAGAAGAGAAGAGAAGAGAAGAGAGGAGAGGAGAGGAGAGGAGAGGAGAGGAGAGCAGAGCAGAGCAGAGGATAGGAGAGGAGAAGAGAAGAGAGGAGAAGAGAGGAGAGGCTTCTTCTCCAGCGTCCTCTGCCATTCTGTGCTCTCCACTGAGGGGAGGCCATGCTCTCTCTCTCTCTCTCTCACACACACACATCTACTCTCCAAGATCTCCCCCTCTCTCTTACACACACACGCACACACACACACACACACACACGCACACAGACACACACATTCAAACCCTAAGAGAAAAAGAGAAGAAAAGGCTACCTTAACAATGAAAAAGAGAAAAAAAACAAAACCATAAAGAAAAGAATTTTTATCCTTTTTTCCCTCTCTACCCCCTTTGTATTTCTCTCGTCATCAGCATCTCTCCTCCCTCTCTTTCTTTTGCTCTCTGCTTCGCTCTCTCTCTCTCTCTCCCTCCTTCCCTCTGCCCCTGTGAGTCTGCCTGCAGGCCACTTTCAAGCTGCTGCTGAACTGAAGGCGCTTTCTCCTTCTCTCATCAATGATATCATATCATACTCGTCAAGTTGTCTCTCTCTCTCTCTCTCTCTCTTTCTCTCTCTTTCTTTCTTCATGGGGATGACACGTGATTAGTCACACTTCAGTGGAGTACACGTTCAGCATAATTTACTCCGCAGATTTAAGAGGAACTGCGCCGACAAGAGCGCAAGAGGCTTCATTTGCTGCTCGGAACTCTGGGTAATTTTTTTCCCCTCCACACACACACACATAAAAAATCACTTCCACCCCACACACACACACACACACGTCCGTCTAGGAGAATGACCTCCAGGTAGCCAGTGCTGCCTCTGTCTGTCATAATCCTTCACATCCATCACGGTTGTCTTACTCTATGGGAATTTGATGATACTGTACTTGCAGTGCTACGAGACTGGTTGTGTGCCATACATCACCTGCGCCCGACACCTACATCTATTCTCGGCCAAAATGTCTAGACAGCGTTCCTGTGCGAGCGAAACCGCGCACGGACATGTCTGAAAACAACGTTTCAGTGGAGAGCGATCCGAGCGGCCATCGATGCTCCACACGCGGCGCAAATCGCGGCGCCTTCTTCGCCTTAATGACGGGCATTGTCTTCCTTTTTCTTTCTCTTTCTTTCTCTCTCTTTCCGCAGGTAAGGCGCGGAGCAGAGAGGCGCGGCGGGCGCCGAGCTGAAGTGAACGCAGCGTAATGCGGCGCGGCGAAATGATGGGGCCTAATGGCTTTGACACGGTGAGTCATCCTGCTTCATCGGGGTGGCGTTTTAATGATCTCCACAGGGCACGGTTATCTTTTCCCCGGTCCTCATCGGCAGTATTAGCGCCGCCGGCACCGGGAGGATTAGTTACCCGCACACTAATTTAACTAAACATCGCCAGGGCCCCGCGCTCGCTTCCCGCAGCCGTTTGACTTCCCCCCGTCAGTGGCGGGAGGTTGCCGGAGTGCGCTTCGGAGGAATATCCGTCTTGAATATTGCTCCGTGGAAAGAGGCGCGGGAATCATTGTGCGGTATCATTTTAATCATTGAATGTAAGGAATTGAGGGCAATACATGTCATTTCTTGGATGACACCCCCCTCCCCACCCTCTATTGCTCATTCTCTCATTCTCTCATTCTCTCTCTCTCAACATTACCCCCCCCCCCCTCTCTAAATTCAATTAAACTAAATGTGCTTTACTGGCATGACTGTGCAGTGTATAATGTTTCCAAAGCAATAAAAAGGAGTAAAATAAGTAATAGAGGTAATAATAATATAATAAAAACAACAATAATAATAATAATAAAATAATTAATAATAAAATAAAGTGGGGTGGCCTCTCTTCTCGTATGACATGCTGACACTGCTGCTAGTTCTGTTTCAGTAATCTCTCCCACGCAGGATATATTTTAGCTCCCCTTGATTTGTTTGTTCTGTGATTTCTGAGTAAACATGGCTGGTGATTGTATCAAACTCAAATCAAGAGTCCGCATAATGACTAACACTCACTGGAGATGCAGCTCTGTGTCACTTGCAGTTTGTTTGGCTACAGTGAGGGCACGACCAAAGTACCAAACTTCTCTGGGAAGCCAGGTCTGTTTTCGCCTTCCACCTTCTACGGCCAGGTTGTGCTTACTGAGTCTGAACACTGTCAATGCCTTTGAAAGCTTTTGTCTTTTTATATAGTAAAATATGGGGTTCATCTCTGTCTTTTTCTCTGTCTCTGTCTCTGTCTCTGTCTCTGTCTCTGTCTCTGTCTCTCTCTCTCACTCACTCTCACTCTCTCTGTATATCACACTCTCTCCACCCCTCCCTCTGGGAAGTACTCATTCCCATTCTCACGAAGAGGTCAGGCAAAATGGCTGTTTGTGTTTGTTTAACCCGAGCCACTCTAGCCCAGGTTCGTGCATTAAGAATCACTCCCTGGTTGATTCCCCAGGCTGCTGAGATAGATAGATAGAGAGAGAGAGAGAGAGAGAGAGAGAGAGAGAGAAAGAGAAAGAGTGAGAAAGAGAAAAGGCTCCTACTGTACAGTCTCCTCCATTAGCACCGCAGGGGGTCTTCTGCTGTCTCGCTCTCATTGGGTAAAAAAGCCTTAGCTCTCCTGCGGTGGGTTCATATTACCCATATCAAGTGTGTGTGTGTGTGTGTGTGTGTGTGTGTGTGTGTGTGTGTGTGTGTGTGTGCGCTGTAGTCCAGTACAGTGTTAAAGGGATAGTTCGGATTTTAAGACACGAAGTTGTATGGGTTCCCTGTCAGCAACGTAGTGCATCAGCACTGACTTACCCCCGACAGCGTCCTGTGAGCCGAGATCCAGCCGGTTTTTGATCGTTTTTGATGCCGGACTATTTTCTTCAGCAAGTTTCTGGGGTCACGAAAGTAAAGTGTTTTTCTTCTCAAAACCATATGCGTTCAACAGAGTGATATATTTGCACCACAAAAACGTTGTCCAGCTGTCAGTAGCGCGCAGTGATAGGAATCGCGAAAAATAAGTAAGTGATAACGAGGTTTGAATTTTTCCTGGACAACGTTTTTGTGGTGCAAATATATCACTCTGTTGAACGCATATGGTTTTGAGAAGAAAAACACTTTACTTTCGTGACCCCAGAAACTTGCCGGACTACTTTCTTCAGCATCAAAAACGATCTAAAACCGGCTGGATCTCGGCTCACAGGACGCTGTCGGGGGTAAGTCAGTGCTGATGCACTACGTTGCTGACAGGGAACCCATACAACTTCGTGTCTTAAAATCCGAACTATCCCTTTAAGGCCAGAGCCCCTGGTCTACGCGGACGGATTGGGAGTCTACTCTGCTTCCTCACGCGCCGCCCCCCGTGTGGATACCATTGCTTACCAGCTTGTGGCACGCATGCAGGCCTACACACAGACACACACACACACACACACACACACACACACACACACACACACACACAGACACACACACACACACACACACACACACACAGACACATACACACACACACACACACACACACCTCCATCTATTTCATACAGACACAAACATCATCCCCCTCGCTCTCCATCTCTCCTGCTATTACTCCCATAGAAGAACACACACATATTGTAAATGCAGACACATGCCGTGTTATCTCTCTTTCTCACACAAATACACACAGACAGAGAGACAGACACACACACAAACACACACACACACACACACACACACACACACACACACACACACACACACACACACACACACACACACACACACACACACAGATACCACTGCACAAACAAATTGGTCACAGAGTGCAACATATTTAGGAGTTTTACACAGATGTCTTGGGAAATGCCAGTCTAGTTTCATTACAGCTAAGCCTGGACATCCACATTTGCATCCAAATGTTACCCAAATGCAAATGGAACAATGATAGAATGCATGGGGGCTGTCGAAAGAGTTTGGCATTACCATTTAAATCCTAGACACAAAATGTTAAAATAAATGAATTTTAGGGATTAAAATAAAACCATTGCATCCACGGCATTGGCAGGATAGAAGACAGAAGACGCTGGCAACGGAAAGTTGTTTGATTGTTCACAGAGGCGAAACTGCTGCATTTTATGGTGTTCAACTCTAATTATCAGAGACTGCCGCATTTAATATTTAACAAGCCCTTAAAATTCTGAGTTAAATGGCGAA
>NC_084996.1:26804557-26814557 GCF_963854185.1 Sardina pilchardus
CCTCTCTCTCTCTCTCTCTCTCTGGCCAGAGCCGTCAGGCCTTTAGCCGCGATGGTGAGCACATGTTGCGGCTAGCGAAACAGGCCTTTTCCTCGAGTGTGTTGGGGTTGGTTAGAGTTACGCCTTCAGCTATAGGATAGCTGCTGAAAGTATACACGTTTGTTTTATGAGAGAGACGAGTGCTTCATGTCAGCTTCAGTATGTTATGCAGGAATTACCACAGATAGCTTGATAGTCTTCATGTCCTCTCTCCCTCCACCTCCATGTCGCATATTTAATTTGCCTTTTTATGCCTTTAATGCGACAGGACAGTGAAGAATGACAGGAAGTGAACGGGAGAGAGAGTACGAGTAGGGGTGGGAATCGAACCCGGGTCGCCGGCGTACGGTGCAGGTGCCTCAGCCAGCCGCGCCTAACTCTTTTCGTTAGGGTTCTGCTTTTTTGCGCATCCACAAAAATTCCATGGCATCCCCCTGATGCTCAGCACATCACATTCATGCTCAGTGAGGAACGTGTGAATGATACTAATGCCGTGGTGCTCTTGAGGGAAAGTCACAGTCATTACGACTGGCCCGCACTGGAGCCGGAGCCGGAGCCGGAGAGACATTAGAGTGGACGACGACGCACGCGTATGAGCGGGCTTTATCTTCAAGTAGCCTCTTTTTTTTTTATCGAAGGTACTGAGGGACGGCGTCCATCGGTGAGCCACATGATCTGAACCTCCCCCCGAGCCGAGCGAACGGGACGAGGCCGGTCGAAAGCACTGCTGATTCGAACGGGCCTCGGATAAATTGAGGCAGAGATCCTCATTTATCCAATTAAATGAATTGGTGAAAAGCTTGTTAGCACTGAAGGCTAACTCAAGTCCCCTACGGCGTTGTTTTTTTTGTTTTTTTTTGCGCTGTATTTGCAAGTGTGACTTGAGGAGCTGTGACGTGACATGCCGTGCAGCGTTTGGGGAGCGCGAGTTATCTGCCATACGGCAGCGTGGCGACTGTGCGTTATCTGTGACATAGCATCTGCAGAGGCTCGCCTCAAAATGCCCCTCTCTGCCACTTTCAAAATGTGAACTGATTTGCTGACGAGAAATGAGAAAAAGAGAATGACTTTGCAGATATGAATGTTGTTGTGCTTCTCTGTAGCACACATGTCTATACAACATACATACAGTACATACACACATACATACATACAGTCCATACATACATACATACATCACATCAATGTTTGATAGGGGATTTAATTAAAAATGATATCCCTTCCCTTCTGCAATACATCACATCTTAGATACTAAATGAATCTCCCATAAGGGGAAAATACGGAGAGCCTTGTCAAAATGATGACACACTGCAACTTCATACATATAAATGAATCCATCAGCGGGGATTTGTGTGATATAGTTGGGTGACCATCCACTGAACTGCAGTTGTCCCAATTAGGCCAATGCGGATCTTTACATCAATCTAAATTTATGGGGGGCATATCATCCTTTCCAGGGGAGAAGATTGAACTGAGATTATAGGAACAATAACTCACACCCTAGACTCATATTTCATTCACTCTGTCATAGTTTATTCTCCAATACAGCAGCAGAGGAGAGGGCAAAGCACCAGCCATACATTTCTCTGAATGTCTACAGATCATTAGAAAGTACATAGGGGAGCGATCTATTTGCCAGGGCATACAGTGCAAAGCTGACACCCTCTGCAGTTTTGTCATGACCTGACACAGATGCTATTATGGCAGCTATGTTCAAGCTTGAACTGTCTCACCTCAGGCATTAAACTAGCCATTCAAACCTCCAATCAATTGGTGCCTTTTACTGAACCCTCCATTTTATAACAGCATGCCACACCTGAAAGGACGACCCTCCTCTCTCTGTCAGCGGGGCCTGCTTAAGTGAGCCACATTGCGGACGGACTGAGAATAAGGATTTTCGAGCCAGCGTACCGCTAAGAGTGTGGCCCTGTGTGAGGTCTGTGAGAGGAGTCGGTGGTAGACAGAGCTCTGGGTAACTGCCATATGCCTATCGGAAAGCACGCCAAGTACACATCTTGTGAAAACTGCGAGATGCTCACTGTTGTCAGTCATATGAAGCAGAGGCTCCAGTGTGTTAAGTGGATTAAGATGGAGCAGAAATGTGGATTGATAGTCTTTGTGAATGGCCAACCACTATTTATTTATCTTATTTTTTTTTGCTTTTGTCTCATGTCTAGAGTTCACTTGTTTTGCTGTTGTTAGTTTTGAAAGCTGTGCTCACTGGTGAATACTGATGAGGTGCACATAGAGGATTCTATTTGAGCGAGCTCAACATCAGTAAGAGCATCAGGCTGTGTGTGTGTGTGTGTGTGTGTGTGTGTGTGTGTGTGTGTGTGTGTGTGTGTGTGTGTGTGTGTGTGTGTGTGTGTGTGTGTGTGTGTGTGTGTATGTGCTCTCACATTAACTGACTGGGTGAACATGTTTACAGGGATGCTTTTAAAAGCACGTAATATAGCTGTGTTTTGTTTTTACAGAGAAGCCTATCCCCCTTTAAACGCTCAGCAGGGAAAATAACTGAAGTGACGCTAGCAGCTAAAACCATTCATCTTCTTAAGGCACTGAGTGCATGGGCACATCATCAGTCGGTGAGCAGAACACCAGCATGCATTTGTACTTCAGGAAAACACCTTAAGAAAGTACGTGGCTGCCAACACGTGTGTTCAGGTGCTGACAGTCGTCTGGCTAGGAAATGACTGAGCATCAGCGGGGACTGCAACTAACCAACTGCCGTGCAATGTTATGTGTGTCTTCAATGTGTCCAACAATTACTAAGACCACCCCCCACCGCCCTACCTTCAAGACAGCAGGTTCTCCACAGCCCCGAGTGGGTCATCACTTCTTCATTCTTCTTACTGGTGTCGTTGTCGTTGGCTGATTTGGTCCTACACACCCCTCTTGAATACAGCCAGTAGTCCGTTCCCACCGCGATTGTCATCAGACTAAACGCGGCGAAAGCCCCCACAGTGGTGATTAGCATTTGAACTCCTCGGTCACACATCATCATTTTGCTTCATTTCAGGAAGGGAAACCGATACGAAGGTACGAAGGGTAATTCAGTGGGGAGACACGTCCTGGTTTGCTGACGCTTGACACCAAACGACTTCAAAAACACATACCATAATTTCGGAGATGTGAGGGCTTTCTCGCCTGTCGCTGTTGCAGCCTCTCAACTTCTGATATCAGCACTAAGGGAACTCTAAACGACCGTGTATCAGCTTGCACCCAAAGCCTTAAAGTGTCTTCATATGTTAGACTGGAAGGAAGACGTTTAGAGAAACGTAACATGCAGATTTACAAAACACATTTCCCACTGTCCACGGTTTGTACCAGAATCGCGTTATTTTTGAGAGGGAACCATTGAGACGGCAAAGAGAAACATGGGTATCATAAACAAATCGACTTTTCCGCGAAAATAACGACAAGCTACGCCATTATTTTGAATTTATAAACAAAAAGAATTCGGTAGACATTATTTTCCAGTGTTCTTATAGATAGACAAATATGAAAAGAGCGTAAATAAGAAAACGTTCCCTCTGTTAATCCAGTAAATGTTTATCTTCCGCTGTTAGTCCATCCGTTGTTCTTCAATTATTTTTTTGGTAATGAAAATCCGATTTGGTGGCCAGCGTGTTCACTTGCAGACATTGTCGTCCAATTCTCCCCTTAAGACCCTATACGGACTCAACGCGTCTGAAAATATGGTATTACTGGAAGCAGCATTTTTAAAAGGCACCTTTTAAGGAGTGCTCGTTTAAATTCACATAATCCGAACACTTGTAATTTCTCTGCTGGAGACGACAGCGTTAGTGTCAGTGACGATGCTGGCTCCAGCAAATGTGTCTTAGGAATGACAGCTCCCACGTTCCTCCCGAATCAGTGGCTCTAAAACAACGCCCACAGAGGCACCGGGGGGAGACTTGAGCGTTGAAAATGTAGCGCGCTGGCTTCTGTCCGTGGTGCTGAATGGACGGAGCTGCTCGTAATCTCCGAATTTCTCCCTGGCGCTCGCTGCACAGCGCCCCTGGCTCAACCAATGTGCTACTTAGGCCTTCATATGCAAAGATATTGGCAAGTGATGCATGAAGAATGGACCCTGGAGAACAGAAGCGTACTTAAAGAGCCACGAACATTTTAATGATTTCTTCATCCGCGAAGACTCCCACATATACATTGTTCGGTGGAGTTTTTTTTTTAATATAGTACTGTATATATTTCAGTTGGTGTAGACCAATACTTGTAGCCTACTGATGAACACAAATAGCAGAGAGTGGCTGTTAACAGCATCGGTTAACAGGGTCCATTTTATAATTATTAATTCCTCGGCGATCAAAAAAACAACATGATGGTATTGGGTGTAGCCAAAGATTCTGGCGCATCGCAACAAGCTTTACGAGCACCATTGGAAGTAAAAAGTATGAGCTCATTTGAAACTTGAATCGACAACACATGATGATCTGCAATAAGCAGATACTGTAATATGTAATATAAGAGACGTTCAGGCCAACCTTCATTCAGGCCACTCCTTCGCCACTGGAACCAACGTGCAGCTGCTTGATATTCAACGTTCTGCCAAAGTAATGCGTTTAGCAGCGTTGTCCCTGTGCCTTGGCGAGCTCATATTGGCTTGCAACATTCTTTGAACATTCTCTTTGAACATTATTTATACATTCACACTTCACGGATCTCATCGGGGTAAATTTAACAGTACATAAAATCAAATATGTTTTTTTTTACTGTAATGCAGCCTTCGTTAGCAATTTCTGTGAAATCTGCCGTGAAACCAATTAAACAGGACCCTGCAAACTGTTCTCCAGGATATTATTGTGATTCACAACCGCACTGTAGGTAAACACAACTATGTTCATTTGGTTAAAAAAAAAAATCATGTGAATATAAACGCAAGTCAAAGTCTAATAACCTACAGTACATTTACACATGACCTTTAAACATGGTAGAAATGTGTTTTCAAATCGTCCATAAATCTAACTTTTTGATATGGTGACTGACTCAAACTAAACATAATGGACAATTCGTGATAAAATTGTTTAGCATTACAACTGAACTGAACTGAAACTGGAAACAGTGAAAGTCATCAATTGTAGCATGTTTCAAATGGCTGTGGCAATTGTAAGTTAAACCAACTTGATCTCATAATATGATCCTACAGGAACTTGTTGGAAACATCTCACGACTGAAGTAGAAAGTCAACACAGGCCTGCTGGTAATGTGTCACTGGATCCCTCTGTGGTTACTCAACATATTCCCAGGTAAATGTGTTCACTATAGTGTAATGACTGCTTGGCGTTTTATAGCTAGTCACTGGCCATAGCTGTCAGGGGTAGGGTACTGTGGACTTCACAGGAAAGTTTTAACAGGGTAACCAACTGATGACTTGTCCTCATACATGTCTCACTTGCAGACAAAGATTTTTGACCATCTGATAGGCCATGAGTTTTATAGTGAATATTGGGGAAAGGCAGGCGTGTGTTTTATTCAAATGCCGTTCTTCCCAAGCACTCCTTGACCTGCGGTTGACCCTCTCAAGGTTTTAACACGTATTCCTCAATTGCGAAATATATGAGGAGATTAATTATGCATGTGTGACCCCCACTGCACCACCACCATTGTCCTGAGCTTGGGGGAACGTCTTTTTCAGAGTTTGTGTGTTCCATTTTCCTCTGTGTGAGTGTGTGTGTGTGTGTGTGTGTGTGTGTGTGTGTGTGTGTGTGTGTGTGTGTTAGGCCCTGCAGTGCAACTGCGAACTGTGTTACTATTCCATGAATAATGCCGTCTTAATCACATCATAGTTTTGAAATGATAGTGTAATATCTTATAAATTAATGGATATTTTTACGTGACCAGGACCTAAACCTGCTCTGTTCTAAAGCCATGAAAACCCAAGTGGAGAGGGGGGCAGGAGGCGGGGGGGGGGGGGGGGACGGGGGGGGGGGGTCCTCACAAAAACATGCAGTCTTCCTGCAGACCAAGCGTGTTTTCCATCAAAACAAAAGACACTGTAATGAACTCAAAACAAAGACTGCAGTGCACTATTGTTGACAAAACGACTGAAATAATGAGTGGGACAAGGCGAACAATAACAGTAATGAAACGACATCTGTTTCGGCTGGGATCTGAACCAAGCCTGCCGAGAACTTTTGGGATATAAACTATGCAAATCATCTGGATAGACATGGCATACTAAGTATTAGGCTGATGAATCATCCGCCGAGCTAATCTGCGGGGAGAGGAGAAGACACGGAAGGTCTGCTTGACTGACAGTTGAAAACTGCATGTGGCGGCAGAGCGAATGCTGACCGTCGCTTGTTGACGGACATTCCTGGGCGTTCTTCTACAGTACTTCTACAGAACGCAGAACGTGGCCGCCGGGGTGCTTCCGGTGGCCCGTCAGAACCGCCCATCGTGGCAACTCTGCACTCCGAGTGGGCGTGTGAAAGGAAGACAGCACTGCCAGACTGGGAAACGAGGGCCAGCAATATAGCTTTGATCTCTCTGACTAATCAAGCCTCCCCACGTGACTGAGTGGGAAGTGGTTCTACATATCTACACATGGTATAAAAATGATGATTCTCTCCGTGCCCCCCCACCCACCCCACCCTCCCTATAGCCTTTTTCTGAGCTGACATATAGTTGTTGTTGGGTTTTTTCCCCCTAGCAGTCACAGTCGCTCTGTGAGGGATTGATTTTTTTTTGCGCTGTAGATGGTGTCAGAATGGAGGAAGAATAGACTTACCGTGAAGGAGATTTTTCCCTTGGAGGTCAGAGAAGCCACCGGGCCAATCGAGTGTTAATGGAGCTCAGAGCTCTCAGCTGCCATGATACATTATTATGGAACTTCTCTCTCTCTCTCTTTCTCTCTCTCTCTCCTTCTGGAAGCTCATCAATAGAATACCTGTATGGAAGGTATGCACTTTAAAAATATAATGACAGCATATTCAGGTACCAATAAAACCCCAAGAAACCACTTAGTTGTGGCTTTGCCTGGAATATATTAAGGTCCTACAGTAAATGCACCCTTTGTATTTTGCATACTGACGAGGCCCTATATCAGACATGAGGCTTTGTAGTAGAACAGCTCTATCTCCACTTACGATCGGCAAATTGATCTTACTTGTCCATAGTCTACAAAAAATCTTGAATCTTGAAATCTTGAAACACCTGTGAAATATTACACCAAATGACTTATACTAGCTTCCAGTGGTACCTGTGTGACAGCATCAGGTTTTAGAGATGGATATTCAAGGAAGGTGCGTAAAAAAACATTGTATGAATCAAACCCATTGAACACACTGAATAGCAACACAGTTTGAGAAGGGAGGATGACAAGGTGACTATCCCCATACATCTCAGTCAGCCTAATAAGGGTCTTTGCACATTCAAATCTGAAACTGAAAGTACATTTGCATTCTCTCACAATACATTCTGCGTTTCCTCGCAATACATCTGTGTTCCTTCGCAATGTCAAAAGTGAGCAGAGGTGTAAAAGTCTGGCTTCAGACAGTAAGCGTCCTGCCACATTTTTGTGCCACACCATTCACTCAATCAGCTGATTCTAATTAGCTCAACTCATCTACAGTAGGTGATATCAGCTAATTTGTGAAATCACCTGTTTTAAGTGCACAATGCATGGCAGGACTTTCTACTTTCTGAAACTGGACTTTTACATCTCTGATTGTGAGGGAACACAAAATGTATTGCGAGGGAATGCAAACAGGGCTCTAAAAATAAATTCCTACCTCTAAAAAGACAATTCCCACGGTGGTCCTTCAGGAGTTCCATAGAGAATATGCCGAAAAAAAATATTATTATGTAAATGCATGGAGCCATGTTGCCCATGCCATTTTCATTCACTGCTCTGGATGAATGTCTTGCAACTTGATTGACAGATGATCCTCCTATGGCATTTCCTCTTGCCTCGATTGTTGCAGCCAATCAGAATCCTTTTCTTCACTAATCTGCACAGTCCTCTCTGCAGAAGTCGTTCACCCTCTCCTTTTAAAGGGGCATTTCATTTACATTCATTAACATTCTCCTCTCAGTTCCTTCGTATGGGATCATGAAACAAAACCCTCCTAAACGCATTTTAATTTGTTATGTTATAACGAAATGCCTTTGAATCTCCATGTTGCCTGTGTCAGCATGCATATCAACTCTGGGCAAAATCTGGGAGGTACATGTACAGTCGGACGATGTGACGAGGGGTCCCAGTGCGACCAAGTGTCCATCGCTTAAAATACAACTCTCCGGACGGCCCAAGGACGCCAAGGTGTTGTGCTCGATCGGAACAGGTGGCCAAAGCACCTGGTTGTACCGACTCCCTCCTTACTGATTCACCTCACATCCAGGTCCGCATCCGAATGTGTGCCACTGTGTGTTTTACCGTGAAGTAAATAAAAAAGAACAGCGTATGGAAAGCTGTGTGTCCACTTATTGCCTTATCTCATGCGTTAAAACAGCCAGGATAATAACCCAGTTATGGGGGCACCTGATCCTGGCCACCATTCTGTTGTCCACCTATATTCCTACACATACACACACACACACACACACACAGAGAGACGCTCACACACACACACACACACACACACACACAGACACTCACACACACACTCACACGCACCCACACACACACAAACACACACACACACACACACACTCACACTCACACGCACACACACACACACACATCCACAAACAGGCACGCACACAAACAGTCAAACAGACAGAATGTGAATGAGAGGAAAGGAATTAAAAATAAATAAATGCATGAGCAGATAGCCAGGGAGGGCAGGGGAGGAGGCAGCAGCAGCAGCAGCAGCAGCACCCTCTCATCATAAAGTCTGCGTTGGAGAGGCAGCCCTTGCTGACTGTCTTATCTTATTGAAAGGCTCATTAGCATAGAAATGACTTGGGGCAGAGGCGGGGAGGCAGAGCACAGGTAAGAACTCCTTAGCTCTCCTCGCATTAGAGAGAGAGAGAGAGGGAGAGAGAGAGAGAGAGAGAGAGAGAGAGAGTAGTGGGGGCATAAAGCAGTTGAGAAACTCTGTAAGTCTCTTCACATTAGCTCGGAGGGAGACATGGCGAGAAGGGGATGCCAGAGAAGAGCAGAGGGGAGAGATGACAGGAACAACAACTACAAAAAATAAAGAATGAGAGAGAAGTAGGGGAGTGGAGTGGGGGATGAGGGGGGGGGGAGAACATGGTTGATGGGGCTGGGCGAAAGAAGAGAATGCTTCTTATCTTTTGGAAAACACAGCATTTTTTTTTTGTCCTGTCATCCAAGCAACGTCATTGATTTGGATTGACTTAGCAATTGGGCACACATCAGACAATAGAGAACATAGCACAACAACACGACATCACTGGCTCACTGTAACACAACCAAAAAGAGCAGGCCAAGCAGGGCTTCACAACACAGTCCTAGCCCAGCGCAATACAACACAGCACAGCACAGCACAGCACAGCATAGTCAAGCAAAGCACAGTTCTGGATACAGCACAGGACTGTAAAGCACAGCTCAACACAAGGATATGAGGATACAGCGTGCACAATGATTCAGGACAATATAACACAAGCAGTACGACACAGCCCAGCACAGCGCAATACAGCACAACACAGCACAGTCAAGCAAAGCACAGTACTGGATACAGTGCAGGACTGTAAAAGCACAGCTCAACACAAGGGTATGATGATACAGCATGCACAATGATTCAGGACAATATAACACAAGCAGTACAACACAGCCCCAGCACAGCGCAATACAGCACAACACAGCACAGTCAAGCAAAGCACAGTACTTGATACAGTACAGGACTGTAAAGCACAGCTCAACACAAGGGTATGATGATACAGCGTGCACAATGAGTTAGGACAATATAACATAAGCAGTACAACACAGCCCAGCACAGCACAACACAGCACAGTCAAGCAAAGCACAGTACTG
>NC_084996.1:26819557-26852057 GCF_963854185.1 Sardina pilchardus
TGCTCCTCCGCGTCGGGTGGGTCCGTCGGGGTCGGAGTGAGAGATGACAGCACCGGGCTCCGGTCCGTAACGTGAGAGAGCAAACAATCCATCAGTCACTCTCGCTGTTGCTCCTGCGTGTTTGACATTTTCCATATTGATTAACAGAACCGGGCTTCATATGAACACTACGCTGCTGCAGAGGAGATGTTCACTCGCCCGTCATCCCCCCTCAACACTGCACATCTCTTCGGGAGAGGAGAGGAGAGGAAGGGGGCCTGATTATACAGAACTCCACATAGGCAGATGTGTGTTCAAATGTGGTAAGCACACCTCTGTGATTTTATTAAGGCAAACAATATGTATATAAAATGGTTGTTTTATACATGGCCTGCCTTGCATGTTGAAAGGCATGATATCATTATAGTATGGAATCATGTACAGTACAGTATGCAGGCTCTTAAACAATTAAATGAACAAATGTATCATGCATTGGTTGTCAGCCTCCGAGCTTGACATGTCTGCCTCACAAAGGTTGTTGTAGTTTTGAGTCTGGTGCAGGACTACCCTTTGCATTAGTGTACTGTTCTGTAGAGAGGAATATAATTGAGTTTTTAGTAGTATAAATGTTGGGCTTTTTCGGGCCTTTATTATGATAGTGAAGAGACTGACCGGAAGTGAGTGGGAGAGAGAGAGATGGGGTGGGATTGGGTAATGACCTAGGTCAGACTCGAACCCCGGTCCCCATGGGCATTTGAACCCATATGTGGTAGTCACTATAGCCAGTTGTCCCCCCCCCCCCCCCCCCCAAGAAGTGAGGTTTAGATGGTGAGTGTGTCGGCGGGTAGTCAGTGCTGTGAGGTGAACAAACCTCATTCCTCATTCCTCATTCCTTCACTCACACCTCACATGACAGACGCTAACACCCATTTAGCATGCAGCTGTTGTTCAAGAAAGGTGTGACAAGTTCCTGTATGTTTTAGTCAGGCTTTTCCAAGCGATTCGGGGCCGGAGGGGGCCCTAATCTGGGCCGGACTCAGGCCTGGCTCGGGTGCGGAGAGGAGCTCTTTCGGGGCTCACCTGCCTCCTGACACCCTGTTGTGAGCGTGAAGTGTTTACAGCTATCTTGAGTCAGAGTGCCGACTTCCACACAAGATCACATACGGGAGAAATGGGACGCTCTCTACGCTACTTTTCACAGAACATGCAAGACACATTGGCAGGCATACTGTAGTTTTTACAAAAAACACTATGTTTTGAGCAGAAAGATGTGTGTGTGTGTGCATGTGTGTGTGTGTGTGTGTGTGTGTGTGTGTGTGTGTGTGGCATGGGGTTGCTGTATGATTGAACAGGGGTCGTGTTGCATAATGGTCGCTTGGAAGTAAACATTTATTAACTGAATTTGCCTCCTTTCCATGAGAATGTATCAGTAAAGCACACAGGCACAAAAGATAATGCAAAACAAAACTTGTTTAGATGACTAATGAAGGACCGCCCTGGGCTAATATTTTGGCAGCGAGCGAGCAATGATAAAAGACATCAACAGAATAAGAGGACAGAGAGGGAAGAAAAACATGACATTGCTTTTAAAATCACTCTTAGTCACCAAAGTCTGATGTAATGGTCATTAAATGTGCGATTATCATTGGCGGTGGTCGTTTAGTGGTTAAACAGCTGGGCTTGCATGCAGTAGCCTGAAAGTTGTGGGTTCAATTCCCGGCTTTCCACCGTTGTGCCCTTGAGTGAGGCACTTAACCCCAAGTTGCTACGGGAACAAAGTAATCCTTTGTTGAAAAGTACTTGATATATGGAAGTCACTTTGGACCACAGTGAGTGCTAAATGAATACATGTAAATGTCAGAAAACAACAGAAGCAAAAAAAAAAAATAAATAAATAAAAACAGAATTCTGCACATTGATTGTCATTGCATTTGATTTTTTCTTTTCAACATCATGGAATTCTGATTGAATCACTGATAGGGTAATTTTCTGTGTATTAGCCGCATTGTGTATCCACAGGACAGTGTTTCGTGCAATTTAAAAGAAACAAAACCATATCAGTACCATTTTAACTGCCCACTTGTGTATTAACCTCATAGCTGAAGAAATTTTGCAAAATCAATGCATAAGCCGCACTTAATAGTTGGGTAATTACGGTAGAGTACTTTCAAAAACATCTTTTTTTAAACCAACAAGTAGCTATTATCATCACAAGATAATAAAAAAGGTAAGAAAGTTGACCAACATCCATCCGTATTGCGCCTTTAAGGAGACAGACAGACGGTGATGTTTGGAGCGAGGCGAGTGGAATGAGAAGAGGCTCCCTGGACCTTGAGGGGTGCTTACCGTCGGGGTGCTTACCGTCGGGGTGGGCTCCTCCTTGAACCCCAGTGGAGGCTGGGCACAGTCCGAGTGCTGATTCTGGGCTTTGCACAGCTCCTCTACCTCCGTGAAATAACGCATCTGCTGACCACACGTCTGACCAGACGAACCTCTCTCTTTCTCTCACTCACACACACACACGTTCAAGTGAATGTCTGTATCCCCCCTTTTTAGGCCATAACTTCTCTTCACTGTTAGGCCATAATAACTTCACTGTGTCCACTCTTTTTGGTCTGTCTAATGTGTGTGTGTGTGTGTGTGTGTGTGTGTGTGTGTGTGTGTGAGTGTGTGTGTGAGTGTGTGTGTGTGTATGCGTGACCCCTCTCGTGCTCAGGTGTAGTGATGACTGTACTGTACTGTGCTGTGCGCTGCTAGCTCTGCGCCACAGTGGTAATAACTCTGCAGGCCGCAGCTGTCCCCCCAACATCTCCGTGTGTGTTTTCATTAAAACTGGAGATTGCTTTTTAAATTGTTTTGCTTCCAGAAGACAGGGCGCCACTGCACTTACTACAATTAAAGAAAAAGAAAAAGATGGCATCCACACATGTGTGTGCCATCCACACATCTCTCACACTGTGTGTGTGTGTGTGTGTGTGTGTGTTGAATCACATTATAATGCCTTTTCTCTTGAACCCTTTCTGTATAAAATCAACCAAATGAAATAAAACAGCCAGGCCAGAGGCTTTGTCGGTTCCTTTTTTCGCCGTGTTCCATCATGGACTGAATCTGTCTCTGTGCAGCATCACGGTCTGCTCCCTCGGTGTTGTTTTTGCATGCAGGTTTGATCTAATTGTTTTGCTGATAATTAGGATCTTCTTAAAAAACAGAAAAAGAAAGAAAAAAAGAAAGTGTGGACAAATAGTGCAAGAGGAGAGAGAACACTAATTGAAGGAAGAACAAAACAGATTTAAATCAATAGAGACTTCCTGACTCTCTCTTTCTCTGTGTGTGTGTGTGTGTGTGTGTGTATGTGTGAGAGACTGAGAGCAGGCAGAGCGAAGGAACAAACACACACCAATCACTCCTAAAGCTTTAATCACAGCCAGTGGTACAAGAGGAGGCTAGGAGTGTGTTGGTGTTTATGTACGTATTCAAGCCCCAGTAAAGTATCTCTAGAAAGTCCTTTCTTGGCGTCACTGCACGGTGGCGTGGAGTTGACCACTGCACCTCTCTCTAATACTCCCCGCGGCCCGTCACGCAAGCTCACACACCGTCCACTCACGAGCCCTCGGCCACTCTGCCGCTGTCTGGGATGACAGCGCCGCAAGGGTGAACTGCAATGTTGGTCACACGCCATTGAAAGAGAACATCATGTAGCCTCATTGCATTAGCCCCGATCATGATGAGAGAGCGCCTCGCAGTAATTACATTACCACAGTGAATGGATGTGCTAGACGTGGTGACATTAGCCACTTGGCATGCGTGTTGCTGGAGAAGGGGTAACGCTATGAGTAACTGGACTGGATAGATGGCCTTCGCTGCATTAGCACAATGGCAAGGGTGCATAGGAATCCATCTCATGGCTTCGGAAGCTAAAAGGAGACCTGAGTGAGTGAGTGTGTGTGTGTGTGTGTGTGTGTGTATGTGCACCACCCATGCTAATGTAAGGGAATAGATTGTGTGTGTGTGTGTGTGTGTGTGTGTGTGTGTGTGTGTGCGCACCCATGCTGACGTAAGGGAGTAGATAGTGTGTATGTGTGATATGTTTCTGCGTGTGTGTGTGTGTGTGTGTGTGTGTGTGTATGGGGGGTGGGTATCATTTTTGTTTGCTCAGTGTCCTTATCCATAATCATCATTATTTATGTCCTTTTTTAGTGCTGAGAGCAGGGGGGAGATGCATTCACTCTGTCCCTCTGTCATGGGAGATCATTTTAATTGCCTGTTTTTGACAGCACTGAAGCAGGGTGAGGAGTGTGTGTGTGGTGGGGGGGATGGCATGAATGCAGGGGGTTTAGAAGAGAGAGAGAGAGAGAGAGAGAGAGAGAGAGAGAGAGAGAAAGAGAGGGAGAGAGAAAGAAAAGAAAGAGTCACAAGGCTGCAATCAGACACAATGCCTTTGAGGTACATAATGAGCCTCTGTCAAAAGCAAATAATTTTCGCTGGCCTGTCACAATAAAAGCCTGTGACAAAATGCACCGTCAGCATCAGAGCCTCAGAGAATACACCAAGATGGCTTCTGTTCTTAGACGTGGCGGGGTAGTCTCCCTCAACCATGTTTTCTCCTCCCTCTCTCCCTCTCTCTATTCTTCCTCACACTCAACATGACGTTTAGCCTTTTTCTGCCTCTCCGACTCCCTCTGCTCATCTTTGTCCATCCTAAGAGTGCCCAGGAGAAGCAGAAGATGAAGCTCATCCTCTTCATCACAGGAGAGAGAGAGAGAGAGAGAGAAGGAGACAGGGAAAGAGAGAGGAAGAGAGAAATGGAGAGTGAGATGATAAGAGAGATGGAAAGAGGAGGAGAGACAGAGGGAGAGACGTGTAGAAAGAGAGAAATGAAAAAGAGGTTCTTGTCATGTTGGGTAGAGGTTGTAGGAGTAGATGCCATGTGTGTGTGTCTGTGTGTGTGTGTGTGTGTGTGTGTGTGTGTGTGTGTGTGTGGCTGCTACTGCTACTGCTGCAGCTGCCACTGCAGGAGAATCATTTGCTTTCTTACTTGCCGCGGGGCGTGAGAAGAGCAGAGGCTGTATCGCTTCATTTTCTAAACACTCGTTTCTCCAGCTGATAAGATGCTCCGACTCACAGCAGCAGATAAGGCCAGCTCACGATACAGCAGTTCAGAACCCCCCCCCAGCTCTGTCTCCACTGCTCCACATTCAAATGGCTCTCACTGACATGGCCACTTTAAGAAGGTTGGTGCCAAATCTTACAGAAAAACACACACAAACACACACACACATGCACACACACACTGACAGCATATAGGGTTCTAATTTAAATGATGTGCAAAACGCAAAGAACTAAAGCTATCGTGTGGGAGCATTGAGCTGAACCATGATTGTTGGTGCTTAGGGTTTTGATTACCGGTATGCTTTTAACCTAGCCTAGAAATCTAGACGCCCCTAGCGGCAGCAAATGTAATTTGGCTGGCGGGGCAGTCTAGCAACGCTCCGTAGAGCTTAGGAGCTGAGAACTGGAAAATCAAGCGGGCCAATCACAGCGTGTATAGAGTCGGTGGGTGGGCTTAACATAATGGTGACTGACATGCAACCAGAAGTTGTGACGGTAACGCATCCTGTTATTTGAAAACAAGAAGATTATTCGTTTAGCGTTATCCTATTGCGTGGAGAGGGAAGGTTGCGCATCCTGCTACTTGAAAACAAGAAGATGATTCGTTTAGCATTATCCTATTGCGGGGAGGGAATTTGAAAGACAACTGTTTATCCACCCCTCCGATTGAGCCCTGTCTACGGTGAGTGTCCAGACCCTACATCTTGATGTGGGTCTGGCTCATCAGGCTACTTTTAACCGGCAATGTTGGAAATTTTAACATTCTAGTACAAGTACAGTATACCTGCTGCGTTCATTAACAAGAACAACATATTTTATATCATTCTAGATATCATTCTTGGTGTGAACGGCCTTTTACATTCTAAAATGTTCAAAACTTCCCTTCTGAAGGGTTAAATTTGCACGTACTGTATATTTTGCCTGAATATGAAATTAACTATAAAGAGCCCACAGGGGCCTCAGAGTCAAATCTGACCTGAGGTCATGTCCTGATCCCAACCTTTCTGTCCTGTTTGTTGTCTGTTCCTTTACTCTTTCTTGACTGACCTATCTGAATGAAGGCACAAAAGTCCAAAAGTATTTTTTAAAAGGTTGACTTTGCACTTTGTCTTTCATTTAAATGAAGGTTCAAGTCCAAACATATGAAATGAGATTGTAGATTAGGATAGATGATGTGATGGAGGAAGTGACAGTCCCAGCGAACTGAAACACCTTCAACACACGCGGCACCAGTAAGACTGCCTTGAATGAGACTCCCACACTGGTAACAAGTCAACACACTTCTCTAAATATCTTTACATGTTTTAATTTATCGTAAATGTCCCTCCTTATCTCTGTTTGTGTGTGTGGCGTATTTGATTTGTTTACGCACTGTATGTGAGTGGCAGCAAGCACGTGTTCAAATACTGCACTGGGAATACTGAAAAGAAATAGCAATAGCCCAATGTAATATGGCCTTACGCCTTACATAATGGCATGGGTTTTGGGAACATGTTTAGATGTCCACGATACTACCCAGGATTATGGACTGAACACCTTTCTTTAGGGTGTAATGAGCCTACTGAAAATAAGTACAACAAATTACTGTATGCACAGCATGCTGATGATCAGTCCTATAAACAGTAGATGTAAGCAGATGTTGGGCAGATGTCATAGCCTAAGACCTTACAGAGACCAATAGAAAGGACTGTAAACATCATTAACTGTGCATATCGGAGTGTTTTTCTTTTTTTATATATATCACATCCTTCAGTTCTTACTGCTAAATGAAGTGCTACAACCAAGACGTCCTTTTTAGCGGTGTTTGTGCCTTGAGGCGAGGTCATAAAAACAGCAATTACGAGGTTGTAAATAAAGCTGAACACTGTCCCAGTGAAATGTTATCACGCTGTCAGCTGAACTTCCAGCTTTGATTGTTTCACACTCTTCTTTTTTTGGCCCTAACCCTTCACAGAGAACACACACAGAGAGAGTCACAAGCAGACACACATGCACTACACACACACACACACACACACACACACACACACACACACACACACACACACAGCCATGCTATAGCGTTGGGTCACTATGGATCATTTTGGAAAAAGAAACACTACTAAGTGAATGCTATTTTTCAACATTTAACAAACTCTCCGGATTATCCCCTGTTATATTCCAAGCTATGACACTCAAAGACGGAGTGGAGTCAAACAGAGTAAAAAAAATCTCATTACCCTTTGTAAATACCCTATTTACTGCCATTGAAGAAATATTTGATGGTATTGCGGTTTGATATTAAATCCTCCATCTATGAGCCCCCTGTTGTCACACTGTAATTGCCTGAGCCAACAGACTCTCATATAGTTTTATTTGGTTGTTTGATTATGGTATCGATCAATAGACAGCTCGAGTCTTCTCTACAGGGAGAAGATGGGTCTTAAAGTGTATTATAGGCAGTTCTTGGCAAGGACGCAGGGTATATAAAGTTAAGTGTTGTCAGCCTCCACAACCACACACACACACGCACGCACGCACACAGACAAACACACAGACAAACAGACAAACAGACAAACAGACACACACACACACACACACACACACACACACACACACACACACACACACAGACACACACAGACACACACAGACACACACAGACACACACACACACACACACACACACACACACACACACACACACCCACCACTGTAACTGCTTATTAGTCCATTGATAAGAGAGCAGGTGAGCAGTTTAACAGACTGTTCAAATTTCGAAATCCAGACCCACTACAGTATATAGACAGAAATACATGAACGGATGCAGAGAGAGAGAAAGAGAAGGAGAGAGACAGAAAGAGAAAGAGAGAGAGAGAGAGATGCTATCAATCCAACACATAGGAACGGAGAGACCATTTAAGGGGGCATTGATTATTGATTTATTTGCATCTAATCTCTGGTCCATTGCATTTTTCACAATATATCTCACATACATATCTTGAATATGTTTAAACAAATATACATGTGTATCTCACCATCTCGTATTTACATGAGAAAAATGCAAAAACAATAACTGTCCAATAACATTTACAAAACACAGGAAATATGAATAAATCAGCCTAAATACTCAAACAGCCATGCATAGAGTTGCCACAAAACAGTACTCAAAACAAAATGCATGTCAACTAAAAAAAGAAAAGGAAAGAAGCTCAAACATAGAATGTGGCTTACATTTATATTTAAATATATACACACAAACAAAAAAACCTCCATGACTCATCTTAGCACAGAGAACCGTGTTCTCATATGGCACAACCATATATGGTCGAGTGAAATAGAACATTCTGGAATGTCGCAGCAATTAGTTTCCTGTCCATATTTAAGGTATTAATGCAAGAGATGAGAAAATGGCAGTCATCCATATGACTCACTTAAATAAAGTAAAAATAAAGCACACCAATATTTAAATCTTGCTCATACTGTATGTGTAATTTGAAGAGACTGTATTTTCCCTTTTGCATAGGTACAATACATATATACATTATTTTGACTTATTTATTTGTTTAAAACCCAAACCTGGATTTATAGGCAATGCGATGACGTGAAGTCATAAATCATGTTTTGCGAGCTCAGACATAATCAGTTTAAGATGGCAGGAAGGGCTTCAAACCTTTTAAGAAGTCTTGCACTACATGTGTCTCTCACTACAAAATCTAAAGTAATATAAGGAACTATGATCTATTTTAATCTTACAGATCACACTACAACAACAACAGAATACTCTTAAAATTAAAGGTAAGACTCTCAGTCTTCATCTAATTTCATTTTCTGAAATACTGGTTTAAAAAGCAGTGTGTGTGTGTGTGTGTGTGTGTACTGTATGTATGGAGATGTGTGTCTGTGTCCCGCAAAGTCACACGACATGTATAATAATATTTTGGTTTAATAGGCTGGATCCAGTAAATTAAGCATCAGCTCAATACGCAGGCTGCTTAAATGGAGTGCAAGCAGAGGGGAAAATAATGAACTGCAAATAAATAATTGAGGACAGCATTGTTTTTTGTTTTTCAAATTGCTCACTTGGGGTTAGTCACGCTTGTTCCTCATTTGCCGCAGAGCCAGCGTTTGCTGTCGGGATTAACACTAGCGACACATCCAATCTAGCAGGACTAGGTAACAGAGACAATCTCCAGCATACTTGAACAGAGAGGAGAGAGAAGGGGGAAGGTTTCACTGCAACCAGACAGACCTAGGCCTCGGCAATAACAACAATGTCTGCTACTGTCTGCCAGACAACAGACAACTTCACTCATCGCCCCAACCCCTCCTACATTCTGACAAGGTCCATCCCTGAGTCCCACCAGTGTGTTCCTGGTACTTTTCCATTGGCACCTGCCCCGCCCTGCTCATGTCCCTGCCCCCCCCTCAACCCCACCCCCCCTCTCTCCCCTGAGCTTCAACAGATAGGCCGATTGTTGTGACAGGCAGACAAATACATAGAGACAGACAGACAGTCAGTCAGTCAGGCTCCTTGAGGTCTCGGGCGGTTCCGGCGGGCGGGCCCGGCGAGCGAGCGAGTCCCCTCTAGGCCTGGACCTCGTACTCGGGGTTGGTGTAGGAGAAGCCCAGGAACTCGTCCTGGTCCAGGTTCATGATGAAGAGCTTGTCGGTGGGCGTCAGCTCCGTGGGCATCTTGGTGAACTCGCGGTCGAAGTTGCAGGTGTCCCGGCTGTTTTTCTACATCAGAGAAAATGAGAAGGAGGAAGAGGAAGTAGAAGAGGAAGTAGAAGAAGAAGAAGAGAAGGATGAAGACGAAAAAGAGGAAGAGGATGAGGAGGTAAAAGAAGAGAGGAAGGATACAGAGGGAGAGAGAGAAACAGATAGATAGATAGATAGATAGATAGATAGATAAAGAGAAATGGAAAGACCAATAGAGAAAGAAGGATTGAGAAGAATCGAGACGGAGCAGATAGGTAGAAAGAAAGAAAGAAGAGACAGAACACAGGGACAGCAAGGGAAAGATAGGGAAAAAACGAGAGAAAAGGTGGTGATGAGTGTGGTGAACACACTGATATAGGCTAACCCGACACACCGCTTTCCCACGGTCACAGCTGAGGCCGGAATCTCTTTCTAGGTAAAAAAAACGTCAAACCCCCTCGGAGCCCACTTTCAACATGAACCCTTCATGATGGAATGAGTCCACCAAGAGGAGTGTGGGGGGGAAAGATGGAGGGAGAAGAGGAAGGAAGGAAGGAAGGAAGAAAGCAGGAAAGAAAGAAAGACAGAAAGAAAGATGCAGCCTTGGGCAGAGTGCTGACCCGTGTCAAAGTGAGGTCAGTGAATCATAGTGTGCGGGGGAAACATTTGTGGGGGGGGCGGCCATTGCTGCTGAGGACAAACGCACAGAGATAGCACCTCTCAGACAGGAAACACACAGTCATGATGATTGGGCATGACGTGTGTGTGTGTGTGTGTGTGTGAGAGAGAGAATGTGTGTATGTGAGAGAGAGAAATAAAGAGAATGTGTGTATGTGAGAGAGAGAGAGAGAGAGAGAAAGAGAGAGAGAGTGAGTGGGAAAGAGAGATAGAGAGAGACAGTGTGTGAGTGTGAGTGTGTTTGTCTGTGAGCGAGACGGAGAGCATGGGTGTGTGCGGTAGCACAGTCGACGGGGAGTGAGTAATTAAAGTACTTCTTCCCGAGATGTTCTGTTGAGCGTGGGCAGCAGTGTCCCTCGCTCCCTCTCTCCTCCGGAGCGAGCGGGAACAGACAGTTTGTTGGCGCGCAGCCGTGTTCTTACAGGAAGGATTCCACGTCCTCGCTCCCTTGTGCTGCCTCGGTCCTGTGTTCTAAGCCCGCCTCACGTCTGATGTAGAGTTGTGTGTGTATGTGTGTGTGTGTGTGTGTGTATGTGGGGGGAGGGTGTTCTGGTTTGAGACATTTTTAATGCACTGCTTGGCAATGTAAATCCACAGAGAGTGCATGTAAGAGGGGGGGTGGGTGGGGGAGTGGGGGGCATAGAATTGTGTGTGAGCAGGTGGGGGGAGGGGTTGTACACTGACGGTGATGGAACTGAGATCTTAACACCTGTAGAACCTCCTTAAGACCACCCCCACTCTCTCTGACACTCGACACACACACACACACACACACACACACACACACACACAACTATAATATATCTCTACACATTCTCCTGTGGCGGTGACATTTGATGGAATACCATGTGAAGCACACATCCACCAGGCAGAGAGAGCAAAGAGAGAAGCTCAGAGAAGCTCTTCAGGAGAGACAGTGAAGCATGCTGATGGCCTGCTAAGAAAAAACAGCATTGCTGTCATGTGACATTACCATGGCTGTGGACGCCGAGTTCTGCACATAGCCATGGGCCATGTATGTGTGTGTGAGTGTGGGGGAAGAGCATGTGTGTGTGTGCGTGTGCGTGGGGGGGTTAGCTCATGTGGTGGCAGCTGGACGATCGGCTGCAGAGACGTTGCGTTACGGATGGAGAACATCTCCTCTCTAGCTCGCGGCTCTGGGTGGGGGTAGCGGTGGAGAGCTTGGGCTGTGTGTGTGTGTGTGTGTGTTTGTGTGTGTGTGTGTGGAGGGGCGGCGTATGCGAGGCTGCTTCTGATCACACAGTGCTTCTGAACGTTTCCGCAGAGAAGCCCAGCCGCTCGGCACAGCTGTGGCAGCAGCGTCCGTCCGTATGGAGCTCCGCTGCAGCACTTATTTATATCATTCATTATTTGTTTATTTATTTGTTCATTCCCAACATTTCAAGGGTGTCCAAAGAGCTCAGCCCTGATCTCATGTGACGTCGTAGCTCCGGGGTTGGACATCATGCAAGCGAGATCACATTTGATGTAACTAAGTGACTATGTCCTGATGCTGATCAGTCGTCTACATCAGGGGACGTCTGGTGTATTACTGCTCAGGGAAAAATCGCAACGTACATTAAGTCCAGGAAGACTAGAGGCCCTGTTCTCTCATTCTCCCACACTACAATGTCTGTATCCATGCGCAGTGCTTTGGTTGGTTCTGTGGCTGTTATAGACACAGCGAGACTCTTCTGTTGGCCACCTTGTGTTTCCTTTTGTGTGATCGGCTTGGAGTTTGATGTTTGAACAGGTAGACAGCAGGGATGCTGCTTTTTTTTTTACGGTGTTAAAAAATGGCAAAAGGTTCATTGCTTGCAGATGGCTTCCTCTGACAGTCTGATGTTCACAGGCGTCCATTCAAGTTTTTCGAATATAAATCACTGAAATGCTTGTAGTGTTTTTGTTTTGGGGGTGGTGGTGGTGTGTGTGTGTGTGTGTGGGGGGTGGGGGGGGGGGGGGCGTTGGCATACTGGAACAACAAAGACAAAAAGCATGCGACAGAAGGTGCCAAGGAAGATGCAACAGCGGCAACAGAGCGACTCTGCGGCAGTCACACACACAGACCCCCTCAAATGAGAGGCCCCGCAGTAGACAGACCGACTAGCCGAGCTCAGAGAGCGCTATGCAGATCACAACAGGAGCGAGAGAAAGAGAGAGAGAACACAAACAAGATCAGAGGAGGGAGGACAAAGACAAAGCCATCTTCAGAAACAGAGAGAGAGAGAGAGAGAAAGAGAGAGAGAGAGGGAGGGAAAAGGGAAGCCAACACGCTGCCTCCAAATTGGACAGAAACTAAAGACAGTAATGGCGGAAGAAAAAGCAATTGCATTCCTTACCTACCCTCTTGTCCAACCCCCCCATCCCCATCCCCATCCAAAGCCACATCCCCCGATTGTGAGGTCATTAGGCAGCCTCTGCTCTCCCTGCACCTAGGCGTCTCCCATGGCAACCCAGAAATCCACCAGCCCCAGTCAGATTCATGGGCATACAGAACCGCAAGGCATGCAGCTAGCTAGCGAATCAGGCTTCTCTGTGCATTTGCTCGGTGTAAAAGGCAGAAAGTTCTGAGGGGGGGGAAGCCTTTCTTTGCAATCCCGGTTAAAGTGTGCGTTTGAAACATGCCTGAAGAAGGATTCACCGAGCATCTCTCCATATGGCTCATGGAGCAAGCAAAGCCTCTTCATGCTTTAAACTGATTGTAGATGCATTCTGGACATTCATCTAGTACAACTACTGTATATATGTACATGCAATTGACTTACCCATAATGAGCTACCGTGGAGGAAAAGGTTTGTTAAAGTTATGCTGGACACAAGTTAGATGTGCATTAGACAAGAAGGTAAATCAAGTTGTTACCGGCCAAAAATGTGTCTTACAGCTAATTGCAACAATCAGTTCATGAAACATGAATTCATTTAGCTTAGCATTCCCACAAAGTATTGTACCGCAAGTCTTAAAGGACTGCAAGGTCTCAGTTTGCAGAAAGTTTCATGAAGTCCAAGATGAAGATAAAGACTCAAAGAAGAGATATAAAGACATACCAAACCAGCACCAACACGCTGTACATAAATGAGACGAAAAAAAATATGGAAGCAGGTGTACAGTTAACTATGAAAAGGATGAAGCATCCGCAAAAATGGCACATCTCACTGCAGAGCAGCACACACACCACAGCCCTGCTGTTCACATTCACCTTCAGCTCTTGGGCATGAATGAAAACGCGATTGAAATCTGGTGCCTGTAGTTCTGCACTAGATAAGCAGAGCTGATACAGACCGGAAGCCCCCCCCATACCCCCACCCACCCAACACCCTCCAAAAAGACCCTTTAAAAAAACCTGGAAGGTTGTGGTAGGAGCAGTGCTATTGAGTAAGAAAAGGAGGAATAAAAGAGAGAGAAAAAGAGAGAGAGAAAGAGAGAGAGAGAGAGAGAGAGAGAGAGAGAGAAATTCACTGTACAAGAGGAAGCCCCCTGTTCCAATCCAAGGTGCTGGATCTGGCTGGGCTCTACCGCGCATCTTGATTCTTTAATTTCTCTCTCCTCTGGCGAGCCGCGCGGTCTTTTCAAGAAAGAGCGGATTAGCGGCGCGCTGATGTCAGTGGAGGCGCCGCACGGCAGTATCAAACGCTGACCTGTTTTCGGCAGATAAGGCCGCCACACTTTGTGCTAACCGACTCATTTTAATTTGAGGCTGCGACATTCAGAATTAATTAACGCTCATGCGCTAAAGGAAAAAAAAAGAAAGAAAGAAAGAAAGAAAAAAAAACTGCTTCCTTCACTGCATGTGCGCGCAGTAAAGTTTGTTAGGGCTACAGACATCACTAACAGATAAGTGAGGATGGACACACACACACACACACACACACACACACACACACACACACACTCTCTCTCTCTGACATACACACACACACACACACACACACACACACACACACACATTAACAAGTTTAAAAAATATATTTTGACAGTACTGACTGAATGCACAACCACTATGATGCCGCAGCTTAGTGATCCTCGGCTGTGGAAACATGAAATGAAATGGGCGACGATGAAAACGTCCACGGCCATGCCATCATATCCTAATTCACCTTGATCAATGGCCACGTGGCATCCCTGCAAAGTAACCAGCCATTCATATGCACTGGCTTTTCCCCCCCTCCCCTGCGGAAAACCCCTGAATATGAGCGATGCAGGTGCAGCATGTTATTTCCCCATGCTATTGAGTGAACAGGAACATCACGTAAATGTGCTCATGTTAAGTGGCAGCTATGAAATATTCAGAGGCAGGGGCCGTGCAGCATGCTCAGCATGGCTGAGGCGTAGCATTCCAAATGGGGGGGGGGGGGGGGGGGGGGGGGACGCAGCCTCCTTGGCCACCATCTGAATGGAGGACCCAGCATCGCTCCGAAAACGAACAGATGGACCAAAACTCACTGATGAAAAAGACAAAAAAGTGAATGGGACACACACAGACAGAATACTACAGATGCTGCCTGGAACGGAATCGTTTACCTGTGAGTGAAAACTGAACCAATAACAAAAGGGTTAACTTTTAACATAGAAGATACAGAAACATCCATTTGTGTTTAGTTTTTATTTTAATGTATATATTTTTTTCTGGAAAATACTTTGGCACATGAAAAGCATTTTGAGATATATAATACAAAGCACACATCATAGCCTGAAGAATTCATCGAAGCACTATAAGTCAAACATACTGAATTATGGAATCTCAGATTTTAGTTAGTAATTCATGCACAAAGCTTTTCCATTGTCTACGTGCATCTCAGAATGCATAACTGGTATAGAAAACACATACCATCTATGAACATTTTTTTTTTCAATACTGACCACAATGAATACACGAAATTAACCAACATTTGACACAATTTTATATAGGTATTTTGTTGTTTTTCAGACATTTACAAAAAAAATATCAAAGCCCTAGTATAAACTACACACTGCTTTTTTTGGCAGAGATGAGAGATGCATGTTACACAAAGAAACCAACAAGAGTTTACCTTCTCTTGAATTGTTAATTTGGACAAATCTCTTCCTATACGTTCCTGGCCTATAGCTATACAACAAAGTCACTGAAGACCTCCTCTCGTGACGAGCCGTTTCTTGTGAGACTGCACACTTCCCTGAACGTCCACGATGAACTTAAGATATGAAGCACCAAATACGTATAGATCTCCAGTAAAAACCATTGGCCACCAATCGGGAGATAACTGCTAGAGCACTACATCACGTGTCCTCCTCCTTGGGCCTATTTCCCCTAAAAACGATGGCGGTGCCATGACCAATGTTACCTATTAGAGAGGAATAAAGTGTCGTTTTGGAACACTAACAGCGTACGTCTGGAGACTGATGTCTCGGGAGACCGATTGCCAAACCGTTCATAGGTGGGTGTCTGTCCAGTTATACCTGGTGCAGTTGTCGTTAGCGGGTACCCGTTATTGCTAGTGTAGGCATAGCTAAAGCAACTGAACCGTCCATGCTTTCTACTCTAAGCTGTCCACCACAGTGTAGTTGGGCTTACAAACACAAAAGCACAGTGAGCGCTAGCCACACACACATTTAATGAGCCTCAAGGTGCTCGACTCGAGAGCAGGGTTTTGCCTGCCGTAGCAGTGATGACCGTGCGAAACCAGTGACTGCCAACACAACACTATAGCTTTGTTTTCTAAATCTCTACGAATAATTCCCTTTGTCTCTGCGACATCAGTCATCATGTGCCAAATGCAAAACTGGACAAGTTAAGGTAAGGTCATCAGACCAGCTGGTCATAGATGTCCATCGGTGTATGCCGAGTGGTCAGCGACACCCCTCCACCCGGGGGAAGCTATTGTTGTCGTATACTGACCTCTATGGTTTCGGTCTTTTTTTTTCCCGAGTATGCCGGCGGGTGACACGTGAGCGAGCGAGCGAGCGAGAGAGCGAGCGAACGAGCAAACCCCGGTTGCCGTAGGAACCCTGGCGTGGTGAGCACAGATAACGGCTTATCGGCTAGACGAGGCCCTACTCTCACACACGGCGCCAGAATGCCAACTAATGGGGAACTCAGAAACAATTTCTTATCCCAACGTAAACCGTCGCCACGCTCATGTTTTTAGAGGACCTGGACAGAGGGTGGCGGTGGTGGTGGTGTGGGGGGGGTGTTTGGTATTGGTGGTAGCGGAGTGGTGCTATGAATCGCCAGGCTTGCAGTTTGACCTTTAATCAAAAATGATATCTGCTGCTTCTAGTTCTTCATCCTCTAATCCGGTACTGTATTTGTTACCTTTTCCCCTTCAACCTATCCCTGTGGCTTGCTCTGCTCACAAGGAGGAGGTAGCTGATGTTGATTATGTCTGTCGGACACCCCGAAAACACGCATTAAAAACGTTTTTTTGTTTTTTTTTCTGAAATAAAAGAGGCGCTAGAGGGCTAAGGTGTGTGTGTGTGTGTGTGTGTGTGTGTGTGTGTGTGTGTGTGTTGGGGGGGGGGGGGGGGGGTCAGATGAAAGGCTGTGGTTAGGTGAGGGGAGGTCGGGGGGGTGTGGGTGGGGGGAGGGTATTGGCTGATGGTGTCGCTACGCAGAAGCAAAGAAAGCAGATCACCACACCATAAGAGGCACACACCCACGCAAGCACTGCGAGACAGCATAAACACACATTCACACACGCATGTGTACACGCGCACGCACACACACACACACACACACACACACACACACACACACTAGACACACTGCCACACGCATCCACACTCACACATACACACACAGCTGGATAGATGCATCCTGTAAACATCACCTTACACATGCTTATTTTTTTTTTTTTAAAAAGGAAGAAATAAACAGCTAATTACTCATTTCTTATCATCTGCCACGTACTCAGGATATGACGAGAAACAGGAATACCCTTTCAGCTTGCAGTAACTACAGCACCTAAACCTATAGAAGCGATTTGATTATTCAAAATGGGGGAAATCATGCAAAACAAAAATAGTAAAATAGAGACTGAATTTCTACAGACTATGTTCTATATCTGCACCTAACACAGGAAGGGTTAAAAAAAAAATCACGTGGAAAAAAAAACAAAAACAAAACAAAAACACAACACTGTACAAATAGTCTAGATACCAGTGTGTGGTAGCGTATCGAGATAGTAGTTAGAGTGATTATAGAGTGGCTCTATTGAGATAATCATCAAAAGATGAACATGGATCGGCTGTAGCACTGGACCAAAAAGACCTGTCCACATGGCTATCTGGTCACCTAGTAAGGGAGGTCATGGGATGAGCTTTGCCTGCTATAGGCATAATTTATGCAGTGAGTGGTGCAAGCAATTTGTGCCTAATCAATTCAATTATGAAGACATGGTATGTTGATACTCTGGTATCAAGCTCTAGGATAATAACAGGCATACACAAATAGTACATTTGACTACATCATCATGGAGGGTATAGCTCATTTTTTCCCCCCCATGAATGAAGGTGAAGCAGTCGATGGCAATTTATATACTTCAATGGTGCTAGTCGCAAGTATATAAATAGATGGAGGTGCTGTTTTGTGTTGAAGGGATGCACGGTGTGGAGATGGTGGGGGGGTGGAGTGGGTGGTTCGGTGGTTGGTTTGGGGTGATGTTTGGTGGCAGCGGAGGTGGTGAAGATGATGAGGAGGAGGATGAGGAGGAAGGTGTGGCTGGCCCTTAGCTCTCGACCTCGCCAATGGGAAACTCGGGGTTTATGAAGGAAAAGCCCTCAAACTCGTCCTGGTCGAGGTTCATGATGACCTCCTCGTCAGGCGGGGTGAGGACCGGAGGGTGACGGGTGAAAAAGCGGTCAAAGTTCTCCGCGTCCCGGCCGCACTGCAGGAGGGGAAACAAAACAAGGAAAGACAAAAAGAAAAAGAGAAGAATGTAATGGAGGGAGGGAATGACTTGCATGAGAGGCAGAGGTAGAAAGATAGAGGGGGAAAGAAGGAAAGAGAGAAAGAGAGAAAGAGAGAGAGAGAGAGGGACATTTAGTGAAACAGCAAAAATGCATGACTGTAAATGATCTACATAACAGGCCAGTTTCCCATACCTAGATTAAGTAGACTTTCTTTTTCCCTTTTTTTTATAAATAGAAATCTCCATTGAAGTTCTCTGTTTTAATCTGGGACTAAGCTTAATCCATGTATGAGAAACTGGTACAACATGTACATCATGTCTCATGTTTCGGACCAATTATGTGAAATCACACCACATCACATCACAGACATCACAGACATCACAAGCATGTTATGGTGGACACATACAATATCCTGGCAAATATACACCAGTGACATAATGCAACAAACATAAGACACTGATAACCGATGTCCAATCAAAATGACTTCATGAAGTCCTCATCTTTTGTGTGCGTATGCTGGCAGCACAGAGAAGAGGCATGGTGACACATACACACACACACACACACACACACACACACACACATAGATGTGTGACAAGGAGACTCATGGCTGGTTGATGAGGGAGTGTGTCAGCATCAGAATCAACTTCAGAGAGGGTCGCAGAGGGAAAGGTCATCCACAGAGCTGTTCAAAATAAAAAGAGAAATTCCCAGGCATCCCGTGGCCTAAAAACGTGGCTGTGTTTTTGGCCATGCCAAAATTTCTGACATGGTCAACAACCGCAGGAGTTCCCAAAGGAATGACTTTTTGTTTTGAAAAAACAGTCTGTGGAGAGTTCTTTCCATTTGCAACCTGGGACATGTAGGAGAGAAGATACTGATGGCTTTTTTTTCCCACTGTAGAATCGGACTCACCATAGGACCAGAGGTACAGTATAGCAAAGCTACCACGTCCTGTCACAGACAGAGAGCGATTGGCTTGAGTGCAGCATTTGTCCATCAGTAAACAGCTTCTCGGGTTAAACATTTCAACATTTTCAACCCATTTCCCCACAGTGACTTAAAGAACAGCTAAACACACTGATCTCTTTCTGAGAATCAACACCACGGTCTGTGAGTCTTGGTAATGATAACAGCTTGGCTGACCATACAGTACATTTTGGATTTCTATGTTGGCCGAACGCCCGGGTAGCAAAGTGGACACACACATTTGATGTGTCAAAGGTACCCACAGACCAGTAGGATACACTACAAACCCAACACATGAATGCATTATTGCGTGTGTATGTGTGTGTGTTGGATTGTTGGCCTGCTTCCACACTAATCGGATGTAAACAACGTACACCAGCTGTCAACCCATTCCAAATACGGACTCAGTGGACTTTTTATGAGGTAGAAAATATTGTCATCATGTTGAGTGTATTTCAAATACACACACACACACACACACACACACACACGACTGTACTTCAACCAGTGAGGTTTGTTCTTTGTACTGGACTCCCTTAGTATGCATGGAGAGAAACGGACTGGCTAATATGGGGACAGTGTTTGATCTGGGGACAGTGGCTGATATGGGGACAGTGGCTGATCTGGGGACAGTGGCTAATATGGGGACAGTGGCTGATCTGAGGACTGTGGTTGATCTGGAGACTGTGGTTGATCTGGGGACAGTGGCTAATATGGGGACAGTGTTTGATCTGGGGACAGTGGCTAATATGGGGACAGTGGCTGATCTGGGGACAGTGGCTAATATGGGGACAGTGGTTGATCTGGGGACAGTGACTGATATGGGGACAGTGGCTAATATGGGGACAGTGGCTGATCTGGGGACAGTGACTGATATGGGGACAGTGGCTGATCTGGGGACAGTGACTGATATGGGGACAGTGGCTGATATGGGGACAGTGACTGATATGGGGACAGTGGCTGATATGGGGACAGTGGCTGATATGGGGACAGTGACTGATATGGGGACAGTGACTGATATGGGGACAGTGGCTGTTCTGGGGACAGTGACTGATATGGGGACAGTGGCTGATCTGGGGACAGTGACTGATATGGGGACAGTGGCTGTTCTGGGGACAGTGACTGATATGGGGACAGTGGCTCCATTGGTGCCTGGACCCTGAACTGCTGCTGCTGCTGCTGCTTCTTAGCAGAGGTGGAAAAACTGGACTAGAGAGAGAAGTAGCTGTGCACTTAAAACATAAAACAGGTGATTTCACTGTGTCGCTCATTCTAGCTGACTGAAGAGTTGTGCTCATTAGAACCAGCATGTTTGGGGAATGGACAGAACAACTTCTACTTCCCGAAACCGAGTTTGCCACCTCTGCTGCTGATGCTGAGTTTGACGCCAGTGTATCCAGTGTGTGTGTGTGTGTGTGTTGGGGGGATGCGGGGGCAGAATGATGCATGGACAGGGCAGCTGCACACCTGCTCATTGACGCACCTGTGTGGAGGCCCCTTACGCATTACTCAACCTAACGGCTATCTCTCTGAGTCAGGGAGGGAGATGGAACCTGTTTCACTCACTCTTTTTCTCTCTCTCTCTCTCTCTCTCTCTCTCTCTCTCTCTCTCTCTCTCTCTCACACACACACACACACACACACAGGACCTGGCAAGGCTGTCTGAGCTCGAGTAGGTTGGTTTCTTTCTTTCTTATATTATATTATGTTATGTTATGTTATATAGCATATATGGCATTGTTGCATTTGTTAGCTTCTGAGCAAGTAGCTAATTACAACAAAACTGCTCAATCCAATTAAGTGGTGCATCATCATTCTCAATGTTCATGACACATCGGTTGCATTAAGCTATACAGCGAATTGTCTGAATACCACAGCAGCATTTTCATTCCCAAATGTATCTTTCATGTTTCTTTCCACAACCCAATACTGTGGTCAGGAGTAGGGCCTGTGCGTGTGTGCATGTGTGTGTGTGTATGTTTTTGTGTGTGTTAGGCTCAGCCCACAGCACACATTACGCAATGAGTCCCAATGTGTGTGTGTGTGTGTGTGTGTGTGTGTGTGTGTGTGTGTGTGTGTGTGGAGCTGGGCGTGAGCAGACGGTGTGATTTGGGCGACTGTGAGATTCCGCCATCGACGCCAGGCTAATGAGACTCGCGTTCACACCCCTGCCTGGTGTGAAGCTAGCACAGGCGCGCCTCCATGCCGCTTACACACACACATGCACAGCCTGTCTACAGAAAGCATATCTTATGAGACTGTGTGAGCGTCTCTGTTTAACAAGAGTGGGCATGTGCAGTATGTTTTGTGTGCTTTTTGTGTGAGCGTAAGTGTGAGAGTGTGTGTGTGTGTGTGTGTGTGTGTGTGTGTGTGGGTTGCCATGTACATAATCAAATTCACATATGTCTCTGTCTTAACAAGGAGCAGGCCACCATGCTGGATGATTAATGCATCTGCTTAGGCTACTTGGAGAGGACGCAGAACCGGGCCAGCGGTGGTGATCGCATGAAAACCTCCAACCGTCTGCATCTGTGCAACCTGCACCAACCAACCCATACACACAGACAAGGGAGGAGACCCTCCACCTTCTCCACCTCCACCCCCCCCCCCTAACGCCCTCCAATCTAGAGGCAATTAACAGCAGCACCCTGACCCTGCCACCTCAATGGAGCCCAATTAGTCCTCAATCTGAGCATCATTACGGTGGGTGCCATGCAACTTATGGATCTGCCCGTGGACACCACTCTGCAGCCGGTGGCCCTCTCTCTCTCTCTCTCTCTGTGTGTGTGTGTGTGTGTGTGTGTGTGTGTGTGTGTGTGTATGTGGGGTGGGGTGGGGGTGGGGGGGGGGGGGGTTGCGACAGACAGGCAGGCATGGCAGTCAGGCAAGCTGGCGAAGGCTAGCTTTCCCATCAAGGTCCCGAAAATTGAGGCAAAAGCTTTTCGGTGTCCTCATAGATCCACCTGTCTGGAGTGATTAGTGTCAGGAGAGCTGGCAGCAGCAGCAGAAGCAGCACACACACACACACACACACACACACACACACACACACACACACACACACACACACACACACACACACACAGCAGCAGTGGAGGAGTGGGTGGGTGGAGTGGGTGGAGTGGGAGGGTGGGTCGGTTGGAGAGGGAGGCAGGCCACCCAGCACACTTCCAATCTGCCGCGTGTGACAGCCTGCCATCTGTGGAACGCCGGCGCTATAAACGCTGACCACTTACAGTGGGACACTACAGTGTCCGGCGGCTGAACCTGACTGCGCACTCGACCCTGAAGTCTGCCTCCGGGGCGCGGTGTTTGGTAAACACACGTGCGGCACGCACACATGCAGACTGAAACTGTCAAACATACACAGGTCTAGAGAACAAACACATACACGAAAATATTCACACACAGCCATATAGTTTTGCCTACAAAGGCACTTGATTGCGTGTTTTGACTCTGATGTTGATACTCATACTTTGCCTTTCATCCTTCCATCCCCCTCTATTCTACCTCCTCTTTGACCTCGCTCCCCCGCCCTTTCTCTCTTGCAGGTGTGTGTGTGTCTGTGTGTGTGTGTGTGTGTGTGTGTGTGTGTGTGTGTGTGTCTGTGTGTGTGTGTGTGTGTGTGTGTGTGTATGTGTAATTAAAAATGTATTTGAAGAATAGGGTGTATATGTGATGCTGCAGCATCTGGGCAGGTGGTGTAACTGAATGTGTGTGTGTGTGTGTGTGTGTGTGTGTGTGTGTCTGAAATGTTGGCCATGTGGGACCTGCACATCGCCTTGACAGAAAGAAGGCACTGGGTGACACAGAGGCGGTTGACAAGAAGTGAAAACGGCATACAAGGGAGCTACACCTCCCCGGCTGCTGCCACCTCCCTGCCCTCCCTCACTCACCGTCAGTTACTGGCATATACATATCCTGGACCACACACACACACACACACACACACACACACACACACACACACAGCAGAGCTGCAGAGGGACCGTGCTGCCATCTGCTTTTGCCGCCGTCGTCTGCCACCCTCTTTACCTCCATTCTGCTTCTGCTTGTTTGTGCAATCCATCTCACCTGCCTCCCCTCTTCTCTCCCTCCTTCCATCTCACCTGCCTCACCTCTTCTCTCCCTCCCTCCATCTCACCTGCCTAACCTCCCCTCTTCCTCTCTCTTCTTCCCTCCCTCCCTCTCTCCCTCCATCTCACCTTCCTCACCTTCCCTCCCTCCCCATCTCACCCTCCAGGGCCAGGCATTCTATAAAAAAGGCCCCCCATGGCCCCCAGAGACCAGGGCCACAGCTTTCATTACTCTCCAGTGGCTCCTCCAATCTCGCTCCTCTCAGCTCCCATAACACGCTTTTCAAGACTGAGAAAGCGTGTTGTGGGAGATCTTCTGCCCTCCTCCACCTCCCAATCTTCTCTTGACTCTGTGCCATTGTGTGTGTCCATCTCTCTCTCACTCCCTCTCTCTCTCTTTCTCCATGTCTCTTCCCTTGCTTCTGAAATCCAACCCACCCTTTGGGCCCTCTGGCCAGAGATTGCAGTCATGCTCAGTTTGGGAGTCGTACTTCAGTGATCTCTGGAAGGGGATGGGATCCATTCAATCCATCAGCCCAGCGTGTCGGAGCAGGGATTGGGGACAGGGTCAGGGGAAGCAGCCTGATTAGATGAACGCCAGGATCAATCTGCCCCTGTTCCAAACTCCTGTCACCGAAATCAAGTCGGCACCAATTTGGGCCGCTGCAAGCCCACTTGGACATTTGGGGCGTTGGCCGGCTGTGTTTTTTCGACCACCAGAACAAGGAAGAGCTTATAGGAGAGTGTGTTGACATTTTATCCCGTGATCCATTCAATCCTGAGATGCTTGAAATGTTTCTGGGTCGACGACACTCGTGCAACACGGCGCACAGACAGCTATTTAAAGTCAAACCAAATGTTTGCGAGCTCAAACGCTTTGATCCCAAATCTCAGTTGCACACGACAACACAGGAGTGGAGATCCCCCTGTGCAATGAGCTACTTCTGAGCGTTGTCTCAATACCAAAAGTCTGACTTTGATATAATACCATAGCCTGGGTGTTCCCATGCTGTCTTGTGCACGATTTCATTCACGCTGCTAAGGCAGTCTGGAAACTACCCCACTAATTTTTGCCTGAGATAGGGAACCAATCACAGAATAAGGGGGAAAGCAAGATGATGATGAGCTATGCACAGACACATTTGATAGACATCCTCGGCGCACAATGAACGGATCTTTTTTTTGAAATACCACCACGTCTGGCAACCACTTTTTACAGTAATACTAATACTGTAAAATAACTAATTAGTATTGTTTTACAGTAATACTAATACGGTAAAATGGTCATCATAATATTTTTGATTTCAGGGTATCGCAATATCGCTGCATCTTGCCACTGAGTCACACCGTTGGGGCAGACCGACATCAACCCCTCTGATGCACATAGAGAGGCAAACTATGTAGGGAGAAAGTCAGCTAAACGCTGACCTCACGATCCAATGATTAAAGGCCAGTAAGGCCCAATGAATGGGCCAGTGTCCCACCCCTGGAGTTTCCCCTGGTTGACCCCTTTCATCGGTCAGTTGCGTCAGATGTTGGACAACTTGGAACGTGCTATGGATTCATAGCCAGGTTTCTTAAGAGCCGTGGTGTAGAAATGTACGCACATCTGGTGTTTCTTTAAGAAAAAAAAAAGAAAAGGTATCCACACACTGCCTTGTCTTGTATGCTCCCAGTTCATGAGCCACCAGTTTCTCAGCCTACAGTGCTGAAACACGCAGCTCGTGGCCTTTTTTCTCTCTCTGGCATAATACAAGAATTCAATGTGCTCACTGAGACCTGCAGCTTAGGGTGACAATGATTGTCAAATGTTGAGCGCATATGTAAATACAAGCCCAGGAGAGCAAATGCCAACTGTGGTGGAGCAGATGTCAGTCCACGAAAGGGAAGCGCTGACATTTCTAGGGAGGAAAAAAGGCAAAGGAGGGGGCAAGAAAGTCTCATAATGAAAATCACAAAATGAATTCCACTGTAACTGACACTAACCTTGATTCTCTTTGTCAACTTCTAATTAGTTGGAACTGTCTCAAGGCAAAACTGGCGGGGGTGGTGAGTGTGTATGTGTGTGTGTGTATACTGTGTGTGTGTGTGTGTGTGTGTGTGTGTGTTTGAGTGTGAGTGTGTGGAAGGGGGGGGGGGGGTGGAATATGTTAACTCCGACTTAACATTTTGTCACAAACAAAATAACAAAAAATGATCTCCAACCCCTTCATCCTTCTGCGTGTCCTGGGAGTGGGGGGGGGGGGGGGGGGAGAGCTTGGCGGTGGGAGTGTTACCCCGGAGTTGCCGTAGGGGGCAGGGCTTTGAAGAGGGACGAAACGGCCGCCTCCAGTCATGACCTCTCCCTCCTCCAGTGAGTCCGCCGCGCACTCCTCCCAATTAAAGAGCGAGGGCAGCGCCGCGCCACACCACGCCACGCCACGCCACGCCACGTCTCTCTCTCTCTCTCTCCGCACTGCGCTCCACAGCAGCGCCTGGCCAAGGCTAATGGATTCATCCATCTGACTCTCAGTCTGATGCGCCAGGCAGGCAGGCAAGGCAGGAAAGGCAGGCACTGACTCGATTGTAAATGCAAGTACTTTATATATTTAAAAAAGTTATGGAGATTAAAATTCAAATAACCTCCATTGCCCTATAGTCTCCTCGGGGGAGATTTAAGAAATTAATTTTGAATAAACTCTGGAGGAGGGGTGTGTGTGTGTGTGTGTGTGTGTGTGGGGGGGGGGGGGGGGGGGTTGATGGAGGGGTAGTGGAGGAGGAGGGGGGGTGTATCCAAAATGTTCGGAAGATCATCATGCTATTGTGATTCTGCTTCGCCTACGATCCCCTAAATTTTGCGATACAATCGCTGAAGTGCTTCAACTGCACAATTTTCAGCTAAAACAAAACAGTATGAGATGGCTTGTTCTGGAAACAACAACAAAAAAAACCCCATAAACAACATCTACAATGACATACCGTAAAAAGGCATACAAAAAAAATAAAATGAATAAATCCGCTGTGAGGCCTGTCTCTGAGGAAGGGGGGAGGTGACTGAGCTACAGAGTTGTGATCCGCTGTGGATTGCCGTCAGTCTGCTTCAATGGCCTAGTCACTCTTTGCCTTAAGAGCTCCGTATGGAAGCCTGAGTGGGACATGAAGCACAGGGCCTTTGGCACACAGGCTCCTGCTGCAGACGGGAGGCTCCTTTAACTAGGAGCGCTTAGTGGAGCTTTACAATGGCACAAATACTGAAATAATAATAACAGAGGATGCACACCGCTGGGAGAGCACCATGCTACTCCTGCAGAGAACGAGTGGAATGTGTGTGTGTGTGTGTGTGTGTAGTGATGGTGTGTGTTTGTGTGTTATGGTGGTGGTGTGTACAGTATGTGTGTGTGTGTGGTTGTGTATGGTGGGGGTGTATGTGTGTGTGTGTGTGTGTGATATGCGATATATATTGTGGGAGAAAAACTAGAGGAATTTTCAGCAGGTGACTTGAGTAGCTCCATGTGGAAAGAATGAATCACTCTAGAATGACTGGGGTGATTTTGTTGCAGAGAGTGCATTCACAGGAGGAAAAAAAAAACAAAGTTGGAAAATGGCTTTTTACTCTCAACACTTTAAGTGCAAACCATCCTTTTTTTCCCTGCACTATTAACGGCATATAATTGGTTTAAATGCCCCAAACACAAAAAAAGCAGGTGAATTCAGTGGCGTGGGAGGGAAATTAAGTAGCTTAATACACCACTTCACTCAACATAATGCGATGACTCTTGTAGATCAGTCATGCAAAAATGAGAGCTGAGCAAGTTTTTTATCCTTTTGTATCGAGTGGCAATAAATAAATAAATAAAAAGCTGTAGCATGACATGTTGGGAGTAAACGTGCCTTCCTTGACATTGCGCGTCCTGTGACGTGACTTCTGACGCACGTGCACACGGCGCCCATAGAACAGCGGTGGGAGACGATGTGCTGGTGCAGCCTTAGTGACTTCCTTATCACCCAGTGCAAGCACTTTCCACTGAGCCGGGGCGAGGCCTTCGGAGACCTCCACACACACACACGCACAACCACACACAGGCGGGGGGGGGGGGGGGGCGAGAACGAGAGCGAGAGAGAAAGAAGAGTGTGTGTGTGTGAGGGAGCGGAAGCTATTTGAGCAGGGCCAGGCCGGCGTTCTCGGGGAGAGCGGCTCAAGGCTCCAGCCTCACTTTAACATATCAGCCCCGCCAAAAGGGCTGAACTCCGTGGGGCGCGGCTGATTTCTCATACAATGGATAGACAGCGCCGAGAGGGAGGGAGGGGAGAGAGAGAGGGGGATAGAGAGAGAGAAAGAAATGTGGAGTGTGTGTGAACTGTAAGTGTGAATGTGTGTGTGTGTGTGTGTGTGTGTGTGTGTGTGTGTATTAACTGTGTGTGTGTGTGTGTGTGTGTGTGTGTGTGTGTGTGTGTGTGTGTGTGTGTGTGTATGTATGTATTAACTGTGTGTGTGTGTGTATATTAACTGTGTGTGTGTGTGTGTGTGTGTGTGTGTGTGTGTGTATGATTGTGTGTGAGAGAGACAGACAGACAGGCCGAGTGATTTAAAGGCAAGAGAGGGAGCAGCAGAGTGAGAGAGATAGATAAAGCGCGGCTCTGAGTTGAATCTGACAGCTGGCAGAGGCGCGGGGAGCACAGTTGTACTCATTAAGGCGCGGCGCTCCACTGACAAATTCGGCTGTGGGCCCGGCCCGGGCTCCTCTCCTCTATCTCTCTCCTCTCCCCTCCCCCTCCTCTCTCTCTCCTCTCCTCTCCCTCTCCTCTCTCTCTCTCTCCTCTGCGTCTGCTCTCGGACGTTCGCCCTGAACAAAGCAGACACGGCCCAACCCTTCAACCCGCCTGCCAGAGGGCCGAGCGGACAGAGGCAGCGCGCTGTCTCCCACTCACTTACCGGCGCGCGCGCGCACACACACGCACACGCACACACACACACACACACACACACACACTATCTCTCTCTTTCCCACACACAGACAGACACACACACACACACAATCACTCTCTCCCTTTGCCACACGCGCAGCCACGCACGCACAGCTAGCAATACTCTACAGCATGTAGTGTGAAGAGTTGTGGTGCTCCCATTGCTTAGATACAATACATCCACATATTAGGGTCCTTTAACCGGTTTCAACTCTGCTCACTTACACACGAGCACAAGACAATACAACACTATGCCTGAGGGACTGCTGTAGTCATCAGTCATCCATCTTTGTTTCCCCAAGTGTGATATACAGTACAGCAGCTCATATTTGAAAGCCATTGAGCTCCCATCAGTGTGGGTACTGTGTGTATGGTCCCAGTGAGGTCTGAAAGCCCCAGTGTGTCTGAATGACTCTTGCTGTTCTCTGTCCAAAACACAAGCTGTACCAGCAGGATCCCTTCCACACCTGTTACAAAAAGGTTAGACACAGGGGCACCAAACCAGTGGGCCTCCGCCTGGGTACTTACCTCTTAGTCCACACAAAGAGAAAAGACAGCAGAAAGAGTGTATCTGTGTTTGTGTTTGAGTGTGCGTGCGTGCGCGCAAGAGTGTGTGTGTGTGTGTATGTGTATGTATGTGTGTGTGTGTGTGTGTGTGTGTGTGTGTGTAAAAGTGCACATGCCATGCTCATTCTAAGAGAAAAAAACAACAATAATCAAGATTGTCAGAGCAAACAAAAAAACACGAGACTGTGTGTGTGTGTGTGTGTGTGTGTGTGTCCTAGGTGATGGCCCGTGCTACTCACAGATTTGGGTTTGAATGGCGGCTGGACCTCCTTGTTCTCCAGCTTCTCCCAGTCCATGTAGCGGAAGAAGGCATGCTCCCGGATGTCCCTCTCTCCCTCGGGACCGCAGCCCAGCCGCTTGCCCGGGTGTTTGGTCATCAGCTGGAACAGACCAGGGTCAGATGAGGTGAGACCCTAACCCCTCTGAGACACCAGGGAGCATCTCTCGGAAGGACCTTCCATTTAGTATAATCACTACAAACATAAATCTAATTCAATTCAAATGGCCTCTACAGTATATCTGAATGAAAAGGAGTGCGCCGAGGGTTGCAAAATAATCTAATATAAAATAATAATGTAAATAAGAAAAGATAAAAAACATGTTTTATCTGTTTATTTAGTCATTCTCAAACAGCAATGCTGGAAAATGTTGTATAATTACAGTGTGGGAACGGCCAACCTGGGCTGCATAATCAGCAAGTCTACAACCGGCTGAAGACTTTTCAGGTCAATAATAGTCTTGACAGAAATAACACCTTCTCTTTGGCAAAATGTCAAAGCTTCAATAGTGATGTCCTGCCAACTCACCTATACCCCTCTACAGAGTAGTGCCGCGATTAATGATGCCGACGATTCTGAGGGCACAGAGGAAGATTTTTGGGCCCTGCACGTCTTTCTATGTATTTATTGTCTTTGCGGAAACGGTGGTAGGATGTGAAGCCCCCATGTATATAATTCATGACAGGCGCGCAGAAGGGAGCGAGAACTGATTTGTGTGGGGCGCTAAACGTAACATGTGGCAACACCACAGCACGGAGAGAGTCAATTTAAGGTGTACCGTAACAGCGCGCCCTAAATGCCTTGGCCTCATTAAGAGAGACACTGACAAAACCTCCAGCCATTCATAAGATATTTATTCCTCAATTTAGGGGCTGAGAAATGTTCAGCATACTTTTTTGCTGTGGCAGCTAGGAAAGAGGAAAAGGATTAAAAAGCGTGACAACAGGAGGAGAAAAAAAAAATGTATCCGCCGTAAAAAACCCACCACTCACAAGGCTAAAGAAGATACATATTTTTTGAATTGATCGAGATTCCTGAGCATTCCAGCGCGACAAAAATGTCTTGCCTTTCGACTTGGCTTTCAGTGTTTTTAGCGACTCACTTTTCTGCGGGAACATGCTAGCGTTGAATATTAAAAAAGCTGTTAGATGTTTCATTCTGGCGCGTGAATGCAATGTGTGCTCCGAGAGATTAAGCATGGTGGGAGTTTTTGCGAGGAAAGAGAGGGAGAGAGAGAGAGAGAGAGAGAGCGTGAGAAAGAGAGAAAGAGAAAGGGAGAAAGTGCAAGAAAAAGAGAGAGAGAGAGAAAAAAAAACACTCCTGAACAACTTGCTGCTTTTTTGTAGGCGCCTCGGAGGGCATGAAAAATTGATGGCGGAGAAAAAGTCTTTGCAGACTCTGAGGGGAGCAGAGGTGGCAGTAAGGCGAGAGGAAGGAGAGAGGAAGGTCTTGCCCACCCCCCAACTTGCCGCCCTCACCCCCCCCCCCCCCCCCCCACTCTGCCTTTAACCCTCGCAGGGCGAGGCGAGACGCAGGTGGGCGGCCGCTACGACTCACGCTCCGATGGACCGCTCGACTACACGATCATCATTAATGCATACCACAGCAGTGGACCACATGTACAAACACAGAGAGAGAGAGAGAGAGAGAGAGAGAGAGAGAGAGAGAGAGAGAAAGAGAGAGAGAGAGAGGGAGAGAGAGCACTCATGTGATGTAATGTTCATAAGTTACTCATATATTTTGGTTGGGTTGTAAAAGCAGTTGAAATGCAATGCACACACCCGCACGGACAAGCGTTCTTTCATCTCATTTCTTGTCAAGTGTTTCGATGCCAGTCACAAAACAGTAAAAGCATCTTTCACAGATGCCTCTATTGTGCCAAGGCACAACACCAGTCTGTGTTCTCCAACAGTTCCAACAACATTCATTCAACTCAACAGAAAGCTAGCGGAATATTCAAAACCAGTTCAATATTTGATGGCCTATGGCTTTTACAGTATATAAAAAAGAGGCATGAAATATGGTTTTGGCAACAAATATGACAATAGCTGTTTTCAGATATTTGTTTGGACAACGGCGTGGTCATTAGCGAGCACTCTAGATCGCGGTGGAGATGACCGACGAGAAGGACTACGGGCTCTGGGCGTGGAGTTTCTGCAGTTGGCTTGGCAGAGCATCACAAAGACACCGAGGTCAATTTCCACGCATCAGATGTACTGGCAAATTTGCACTGCCTTTCTGTACTGTTGGGCACGTTGCTTTAAACCATCTGTTAAATGAATAAATGCAAATATCACCAGTATGGAAGGAGGAACAATTCTTTTCCGGCTGCCAGAGGGTTTCGAAGAAGAGCAAAAAAAAATGCTAAATGACAGTGAATACAAGTATAAGAGAGAGGGCTTTGACTATCTTGTGACAGCGCAGGGAGAATGCTGCTCAGCTTTGCATGAACAGGGCCTGCATGTTGAAACAGAGTGTAAGCCAATAGCGTCAGAGAAGGGAGAGTCCGCCAGGCCCACAAGAGGGAACCGCGTTATTCTCAAAGGCCGAGTTCACGCCCTGCACAGGCAGGACGACGTGCCCCGACAAACGGGCATTGCCCCGCCACCCACCCCCTCACCTGTGCCAACGACGTCCATCTCCGCTCGCGGTCTCTATGCCGCTTCTTAAGGAACGCGCGCGCACAGGGAAGCCAGTCGCCGTTTTTTCTTCCTTTTTTTTTTGCGCGCCAGCAGCCGCGATGGCGGAGCCTTATCTTGCCGTCGGAAGTCAGTTAATACGCGCTTCACGCCGCAGTGTTTCTTCCTCGGCGGATTGGGGCCACTCCATCAGAACGATCTGAAGGGCTGCCTCTGGAATAATACGCATGGCTGAACCCTCCATTGCACAGGCAGGGAGAAGTGTGTGTGTGTGTGTGTGTGTGTGTGTGTGTGTGTATCTGAATGTGTGCGGAGGGAGGGGAGTGGAGCGGAGAGGAGAGGAGAGATACATGACAAACTCCCTCGCTCTTTCTCCCTTTCTTCCCCTCGCCTCCTCCATCCCTCTTTTCTCTCCCGACTCTCCTCCCGCTGCCAGTGGGGCTCCCATTTGGCATGAGTAATTTCACTCGGCAGCTGAACACAGTGAGGAGGAGGAGGAGGAGGAGGAGGAGGAGGAGGAGGAAGAGGCCGTACGCCCTGTTCTTCCTCCGCGCCGGGCTCCCTCCGCACACACGTCCTAACGCTGCGGCTGATCAAATCTCGCCGCCATTCAGGCTCATGAATTGCGAGTGGGACGAGCAGGCTTTCCCCCCCTCCGCCGTCATGCTGGCCTGAACACTAACGCCCGTGCCCCGGA